>NC_066537.1:3773977-3818977 GCF_024679095.1 Eriocheir sinensis
AGACATAGGCAAAAATTGGTTTACAAACAGGGTGGTGGATGAGTGGAATAGGCTTAGCAGTCATGTGGTGAGTGCCAATACAATTATCACATTCAAAAATAGATTAGATAAATTCATGGACAGCGATATTAGGTGGGATTAGATACACGGGAGCTACACGGGAGCTTAGGTTCAGAGGAGCTGCCTCGTACAGGCCTACCGGCCTCTTGCAGACTCCTATGTTCTTATGTTCTTATGTTCTTTCCTGTGTCTCTGTCTTGCCTTATCTCCTGCTCTTTCTTCGTCTATGTCTGCCTCATATTGCTTCCTTACTATAGCGGATTTTTCCTTTATATTGTATTACTTTGCTCTTTTCATTTTGTCATGCTTTTGTTCCTGTCTTCTTTCCGAGTCTGTTCCTTCATTTTTTTTTATCGGTCTTCTTGTCTGATTTTTTTTTGTCCCAAATCCTCTTTTCTTTCGTATTTCTTGTTTCCTCAATAAATTTTAGTCTTGACTTTCGATTTTTTCGTTTTTCCATTTTTCTTCGTTTTTTCTGTATTTCTTTTGTTCAGATCTCTGTTTTCTTCTATTTGCATGCGTCCAATTTTTTTCTCATTCACTTCTATTCTCTCCTTGTTTTATCCTTTATTCTCTTTCCTCCTCGCCCACTCCCTCTTTTCTTATACTTTTTGCACCTCCATTCTTGCCTCCCCTTGCTCACCTCTTTTGTCGCCCTTCCCCCAAGTCTATTCTTTCCCCCTCTCTCCCATCTATCTCCACTCTCTTCAAAGGCGTCAGCTAATTGTTCCTCAGCGGGGGAGGGAAGACATTCTCCTCAGGATTCTCTCTCTCTCTCTCTCTCTCTCTCTCTCTCTCTCTCTCTCTCTCTCTCTCTCTCTCTCTCTCTCTCTCTCTCTCTCTCTCTCTCTCTCTCTCTCTCTCTCTCTCTCTCTCTCTCTCGCTCTCTCTCTCTCTCTCTCTCTCTCTCTCTCTCTCTCTCTCTCTCTCTCTCTCTCTCTCTCTCTCTCTCTCTCTCTCTCTCTCTCTCTCTCATATTTTTGCTGAATTGATTTTTTTCTGTTCTTATGTCTCTTTGTCTGTCTGTCTGTCTGTGTGTCTGTCTGTTTTATTGTGTGTGTGTGTGTGTGTGTGTGTGTGTGTGTGTGTGTGTGTGTGTGTGTGTGTGTGTGTGTTAGTGTCATTCTCCATATTCTGATCACTCTCTTTATTCGTGAACCCCAGCCAGCATCCTCCCCGAATTGTGACGAATATTTGGGAACAACCACACCAACACACAACCGGGAGGCGGGACACAACCCCCGACTGACGCCCGGTACTTGTTCAGTGCTGTGTGGAGAGGGGACAATAATTACAGGAGACTGCCTATTCGTCTCCACTGCCTACGAATCGAACCCTGGAATTCTCCGTTGGGAAGCGAGCGTCCTATAATAGCTAATGTGTGTGTGTGTGTGTGTGTGTGTGTGTGTGTGTGTGTGTGTGTGTGCTTATTAAATTGTGTTTTTTACTTTTTTTTATTTATGGCTGTTTGTATTTTCTTTGTTTTCGTGTTGTTGTTTACTCGTGCCTGTGTCTGTTTGCCTGTTTTTGTTTCCTAACCTATATTAGTTTTCCTTTACCAAATTTTTTTGCTCGCTCATTTTTTTTTCATACCTGGCTGTTTTATTATGTTTGTATGTTAATTAATATTCTTTACCATTTTATCGTGGCATTTTTACACACTCGTTTTCCTCCACTACACTTATTTGTTCCGTCTTTACGTCTCTCGCCATTTAGCGTCGTGTTCACTTGGTGTCAATTTACTTGTGCGTTCCCTGCTTTTATTTTCCTTGACCCTTAATATCTCCACATCTTTATTTCTGCCCTGTTTATTTATTTTTGTTGTTATCTTTTTTTTCTCTTCAGTTCAATTTTGTTTTTCTCTTCTTTATTCTTGATATTTTTACATTTTCTCTCTACCTTCTTAATTTCCCTTTTTATTTCCTCTCTATAACTCTTTATCTTTCATATATTTTGAATCCTTTTCTTGCTCTCTGTGTCTTCCATTCATTTTTGCTTCATTATGTTTCGTAAAAAATGGCTTTCAGTGATGAACTCCAGACCTTGGTGCATCAAATTCAAGCTTTTCTGGATGCTAATCCGGAGACTGGGCTTGTTTCTCTTGATTTCTCTGCATCCTGTTTAGCTAACCATAAAGCACTACTTCTAAAACTTTTACCACAGGCAGAAATGGCTCATTTTCGAAAATTTTATTTGCCTTTATATCTGGCTGGCACCACCGCGTTGCCACTGACAGACTATATCAGCAGCTCTACTCAAGCCAAGTCTGATGTTCTTCAGGTAAGTGTTTTTAGTCTGCTTCTCATTTCTTTTCTACGGTAGTGATATGTGGCATGGCATTATCTCTCAATTAATGGCCCATTTCGAAGAAACTCTTTTATTCTAACCTTTTCTTGATCCTCAAGTAGGTCTCGTGGTCATTCAATTAAATTCCGAGCAAAATTTGTTATTTCTTGGTGTCAACGGTGGGGAATGAAAATATATTTAGCTAAGACTAGTAAAATCATTTCAGTCGCTCAACAACTACTGAACATTCACCTCTTGAGATCTTAATTGACAACCAAGTTATTCATTCTTGTAACACTTTGAAATTTTGGGGTGACATTACATTCCAAGTTGATATTCGAAAATCACATGAGAAAATGTTTCTCAATTGTCCCAAAAGGCTGGTCGGTTAAGGAAATGCATTCCTCTCTGTCTTGGATAGCACGAGGACAAGTGTGATTAAATCAAATCTCCTTAACATGAGGAATAGGGAAAGTACCTGTAATGTGTGCTTCCACCACAAAGACATTACCATCCATAATGACCTGGGCCGACGCAGAGGGGTCCCTGACCTAGATGATTGATCATTTCAGAAATAAATCGGCAAAGTACACCCTCAGGTCATCCCACCGAGCTCGAGCATAATGGCAGACGCACCGATTCTTTGGTGGGTCCAGAGGTTTCACAGGAGCATGAATAGAATGCGGAAATAAGGTTGTGATCGGAGGAGCCCTACGGAGTCTTGGCTGAAAGACTAATGGTTAGGAAGAGGTCCAGAATATTATGCGTGTCTCCAAAGTGGTCAGTGATACGAGTAGGGTGCGGAACCATCTAGTATAGGTCACTGATAAGAGCATTGATGTAGATTTGTTTACCAGACTGTTCAGTGAAAGAGCCAAAGCTGGTGGTGAACATTGAAATCTACTAAGATGGAGAAGCCAGCGAAGGGACAGTGAGTCAAGATGTTCTCCACTTTGGAATTCAAATATTCAAATAATTTTACTTTGTTGGTAGAATTAGGTAAGCGATAAACATGACAGACATATCTAGCAACAGAATGACAGTGATGTCTTTGCCAGATGGTGGAAATTTCTGAAGGATCAAGATTGTAGGCACGAGAGCAAGTACTATCGTTGCGTACACAGGCGTAGCATCCAGCGTTGGATGGAGGTTTATGGTAAAGTTAGTACATAGAAGGGAACACAGTTGAGATTACTGACAGTAGCCTCAAAACTTGTGTGTCGGTTAGGAAGAGAAGGTAATATTTAGAGGAAGAGAGATGGTACTCCACGAAGTGGAAATGGAATGTTGCAGAATGTTGTTCATAAAACGAAAGTTGGAAAAGCTATCAAGACACCTTTTCTGGTCGTCACCAGAATACGAGGAGTCCGAGCTGGGGACACATCTGTTTCCCTTCCCACATGGGGACTGAGAGGTTGAATTGTTAAAAAAATTACCAATATCAATTTCAATAAATTTTAAGAAACTGGTGAGTGTGTCGAGTGTAGTGTAGTTTGGTGTGGAACTTAAGAGGATTTTTTTTTTTTTTTTTTTTTTTTTTTTTACGTTGTTGCCTATTGCGCCGGTAGGCATCTTCCCGGTGGGGCCTGATGGTCGGCCCAAGGCTTCTTCCAGGTGGGGCCTGATGGTCGGCCCAGCCCGTTCTGGCGCAGGCGAGTGTTTACAGTGGCGCCATCTTGCATTGGCTCATGCTGCCCCCCGGAACTCGTTCTTGATCCGCTTGGACGGCTTCCTCAAGAGTCCGGGTTGATGGGTGGTCTTCAGGACAGCATGTGGGTAGTTTTAAGCCACTCGGCGGTGACTGAAAAATTCGAGTGGTAGCGTGAGGATTCGAACCCGCGTCGTCCATCACGCGGCGAATGTGGGTCCAGTACGCTATCACTTCGGCCACCGCCTTGTAAAAATCCAGCTTTCTAGCGTCTCTCTCACCAAATCAGTCACATATTATTCCCTCTCTTTTTAGTGTATGCATTTTCACCAGCTCTAAGCTACTACACTCAGTGGTGTTCATTTGGGCTACTACATTTGATTTAAGCACATCCCGTCTATGAAGGTACTCTTGGGAGTTGGGGACCAGGTTTTGAGTAATGTCTCCTATGTACGTAGAGTAAAACTTCACTCTCAGAGTGCCAGCCTGCATTTTCTTCTACGTTGTAGCACGGGACTGGGAAAGCACTCCAAATTCGGTGGTTCAATCCAACATGATTGATTCATTTTGAAAGAAATTCAACTGCCACTTCTTTCGCTGTAACACTAGAAAAGGCAGAAATGAAAAGTCTTTATAACCATTTGGTTTGATGTACGTAATTTCACATAGGACAGATCACCTAGCCTGAACGATTGAGACTCTGTGGTCTGAACATTTATGTAAAATATGTAAAAATCTCTCTCTCTCTCTCTCTCTCTCTCTCTCTCTCTCTCTCTCTCTCTCTCTCTCTCTCTCTCTCTCTCTCTCTCTCTCTCTCTCTCTCTCTCTCTCTCTCTCTCTCTCTCTCTCTCTCTCTCTCTCTCTCTCTCTCTCTCTCTTGTTTAAATTTTCATTTCATTGTAGTACAAAACAAACTTTTTTTCTAAATACAATCGGGTGATTGAACGAGAACGAGAAACATATGTCTGATTGCATACTTTTCAAGTCTTAAAATGACACTTTTTCTCATGTCATTATTTCAAAAACCTCTTGGTTCACACGTTCACTATGTGTTTATCAGCACTTGTGGTGTGGGGCATGTTCCTCGCCACCTGTGAGCCGCCACTTTCACCTGCTCAGTGGACATATCCCTCACTGTTGGCACTGCTGCAGTAAACGTGTTTCACAGGCGGGACACTTTGGAGGTGAAGGTCCTCTTGTGCTGGGTGGTGCGTGACCTCTGCACCCAGACCTGCTCGAGGCTGGAGAGTACCGTTTTCGTATCTCTCACAGCCTCTCGCGGGGGGAGCCTCAACCTCGCCAGGTGTGGTACTCCTTGTACCTGGGCCTTGTGGAACACCACCAGCGCAGCGACGTCCCGGCGGTGTTCCAGAGTGTCCAAGGGTGTCATATCCTGGGGGGGCGGTTGGGGGTTGTTCTCCTCCTACAGCCGCTGCACACGTCGTTCCACCTTGTCCAGTCTCTGCAGGTGTGTGGCCGCGCTGGTCATCGAGGTCAGAGCCCCGTACTTCAGGTAGGGTCCTCCCTGGGCATTGTAGATGAGCATAATTCCTCTCTTATCGAGGAAATTTGCTACTCAACATAGGGCAGAGATCCGGAGGGAGGCTTGGTGGGCGACGTGTTTCAGGTGGCGGTCGAAGCGTAGCTCTCTGTCCAAGTCCACTCCGAGAATCCTGACGTAATCCTGGAGCGGGAGGGTGACGGAGCAAAACATCACCCTTCCTTCGACAGCTTGTGTGGCTGCCGGGGACCGAGATATTACCATCGCCTGGGTCTTCTCAGGAGGGAGGTTCACCTGCCAGCGCTCCCCCTACTTCTGTAGCTCCCAGTAATTGCTGGTTGACGTCAGCAACCGCTTGCTGGCCTTCTTGACGTGGGTAGGAGAGGGAGAGCTTGCAGTCGCCAGCGTATGCAGAGTCTGCTGACAGGCTCCTCAGAAAGTCGTCGATGTACAGGTTCAAAAGGATAGGGCCCAGCACAGATCCCTGAGGGACTGAGGCACCCACTGGGAGGTTCCTGGATTGCTCCCAGCCGACGTGGAGGCTTTCCGTGAAGGTAGTCGCTCATCAGCATCAGCAGGTGTCCTTGGATGCCTTTGGCACGAAGCTTCTCCAGCAAGCCCGCGTGTCAAACACGGTCAAAAGCACCTGCAATGTCGAGGGCGACGACAAGGGTATATAGGCCGGTGTCCATGGAGTCCTGCCAACTCCTGGCAGCAGGAGGTCTGAAGTGGAGCGGCCAGATCTGAATCCGAACTGCTGCTCAGTAATGAGGGCATCGCCTCTCTCTCTCTCTCTCTCTCTCTCTCTCTCTCTCTCTCTCTCTCTCTCTCTCTCTCTCTCTCTCTCTCTCTCTCTCTCTCTCTCTCTCTCTCTCTCTCTCTGTTGTATTTTTCTCTCATTATAGAGGTTAGGTGACAGCTACAAATAATTTTCCAGGCTTTTAATGATATATTCCAGACACCTCTTTAGTAATTAAAATTCTAATTATTTAGTCTAGCCCCCAGTGGAGTATTCGAGGGACACAATTATTTCGTCCACAAGTGTCTAATTATCCTTAAGATGCAATTTCTTTCATGCTCTAAGTATTTACTTCAGACACCAGCGACATATTCCGGGCCTACGTTGTTTCCTGTAGATTTCGTTAACATTTGCCAGACTACGTTTCCTAAATGAAGTCACCACGGACACATGCTTAAACTCCTCTACCTGTTCCGGGCAAAGTAATCTTTTGTTCATAGTCACGCGTCAGAAAGTATCGCCGAGCTGCAGAACAGTGTAAATAAGTTTTAGTGGTGATGACCCTTTTGCCATTCTGAGTAATGGTATAGATATGAATAAATAGATAGACATTAGCTAAGTTAACACAAAGTATGGCAAGGGACACACAATTAAGCACGCAACGCCACCCCTTCCCTCCACATATACATGTATGCATTAATGTAATATGTTTTTGTATATGCATAATATTTTTTAATGTAGCGTGGGTGATGAATGTACATACTTGTATTCCTGATTGAACAACAGGTTCATTAAATTGAAACGCAGATAATCGAGTCCTTTGATTTGGTATATGTATCTGCTGTTTTTGATGTTGTCGTTATTGTTGTTTCTCACCGTCCTCCTTATCTTCCTCCATTGTCCATTTCCTCTCTATTGTTCTCATCGTCATCATCATCATCATCATCATCATCATCATCATCATCATCATCAGTCTTATCATCACCACCACAACCAGCATATTCATCTCATCATTAATACTTTACCATCATCATCATATCATCATCACTAAATTCCTTATCATTGTCGTGTCCATCACGATAGTTACCCTTTTCCTCATAAACGTTCATTTTGTATCTGTACATTCTACTTATAATAGTGTATACAGGAAACATAAGTGGTCAACAGTATAGGCGGAATTTATGCATCAGAGGCAGCTCACTCCTGCGGTCTATACTCGTTTCTTCGTCCAGGGAGTGTTCATGACGCACCCACTGGCCTCCTCCGGTTACCTGGTCTCGCCCCTCCAGATGTTCTCAAGCACTCATTGCCCACCAAACTGTGCCGGACAAGGCGATAACAGGCACATTTTTTGCATTTTTTTTCGGGATCTGCAAATTTGCACCGCAGTGTTTCCATGCTTATTCATCTTAGGTATCGATATTTGCAACAATATCCACCTTAGCTCAATGTAACGGAAAACTGTTTCTCATTATGTAGGTGTTCTCTCGTTTTCTCTGTTTTGCACCTTCCTTTCTTTCCTTCTTCTTCCTTCATTCTTACAATCCTAAATCCTGCCTCCTATGTTCTCTCGTCTTTTTTTCATGTTATCCCGACCACTTTTCCTCCGAGTTCCGTTTGATGTATTTTGATGAAATATAGAATGTACATTTTTATAGTTTACAAAATCAATCTAAGCATTTTGCATCATATTTACATTTTGATACGGCGATGATGGGTAGCATCTCTTCCCATCTCCCCCTAGGAAAGCCTTATTGCTGAGATTTGTGTGTGGCTTGGGGATGTTATTCGTTGTCCGGCTCGTGTCTGTGCTGCCATTGATCAGCTGTTTTTTTGTGTGTGTGCCGTAATAGGGAATGGGACCGGCCGTTGATAAAGAGTTTTTACATTTCCCCTTTTCTTCTTCTGGTCTGGTCTCCTAATTACAGGAAAGACATTGAATTACTTGAGAGAGTACAGCGCCGCGCCACGAAGATGATACCATCACTGAGGACGAAGCCCTATGAAGAGCGACTCGAGCGACTCAACCTCTTCACGTTGGAAAAGAGACGCCTGCGGGGAGACATGATACAAGTCTTTAAGTACCTGAACAAGCTCAGCAACGTTGATCACTCCAAATTCTTTACGCTACAAACCAACCTGAGAACAAGAAACAACGGAAAAACAATTCAAGCAAAGCGATGCAATACCGACATCGGCAGGAGTTATTTCTCGAATAGAGTCGTTCGCCACTGGAACAGCCTTCCTGCAGAAGTGGTTAGCGCAGAGATCATCAATTCCTTCAAGAAACGCATTGATCGCCACTTTGCTGCATCGGGAGTGAACTGAACATTCCCAAGAGTAGATACACAAGTGCTTTAATCCTTCCCTGCAAGCCACTCCTGTGGCAAACGGATTGATTGAATCACTGAACGCAGGCAGCCTAGTAATGAGCCAACAGGCTTTCTGCTGCCTGCTAGTCCATGTTTCCTCCTCCTCCTCCTCCTCCTCCTCCTCCTCCTTCTTCTCTCCCTCCTCCTCCTCCTCCTCAAACTCCTACTCCAACTCCTCCTCCTTCTCCTTCTCCTCCTCAAACTCATACTGCAACTCCTCCTCCTAATCCTCCTCCTCCTCCTTCGCCTTCTCCTCCTCCTCCTTCTCCTCATCTTGTCCCTATGTCTTATTTTTTCTTTTACTCGTCGTCGTTGTCGTCGTTGTTGTCGTTATCGTTGTTGTCGTCGTTGTTGTTGTTGTTGTTGTTGTTGTCGTCGTTGTTGTTGTCCTTCTTCTTCTTCTTCTTCTTCTTCTTCTGCTTCTTCTTCTTCTTGTTCTTCTTGTTCTTGTTCTGCTTCTTGTTCTTGTTCATGTTCTTGTTCTTCTTCTTTTTCTTCTTGTTCTTGTTCTTGTTCTTCTTGTTCTTCTTGTTCTTGTTCTTCTTCTTCTTAAGAACATAAGAACATAAGAACCTAAGGAGCCTGCAAGAGGCCAGTTGGCCTATACAAGGCAGCTCCTGTAATCCTAACCCCAACTTACCTCATTATCCATGAATTTATCCAGTCTCTTCTTGAATGCATCTATGGTATTGGAACCCACAACATGACTGCGAAGTCTATTCCATTCATCCACCACTCTATTGGTAAACCATTTCTTTCCTATGTCTTTGTTGAATCTGAATTTATCTAACTTAAATCCATTGCTACGTGTCCTACCTGGTTCTTTAACAACCAAAACCCTATTGACATCCCCTTTATTAAAGCCCTTCATCCATTTATAAACTTCGATCAGGTCTCCTCGCAACCTTCGCCTTTCTAGAGAGTGTAGATTTAAATCCTCATAAGGTAAGTTTCTCACTCCTTGAATTTTTTTTTTTTGTCATCCTTCTTTGTACAGATTCTAACACCTTGATATCCATTCTATAGTAGGGTGACCAGAACTGAACCGCATAATCGAGATGAGGTCTAACTAGTGCTAAGCAGGGTTGGAGTAATTACAATTCAAAATCTTAATTACAATTACAATTACAATTACATTATTAAAACTTTAAATTTCAAGAGACAGTCAATTATAATTACAATTATAATTACTCAGCGTCCAACAGTAAGCTTTGGTTGAAAAGAAAAACACTAGCATCGTGCTGTTGTCATTTATTGAAAAAGAGAGAGAGGTGGATGTAGGCTAAACGGGTAGGCAGAGGGGGAGGGAGAAGGGGTGGTACAGTAGGTGGTGGGGACTGGGGGAGTGGTGCTATACATACAGACAGATAAACAGGAAGGGCGGGAAGGGAAATGGAGAGAGGGAATAGGGTGAGGGCAAAGGATGAAGAGAGGGTGTGGGTCGAAAGAAGGAAGAAAGGAGAAGAGAGGGAGAGACATAATGACACACACAGAGACAGACAGACAGACAGAGAGAACATCGAAGAAATGAGGGGGTAGGTAGGAGACAGAATGACAGACAGACAGACAGACAGACAAAGAAAGGTAGTAGTATGGTAGTATCATAAGTACTACTCACCACTATCAATAAAATATGCCTTCTACTATCAGTCATAATACTTGTCACCATTATTATTAATATTACTATCACCAGATCAGCAATTCAGCATCATCATTTTTTTTTCATAATTATTTCCCTGTTTCTGCTATATGATCGTCATCATTATTTTTTTAACATTACCATCTTGCTATTACTTTCACCATCATTACTACCACTTTACTGTACTACTAGACTACTACTTTCCTATCAGCACAAGCCAACACCTACAGCGATTAACTTTCCAACAAATTAGCCTATTACTATGACACTGGTCACCATCATCACTAATCACTATTCCATCATTTCATCATGACATCATCCAATGAACTATCATCACCATCTCAGCTACTTCAGTCATCATCATCATTCATCAGGGAACAGATTACTATACAATGTCTTTCTTACCTTTACAATAGAAAGTCAAGAGGAGGACTTTGCCGTATGACGGTCTAGGAGGCAATGAAATATGTCCCAGTCCACCAAACAGGGAAAAGTGGACGCGTCTGATTCTCGTATAATACGTAGGTTGTCCAGTAAGGGTTGCCATACTTCATCATATACATTATTTACATATTTGCCACCATAGCAGTAAAAACAAGGATTATCAGAATTTTAGTATGACATACTTTTTTTCCCAATTACAATTAAATTACAATTACTTTATAATGTAATTAATTATAATTACAATTACTTCATTAAGTTCTACATCCAATTACAATTACACTTACAATTACATACTTTAATGTAATTAATTACATTTCAATTCAATTACAATTACAATTACTCCAACCCTGGTGCTAAGTAAGGCTTGAGGATGAATTCAGCGCTCCTATTGCTTACACTCCTTGAGATGAGACCCAGTACTCTGTTCGCTTGATTTTTAGCCTGAATGCATTGAGCCCTAGACGGAGGTTAGCGCTCACTAAGACTCCTAAGTCTCTCTCACACCCAGACCTGCATAGAGGAGTGTTAAGGAGTAATTGTGTGAGGGGTTATTCCTACTTACCCTCAGAATACTACACTTTCCAACATTGAATTCCATCTGCCACTTCCATGTCCAATCAAATAGTCTGTCAAGCTCATCCTGGAGAACGCTAGCGGCCTGGTCTGATTAAATTACTCTACCGATCTTTGTATCATCTGCAAACTTACTGACATCACTGCTTATTCCTGTGTCCAAATCATTGATGTAAATGATAAAAAGCAGTGGACCCAGCACCGACCCCTGCGGGACTCCACTCGTAATACTGCCCCATTCAGATTTTTTACCATTGATTTGCACTCTCTGCTTCCTACCACAAGGTCAAAGCCTAATCCAGTTCAAAACTTTCCCATCTACGCCGTGAGACTATAGTTTTAGTAATAGCCGGTGATGAGGGACTTTGTCGAACGCTTTACTGAAATCTAGATATAGTATGTCATAGTTTTCATCTCTGTCAGCCGCCTCGATTACTTTAGTGTAGAAGGACAACAGGTTAGTAAGGCAAGACCTAACCTCTGTGAACCCATGCTGTGAGTCATGAATTAAACTATGTTTCTCTAGATGGTCCCGAGTGCTTCTGGTTGTAATTGACTCCAGCATCGTGCCTACAACTGATGTTAAGCTAATTGGGCGATAATTTGAGGTGGCTGACTTGTCTCCCTTTTTGAAAATCGGCGTCACATTAGCTACTTTCCATTGGTTGGGCTGGGCACATACCCAGAATTTACCGACATTTTAAAGATATCGGTAAGTGGGCCACTGAGGACCTCCTTGCATCCTTTCAGAACCAGTGGGAATATTTCATCTGGGCCCGGCGATTTATTTTTCTTCAACTTACCGGTCTCATCCTGGACTACCTGTCTAGTGATGATCAAATCCCTCAACTTGTCGTTGTCTTTGCCCCCATATACCTGAACTCGCTCCGGAATGGCTACATGTTAGATCTTCCTGTGTGAAAATTGAGAGAAAATATTCGTTCAAAATTTTACCCATATCTTCTTCATTCTCGACGAGCTCACCAGTGTTTGTTTTCAACCGCCCAATTCTCTCCCTTGTTTTCGTTCTGTACAATTTAAAGAAGCTCTTTGGATCGCTTTTGGCCTCGTTGGCTTCCCTAATCTCATAATGCCTTTTTGCTAGGCGGGTGTTCTTCTTCATCGATCTGGCTAGTTCAACATACCTATCCCTGAGGTGGGTTTCTCCGTTCTTTATTTTCCTATAAATTCGATGCTCTAAGCCGATCTCATGCTATAGTTAAAGTCCCACGTTACGCAGACATTTTTGCTCCTGCTCGCCCTGCCAACCTCTTGTAGTAATATATCCGTGTCCTGCTTGCTCAGGTTAGGTAGCCTGTAAAGAACCCTTAGAGTAAGCTTGTCTTTCCCTCTGTGGACGTCCACCCAAACTGATTCTGAGTCGCCATTTGTTTGAATAAAATTGTTAGCGGAACATATGAGGATGTCGTTAAACATAAATTGCTACCCCTCCTCCCCTTCTCCCCTTTATTTCTTTGTGAAACATCTGATAACCATCTATTTCCAATTCCGGCATAAAGTTTTTGTTTGCAGTATCCATCCCAGTTTCCGTGATTGCTATAATGTCGAATTTCTCTACACATGCTTTCCCGTCAGTAGATCTATCTTCTTCTTGAGACTCCGACTGTTGGCGTAATAAACCATTAGACCACTCCATGTTGCACCCTTTCGGTTTATCCTGAGTTCCTTAGTCACAGTCTGCGATGTACAGTCACGGACGTTAGGCCCTCCCCCCTCGCCTATTCTAAAAAATCCTGCAGGGTGCTGAGTGATCGTTCGAGGGAGTCGGCGAGAACCTCAACCCCTGGAGTGACAGGTACACTCCATCCCTGTCATACAAGGTGCCTTTATCGTAGAAAAGATACCAGTTATCAATGAAAGCCAACCGTTACGCTTGCAGCGAGCCGCCAGCCTGCTGTTTACTGTTAAGGCCCTGGAGAGCCACCTCTCACCTACTCCCCTCCTTGGAAAAAACACCACACATGGCCGACACCCCACCGATATCTCTCACTTTGGCGAGCGATTCCCTAAAGCGTCTAAATATTCCCTCATTTCCCACTCTCCCGATGTCATTACCACTGAAACTGCAGATCCTTCTTCTTCATTTTCATTTCCTTCTTCTTCTTCTTCTTCTTCTTCTTCTTCTTCTTCTTCTTCTTCTTCTTCTTCTTCTTCTTCTTCTTCTTCTTCTTCTTCTTCTTCTTCTTCTTCTTCATCTTCACTTCCTTCTTCTTCTACTTCTTCTTCAATTCCTTTCTTCTTCATCTTCTCTTCCTTCTTCTTCTTCTTCTTCTTCTTCATTTCCTTCTTCTTCTTCTTCTTCTTCTTCTTCTTCTTCTTCTTCATTTCCTTCTTCTTCTTCTTCTTCTTCTTCTTCTTCTTCTTCTTCTTCTTCTTCTTCTTCTTCTTCTTCTTCTTCTTCTTCTTCTTCTTCTTCTTCTTTTTCTTCTTTTTCTTCTTCTTTTTCTTCTTCTTCGTCTTTTTCTTCATTTCCTTCTTCTTCTTCTTTTTCTTCTTCTTCTTCTTCTTCTTCTTCTTCTTCTTCTTCTTCTTCTTCTTCTTCTTCTTCTTCTTCTTCTTCTTCTTCTTCTTCTTCTTCTTCTTCTTCTTCTTCTTCTTCTTCTTCTTCTTCTTCTTCTTCTCCTTCTTCTTCTTCTTCTTCTTCTTCTTTTCTTCTTCTTCTTCTTCAGGTTTTCTTCTTCTTCTTCTTCTTCTTCTTCTTCTTCTTCTTCTTCTTCCTTTCTTCTTCATTTCTTTTTCTTTTTCTTCTTTTTCTTCCTCTTCTTCTTCTTCTTCTTCTTCTTCTTCTTCTTCTTCTTCTTCTTCTTCTTCTTCTTCTTCTTCTTCTTCTTCTTCTTCTTCTTCTTCTTCTTCTTCTTCTTCTTTTTCTTCTTCTTCTTCTTCTTCTTCTTCTTCTTCTTCTTCTTCTTCATTACTTGTTCTTTATTTCTTCTTCTTCATTTGTTCTTCTTCATTTCATCTCCTTAATTTCTTCTTCTTTATCTCTTCTTCTTCTTCTTCTTCTTCTTCCTTATTTCCTTCTTCTTCTTCTTCTTTTTCTTCTTCTTCTTCATTTCCTTCTTCTCCTTCTTCTTCTTCTTCATTTCTTCTTCATTTCTTATTCATTTCTTATTCTTTATTTCTTCTTCTTCTTTTTCTTTTACTTCTTCTTCTTCCTCCACGTTCTATACTAACAGGTCCCCTGGTACCTGTTTTTCTATAGAAAGGAGGCACGTAGACACCTACTGAAAAGACCGTAAACCAGTGCCAGTGAGGTATACAGTGAAGGTGGGGCTGGTGGTGATGTAAGCCTTTCAAAAACTTCCGTATCCTCACTCGCCGTTTCCCTATTGTCGCAGTAACATAAGAATAGTTCCGCATGCTCTCTTAGGACACTGACTCTTACGTTTTACACGAAACTACATACAGCATGTCCTAAAAAAAATAAAAAATAAAAAAAAAAAAAAAAATCCATAATGATTTATGGCCTATTTTATACAACCCGCCTTGGAGTCTCCATCTAGGTAGGGGACCAGAAATGTCACGAGTCCGAATCGAATTTCTGGTGATGACCCAGAGTGTGTCTCTATAGCTCTTTCAACATTCTCTTCCTGCAATATTCACGGTCTTCGGTCTAATATCCATTCTGTGGAGCATCATTTCTCCTCAAAAATTAATCAACTAATCAAAACACAAGCTGATTCCTGGGGCAACTAATAGTAATCTTTATTCTGTTTCCTCCTACTTTTTATCCTAAAATTTATCCCAAAGCTTGATATACCCAAAGATATACCTTAATCTGGAGCCCATAACATTTCTTCTTCAGAATTTTCCATCATCAGTCCATGACAGAAATGTCATTCTGTTACTGAATACGTCTGTGCTGTTTACCTCTCCCCTGTTTCTTCCAACTATGTCCATTTCTTTGAGCATTTAAACTGAAATATGGTACGCTACCCTGCTCATTCGGTTGTTTCTGCTATTATAAGAGAGGGATTCTCGCTTTCGCGATAATGCTTAGAGAAAAACGGCAGATATCCCAACTTCTAGACTACAATGTGTCTAGGCTGCACTAGAAAAATTAAGTAATAACATGTGGAATAGTCGAATGAAGCGATCGAGAAGGGCGTCAGCAACGCCGCCTGGGCACAGGTAGAGGAAGGTGCCGCAAGCCCCATTCCTCAATCTTTCAATGCGCTTCGACGGAGACTGGAGGAACCTTCTTGAGGAAGGAGAGGGGGAAGTAAGGAGTGTGCACTGGTCATTCCGGTTACCAAAAATGGGTTTTTCAGAGATCAAAACCGTCATTTTGGGAACCTTTCATGACTAGCTAACTCCTACTTGAAGCCGGGAAGAAGGGAACTCCATCGAAGGGACAGATATTTGAGACCCTGGGGGCGATGGACAGTCAGAATGGAAGCCTGGTTAATTGAAAATTTTCCTCTCTGACCTAGAAAGCGAGGAACCTTCGGAAGCAAGGGTGGATGGGTATGTACATGTAGGCGTCCTGCAGATCCAGTGTTGCCATCCAGTGGTGTTGTTTAAGTCGCAACCTCACTTGTTGGAAATAAAGCATTCGAAACTTGAAAGTTTTGATGTGAAGATTTAATTTGCTTAGACGAGAGTGAGCCTTTCTTTGTTAGTGTCTTTCTTAGGCACCGTGAAAATACGGGAGAGAAAAACTTTCCTCGCCGCTCCCTCTATTACCCCCTTTCTTAGGATGTCAGAAACGTAGGGCAGAACGTTTTTTGGAACAGTCGTGAACGGAGGAGGAGCACTCACCTTGGGGATAGAGGTCCAAGGCCAGGTCAGTTCTTGTCTGACGACTCTGGATACCCATCCTCTCTTTGGCCATGCGTGCTGCCATCCCGTTAGTAGACTTGTGAATGGAGAGTCCTTTATATATATATATATAGATATATATATATATATATATATATATATATATATATATATATATATATATATATATATATATATATATATATATATATATATATATATATATATATATATATATATATATATATATATATATATATATATATATATATATTATTAATATTATTAGTAGTAACATTTTTATTAGTAGTAAATCCTTACTAAGCTGTAGCACTTCAAACAGTTAAAAAAATGCCTCAGTGAGTCAGAAATGTTCTTTGTTTTTCAATGTTTGCCGGAATAGCAGAGCACTCAAAGGGGGACGAAAGGTTTTGGAAAGGGTGATTTTAATTAACTTTTTCAACTACTCGATGAGTGGTCGACTATTACTGCTAGGGGAACCAACGTTCATTTGTGGAACAATTTAATTGCATTCTAAAGGACCTACTGTTAATTACATTGAAATTTCATTCCTCTGTGTCAATATATTTTTGTCACTATAAGTATGTGTGTGTGTGTGTGTGTGTGTGTGTGTGTGTGTGTGTGTGTGTGTGTGTGCGTCATTTGTCGAACACTAGTCTCTTCCAATTTGCTTCCTTTTAATTTTACTCCTCCTTTTCCATTTTCCGTTAACCCTGCTGAGACCGTCCCTTGGTAAAATTTTGAAAGAGACACCCACTGGGGGCAGCTTAATGAAAAAGACCACCTGGGAGTAATTTTTTGCAGCCCCACCTTAATTATTTTTCTCGTAGGCGTCACGTGATCGGCGCCAGCCATTCAGAATGCAGAACTCGTAGTAAGCGCTGTGATTAGTTGAGCGTTGAAAGTAGGAGGAGCTTATGCAGGGAAATCATTATGTGTCGAAAGATGTTTCAAGGTGGTTTTCAGAACCACTGTTTAAGTTGAATGTCTGCTATTTTTCAGAGCTACAGTTATCGAGCCTCTGTATTAAGTTTTATTAAAAGTGTCAATCAATTTGGTTTATATTGGGATGGAGATTGCAACTTATGATAATTGCGAGATGAAAAAAAAAGTTGAAAATAAGTATAATGGAAGGAAGTAGTACAACAAATTTATAAGCTATCAATACATTACAATAATTGCAATTATTAAGAGCAACAAAAGTGTGTTCAATAAGAACAACAGAAGCGACAAATGCCACAGCTGCTGCTGCTTCTGCAAGTACTACTACTACTTCTGCAACTACTACTTCTATACTTTACTACATTCAAAGGAGTTGCCTTGTACAGGCCTACCGGCCTCTTGCAGACTCCTACGTTCTTATGTTCTTTTTTTTTTATTACATACTACTTAGTGCTCCTGAATAGAGTACAGGGGAGTGGCCAAAAAGAGAGGTCAATTTCGGGAGGAGAGGTGTCCTGATACCCTCTTCTTGAAAGAGTTCAAGTCGTAGGCAGGAGGAAATACAGATGAAGGAAGATTGTTCCAGAGTTTACCAGCGTGAGGGATGAAAGAGTGAAGATGCTGGTTAACTCTTGTATAAGGGGTTTGGACAGTATAGGGATGAGCTTGATTAGAAAGTCGTGTGAGGCGAGGCCGCGGGAGGGGAGGAGGCAAGCAGTTAGCAAGTTGAGAAAAGCAGTCAGCGTGAAAATATCGATAGAAGATAGAAAGAGAGGCAACATCGCGACGGAATGTAAGATGTAGAAGACTATCAGTAAGAGGAAGAGAGCTGATGAAAGCCTTTGACTCCACTCTGTCCAATAGAGCTGCGTGAGTGGAGCCCCCCCACACGTGAGATGCATACTCCATACGAGGGCGGACAAGGCCCCTGTATATGGATAGCAACTGTGCGGGGGAAAAGAACTGGCGGAGATGATACAGAAAGCCCCCCGGAGGTCATTCTTGATTTCACTTGGACACCTTCCTCTAGAGTCCGGTTTGATAGGTGGTCTTCAGGACAGCATGTGGGTAGTCTTAGGATAGAGTACAAGTCGGAGGCTGGAGGAAACACAGACGAGGAAAGGCTGTTCTAGAGTTTATTAGAGAAAGGAATGAAAGAATGAATATGCTGGTTAACTATTGCATAAGCGATTTTGTCATTTCAAGGATGAGCAAGAGTAGAAGTTCGAGTACAGCGGGCCCGCGGGACGGAGGTACGCTTGCAGTTCAAGAGTTCAGAAGAACAGTCAGCATGAAAATATCCATAGAAGATAAAATGTGATTTAAAATTGCTACGGAATACATGAGGTAGAAGATTGCTAGTAGGAGGAGGGAAGATAATGAGACGAAGAGACTTTGACTCCACTCTGTCTAGCAGAGTTGCATGTGTGGATACTAGATAATGAAAACGTTTGTTCTCGTACGTAAAATCCTTATGACTGCAATGATATTTTCTGATTTTAGATACAATAAATATAACAGGAGACAAGGAAGAATTTATGAAAGTGAAATACAATATATATATATATATATATATATATATATATATATATATATATATATATATATATATATATATATATATATATATATATATATATATATACCGGTATATAATATTTAAGAATGATGTTTTCTATGCCCTCTCTGGCCTCGACCCTCAGAAGGATTATGGGCCTGATGGAGTGCCTCCTATTGTCCTAAAAAAACTGTGCTTCCGAGCTGACACCTTGCCTGGTCAAACTCTTTCGCATCTGCCTGCCAACATCTACCTCTCCTTCCTGCTGGAGGTACACCTACATAGAGCCTGTGACTAAGAAGGGTGACCGTTCCAATCCCTCAAACTACTACTCTATAGCTTTACTTTCCTGTCTATCTAAAGCTTTTGAATCAATCCTTAACCGGAAGATTCAAAAGCACCTTTCCACTTTTATCTGATCGCCAGTATGGACTCCGCAAGGAGAGTTCTACTGGCGATCTTTTTTCTCTCTTAACTGACTCTTGGTCATCCTCTCTTAGCCGTTTCAGTGAAACTTTATCAGCTGCGCTAGATATATTGAAAGATTTCTTTGCTTTTTAAACTCCCCTCTTACGCTTTCTATCCTTTCTTTTTGTTCATTATCTCCAGTTTCCTTTCCGGCCGTACTATTTCCGCTTTGGTAGACAGTCACTGTTAGTCACCTAAACCTATCAACAGTGGTGTTCCACAGGGCTCTGTCCTATCACACACTATCTTCCTGTTATTCATCGATGATCTTCTTTCAATAACAAACTGTCCTGTCCACCTCACCGAGAGTTGCTTACGCCCGTTTCGGTAGGTGTCTTCCTACATACTCACTACATATATATATATATATATATATATATATATATATATATATATATATATATATATATATATATATATATATATATATATATATATATATATATATATATATATATATATATATATATATATATATATATCATGTGTGGTTGGGCTCCAGTCACACAGATCTTCTGGACAGAGTGGAGTCTGAGGCTCTTCGTCTCATCAGCTTTCCTCCTCTTTCTGATAGTCTTCTACCTCTTAAATTCCGCCGAGATGTAGCCTCTCTTTCTATCTTCTATCAATATTTCCACGCTGACTGCTCTTCTGAACTTGCTAACTGCATGCCTCCCTCCCTCCCGCTGCCCCGCTGCACGCGACTTTCTACTCATGCTCATCCCTATACTGTCCAAACCCCTTATGCAAGAGTTAACCAGCATCCCTCACGCTAGTAAACCCTGGAACAATCTTCCTTCTGTATTTCCTCCTGCCTACGACTTGAACTCTTTCAAGAGAAGGGTATCTGGACACCTCTCCTCCCGTATTTGATCTTCGTTTCGGCCACCTCTTTTGTTTCTTTCTTAGGAGCAGCGAGTAGCGGGCTTTTTTTTTATTATTGTTTTCTTTTTTTGTGTGTGCCCTTGAGCTGCCTCCTTTGTTGTAAATAAAAAATATATATATATATATATATATATATATATATATATATATATATATATATATATATATATATATATATATATATATATATATATATATATATATATATATATATATATATATATATATATATATATATATATATATATATATATATATATATATATATATATATATATATATATATATATATATATATATATATATATATATATATATATATATATATATATATATATATATATATATATATATATATATATATATATATATATACAGAAGAGGAAACAGTTCAAGGGCAAAAAGAAAAAAAAGAAACTATAATGAATGAAAAAACCCTACTCACTGTTCCTACAAAAGAGTTAAGAGGAGTGGCCGAAAGATAGGTCAATTTCGGGAGGAGTGGTGTCGCAATACCCTCCTGTTGAAAGAGTTTAAGTCGTAGGCAGGAGGAAATAAGGATGAAGGAAGATTGTTCCAGAGTTTACAGGGCGTCAGGGATCAAAGTGTGAAGATGCCGGTTAACTCGTGCTAAGGGATTTGGACAGTAAAGGGATGAGCTTGAGTAGCAAGCCGTGTGACGGGGGGAGGCTTGCAGTTAGCAA
The DNA here is from genome assembly GCF_024679095.1 of Eriocheir sinensis. Classification (NCBI taxonomy): domain Eukaryota; kingdom Metazoa; phylum Arthropoda; class Malacostraca; order Decapoda; family Varunidae; genus Eriocheir; species Eriocheir sinensis. Next base: position 3,794,600 of record NC_066537.1, read on the forward strand.
GCTCAGAAGAGCAGTCAGCGTAAAAACATATCGATAGAAGAATGAAAGAGAGGCAGCGTCGCGACGGAATTTAAGAGGTAGAAGACTATCAGTAGGAGGAGGAGAGCTGATGAGAGGAAGAGCCTTAGACTCCGGTCTGTCCAGAAGAGGTGTGTGAGAGGAGCCCCTCCACACGTGAGATGCATACTCCATACGAGGGCGGACTAGGCCCCTGTATATGGATAGCAACTGCGCGGGGAAGAAGAACTGGCGGAGACGATACAGAACGCCCAATTACGAAGAAGCTGATTTAGTAAGAGAGGAGATGTGAAGTTTCCAGTTAATATTTTAGTTAAGGATAGACCGAGGATGTTTAGTGTTGAAGAAGGTGACAGCTGAGTGTTGTTGTAGAATAGGGGATTGGTGTTTGGAAGGTTGTGTCCAGTTGATAGGCGGATAAATTGGGTTTTCGAGGCATTTAAGGACACGAGGTTCCTTTAACCCCAATCAGAAATGATAACAATGTCTGAGGTTAAGCCTTCTGCAACCTCCAGTGTGGAGTCTTGTAATTTCTGTTGAGAGGGTCTTCTGTTGAAAGAAGTTGAATAACGCAGGGTGGAGTCATCACTGCATGAGTGGATGACAGTTTGTTATTGAAAGAAGATCATTGATGAATAACAAGAAGAGAGTAGGCGATAGGACAGAGCCCTGTGGAACACCACTGTTGATAGGTTTAGGGGAAGAACAGTGACCGTCTACCACCACAGAGATAGAATGGCCGGAAAGGAAACGGGAGATAAAGGAATAGAGAGAAGGATAGAATCCGAAAGAGGGTAGTTTACAAATCGAAGACTTGTGCCAGACTCTATCGAAAGCTTTCGATATGTCTAGCGCATCTGAGAAAGTTTCACCGAAACGGCTAAGAAAGCATGACCAAGAGTCAGTAGAACGCCCTTTGCGGAACACATGCTGGCAATCAGTTACAAGGTCAGAAGTGGAAATGTTCTTTTGAATCCTCCGGTTAAGGATAAATTCAAAAGTCTTAGAAAAACAGGAAAGTAAAGCTGTAGGGCGGTAGTTTGAGGGATTGGAACGATCACTCTTCTTAGGAACAAGCTATATGAAGGCGTACCTCCTGCAGGAAGGAAAGGTAATGTTGACAGGCAGAGGCGAAAGATTATGACCAGGCAGGGTTTCAGCAATAGGAAGCACTCCTTCAGGGCCATAAGCCTTCTGAGACTTGAGTTCCGAGAGGGCATAGAAAACATCATTTTTATGAATCTTAATAACAGGCATAAAGGAGTCAGTGGGGTAAAGATTAGGAGGAATAAGCCCAGAATCGTCCAGATTGGAGTTTTTGCAGAAAGTTTGAGAGAAGAGTTCAGCCTTAGAGATAGATGAGACGGCAGTGCTGCCGTTAGGGTTATGGGGAGGAGGGAAAGATGAAGAAGTGAAATTGGTGGAGAAAAATTATGACTATGTGGCAGAAGTCTCTGGAGGAATTAGAAAAATGCAAGGTTTTGACATTTACTATTGATTTACTATTGCTTTGGTAAGTCGAAGAATAGATTTGGCACGATTTCGGGCAGAAATATAAGGATCATGGTTAGCAGGAGTTCGATGGCTCTGGTACCTTTTGTGAGGTGCCTCTTTATCCTTGACAGCACGAGAGCAAGCGCGATTAAACCAAGGCTTTTTAGCATTAGGAATAGAGACAGTACGTGGAATGTGTGCCTCCACTCCAGAGACAATCACCTATGTGATGCGCTGGGCACACATAGAGGGGTCTCTCTTCTGGAAGCAGTAATAATTCCATGTGAAATCGGAAAAGTACATTCTAAGGTTGTCCCATCGAGCTAAAAGGGGCGACTACGGGAGTTCGTCCTGCTCATATGGTACGTCCAATAGCTTTGAAATCTTAGTAGGTTGTGTGTTGCTGTATAGGTATGATATTCTGTGAATTTCATTAAAGTCGGGTGAAGTTTAGTAGAGACTCACACAAAGCGTATTTTCCTTTATATATGTTTCACAGACTTTATTTTTCAGTTAATCGCTTTGAAGAAAAATACCATAGAAACTTTGTTTACCTATCTACATTTTGTTTAAGTAAAATTTAGATTTTTTGTTTTGTCTTTGAAGAAAAAAAAATGTCAATTATTATTTTCTCCTCTCTGTGTCCCGTTTGCTTCAGACAATTTTTGAAATTTAACCCCAACAAAAAATTCCCCTTTAGTTGTAGTTTTAACTGATACCTATTAAAAGTCGGTCAGACCTTTTACCAACTGCTGTTCAAGATATTGGCTCCTAAAGATTTTTTTCCATTTCCTCCCTGTCCTGCCATTTGTATTTATTTGACTGGCATGAAATTTTCACATATTATTGTGTATACCTTGTTGACTTACTGGCAAATGATAAGGCATTGGGTCCCCCTTTATAAAAAAAAAAGTTTTAATCAATCAAAGTTGAGCGTGTCAGAAGGTCAAGGTGTTCCTGCACGACCGTACTGAGCAATTCTGTCTATCTAATAGTGTTTGTAGCTAAAAAAGCGACACGGTGATGAAAGTTTTGCTTGTAATCAGGCTCAATGTTCACAAATCTGTGAATAATCTGTTGTCGGAGCTGCAGTGGTGTCTCATGAGGCAATGTAGCTGATTCTGCAGTTGATGGTGATGTAGGTGGTGGTGGAGTAAGTGGTGACGAGGCAGGTGGTCATGGAAAAGGGCGTGCTTAGTACTACATGTTGTAGCAAGTCGCGAATCACACGAGGGTGATGAGTCGCCCGGCGCGTAGCGAGTGCCCAGAGTGCCATCACGCTCCCTCGCTCTACTTCGCGTCTGCGCTGCACTCTTGCTTGTTTTCTGAGTCTTGGCCGCTCCATAAGCCCTCTTAATGTTGATGACTCTCTTTCTGGTTCCCTTATGCTTGTACATCATTCATCATTTGTAAGGACGTTTTTTTGCCGAGTGGAGAGAAAAATGCAATACACTTCTTTAATCTGAGTCGCGCGAGGCACTGCCGTTCGCCGCGTGCGCGTTCCCTTCTCCAGTCATGAGGCCCGCGGTCGCGGGCTGCGCGGAGTAAGAGAATGAATGACAGATGACAAAATTTACGAAGAAAAAAAGTATTTTAATGCAAATTTTACGTATATACAACCACTGATTGATACTGCATATGTTGACGCATATGTCCGGCTATGACGCAACAGCGCGGGACATTTAAAAATGGCCTTCAGAGAAGAAGGGTTTTAATTTTACGAAAACAAACCTTACAACCTGGCAATTTAGCCTTTCCCGGGCATGATGAGCGAAAAACATGTATTTGTCCGATTTTAAATATATTCGTCGAAAATACCCCGTAGGCGTCCGCCTGAAGCAAAATGCCAGAAGTATTACCTCTTCGGTGGGTCCAGAGGCTGTACAGGATCGATAGGATTTAGATCGGCCTGAGAGGAAACTGGAGATAAATATACAAAGATGGGAACAGGATCCTTAGGAGGATAATTTAGAAACCAAAGATATGTGCCAGACTCTGTCGAAAGTTTCAAAGTTTTCGATATGTCTAAGGCAACAACATACACTTCCTCGAAACGTCATGCCCAAGAAGCAGTTAGACCACAAGCAGAATGGCTTATGCGGAATCCGTATAGGTGATCAAAGAGGTTCGCAACTGATAGATGTTTAGGATTGTTTCAAAAGCTTTAGAAAGACATCGCATTGCTATAGGACGGTATTTTAATTTTAAAGGATGTGAGACGTCATTGTTACTATGTAGGTACAAGTTGTAAACAGGCGAACTTCCCGCATTAAGGACAGATAAATGTTGAACCCAATGACGAGATAGTTTGACCATATAGGGTGTTGGGACCGGCTCAGTTTTAAGGAGACTGGGAGGTATTCCATTAGATCCATAAGCTTTTCGAAGGTTTAGGTCAGATAGGACATAGGAAACATAATTCTTAAGAATTATATTATTAGGTATAATGAAATTCGCGGAGGAATGAGTTGGAGGAAAATGCCGTGAATAGTCCGGAGTTGAACTTTCTAAAGAGGTTTAAGTTAAGAGTTCAGCTTTGAAGACAGAAATAACAGCGCTCTTGTGCTCCCATGATTAATAAGTATTAGATTAAGGAGTAAAATAATAATTATAATTTCAGGGAGAATGAGAAGGGACGGATGAGGGATTAGTAGGAGTAACTTGTCGAGGGTCGTCCAGATTTTTTTTTTTTTTTATTTTTTTTATTTTATAGCTAGAGAGGCAGCTCCAGGGTGCAAAACTAAAACAACAACAAAAAAGCCCGCTAGTCGCTGCTCCGACAAAAGTAAAAAGAATGAGAACCCAGAAGAGAGGTCAATATCGACCGAAGAAGTATTATGATACTCATCTCTTGCAAGAGATAAAGTCATAGGCAGGAGTTTTCCACCGAAAAGAGTAAAATAATGAAGATGCTGGTTAACTTTTGTATGAGGGATTTTGACAGTACGGTGATGAGCAAGAGTAGAAAGTCAAGTGCAGTGGTGCCGAGGGGGGTGGGGGGGTGGCATGAAACTAGCAAGTTCAGCGGAGCAGTCAGCATGAAAATATCGGTAGAAGATAGAAAGAGAAGCAACACTGCGACGGGAATTAAAATGTAGACTGAAAAGGGTTGATAAGACAAGAGCCTTTGATCCCAATATGTCCAGCAGAGCTGTGAGTGTAGAGCCACCCCCACAAATGAGGGCGGACAAGGCCTCTGTATATGGATAGCATCTGAGAGGGGAAAAATAATTGGCGGAGACGATACAGAACGCCCAACCTCGAAGAAGCTGATTCTGCGAGAGAGGATATATTAAGTTTCCAGTTGAGATTTTTAGTTAAGGATAGACCGAGGATGTTTATCGGAGAAGAAGGTGACAGCTGTGTGTTATCGAATAATAGGGGATAGGTATTTAGAAGATTGTGTTGAGTTGACAGGGGAGAAACTGAGTTTTTGAGGCACTGAAAGATAGAAAGTTACTCCTACTCTATTCAGAAATGATAGAAGATCTGAGGTTAAGGTTTCTGCAGAGTGGAATTTTCAGAGAACATCTGAACAAAGAGTTAACCTTTATAGGCAAATGTAATAGTTGTACTGTCATCAAGATTAAGGTCTAAGAAAGGTGAACTCACAAACATAATTTTATTTTTTGTTTTAACAATTCGATGGAAAAATAATATAGTTATATACATGCATGCAAAGTTACTCCTACAGCCATAGGAAGCTTCACATGTAGATGGTAAAATGAGAGATAGACAGATAACCACATTCACTGATATACTCTCAAATTACTTCTTTCATCCCTTGCCCACTCATCCAGCGGCCAGTGAAGATTGCAATATTATTTTTTGCCATTTTGTTAATTAAAAAAAAGTTGTTAAGTTTAATCACTTGCTTAATTACTCACATTTTTCACCCCTCATCAGTGGTTAGTCCAGTGTACCCATTAGCGGATATAAATTAAAGTTTACTTTAATGAAAAATCACATGTGGGAGTAAAACGGTTCTAATGTTTGTGTGTGTGTGTGTGTGTGTGTGTGTGTGTGTGTGTGTGTGTGTGTGTGTGTGTGTGATACTAAATTTTAAAGTTCCGCGGAGGCGGAAGCGAAGTCGGATATCTGTTTTTCATGAAATGCGGTTGCGGATAAAACTGAGGAGGTTAAGATATTATTTTTTGCGGAAGCGGACACAACTGCGGACTATTTTTACCTTCATGTCCACGGTTGCGGATGCGGACGCGGATTTGTTTTTTTAACACAATTACAGTACAAAGTATAATAATCATACCAGTAATGGCTTTAGTTAAGAACTCCAGATATGCTTATAATATAATTTAATATAATATAATAATATAATATAATAATAATATAATAATATAATATAATAATATATATATATATATATATATATATATATATATATATATATATATATATATATATATATATAGAGAGAGAGAGAGAGAGAGAGAGAATACAGAGAAACAGGGACTGGTAGATGAGAGGGACGGAGAGGAGAGACGTGGGTAAGAAGAAAAAGAGAGAAAAGGGATTATGACAAAAAGAGAAAGGAGAAATATTAGATGAGTAGAGCTCCGCGGAGGTGGATAATTATGCGGAGCTTTTATTATCCGAAAACACGGAGGCAGATTGTAATTTGGACATTAGTTTCATTGCGGAGGCTCCGCGGTGACGGAGACGGAGGCTGATATCCGGGACATCACTGCATGATGTGTGTGTGTGTGTGTGTGTGTGTAATAATAATAATAACAATAATAATAATATTAATAATAATAATAATAATAATAATAATAATAATAATAATAATAATAATAATAATAATAATAATAATAATAATATAATGATCGGTTTATTTAGTTACGGCAGCCGCCAGGTTGAAAATTTATATATTATAGATACATTTTAAATTTGCTACTGGGGATTTGGTATCTGATAAGTGTGGTAAGGTTAGGGCGATGGAGCTTGGGGTGGGGTAGGTAGGTGGTGGGGGAGTGCAGTGCGGTGGTGCTGAGAGAGGGAGGGAGGTGCGGTGACGGTGAGGTTTGGTCACATGTAAATACTCAAGTCAGACGCTGGGTTCAGGTGACAGTTGACGGTGGTGGTGCAGGTGGGTAATTAATGAGAGGTAACTCGGGTATGCCCAGGCTTAGTAAGGAGGTGCTAACCTCCTGGGGCGGCGAGACACAGGTGGTGGTTGCTGTCCGGCTGGTTGATGTAGCCGTGGGAACAAGTGCACATCGTTGAGTTTGCCGTACATCTTGCTCCAAACCTGCGTGACGAGGCTGCTACACTGCCTATCACCTGAACTGACCTTCCCCTGATGCTGGGTGACCGAGATGGTATCCTTTGGAGCTTGAGGGTGCCGGCAGGGAGGCGGTGGATGACGAGGCGTTGGCGACACAGATAGAGAGATAGATAGATAGATAGATAAATAGATAGATATAGATATAGATAGATAGATAGATATATATATAGATAGATAGATATATAAAGATCTGAATGGTGATAATTTACAAGGACTAACATTTATTAATTTACTCACAGAATTTTCGTAAGCCATCTTCTTCGCCGCTGCGTGCTGATTACTGCAGTTGAAATTTAAGAAACAAAAAAATGGTCAGTTTCTTAACTAGCATCGCCAGTTCAACAGACAAACCCAAGACAGTTGTCCCTGCTTCCTTTTCTCCATTTACCTGAACATTTTCGGAATCAATGAGTGAGTTTTATATTTTCCTCACACAGCGCAGACTCAGTATCTCCAACCGTTTTCTTTCCGATTATATTACTCGTTTCATAGTCCAACGTTATATCTTTTCTTCTTTATCTCCTCTTAACTTATAATCCATACCAGGGCTATTAAACTGGCGGCCCGCACATTGAATCCGGACCTTCTGAGCGTTGTAGTTGAACCCCAGGCTCCAGAAGGAGAAAAAATAAATATATGACAAGAAAGTCCTGGTGATGGATTCTTGCAAGTGTATTTCCTCGACTGAATGTAGGGTAAGTTCGGGATCTATCACACATATGCATTAAGCTACGAATGCTCCTCGAGCCTTATATATAAGTTTATAATAATATCCATGCAATAGCAGATTTAGCTTTTGTCAGTGAGGGATCATAACACAAAACGGCAAGAATATCTTTATTTCTGCCTTTACGAATTTCTCTTTTTTCAAATTGTTAGTTGAGAGGAAAACTCCAAATCTTGTTTGTTTTAGAAGTGGAACATTTCTAACTAAAGCGGCCTAACATTAAAAAATAAAACATATCCTGATTCTCCCATTTGAAAGTTCTGCATTATATTTTCTGAGGAAAAGTAAAAATACGATTACGTTTTGAAAGTATGGCTTTTATTACTAATGTAGCATAACATTAATCAGTAAATATATCTTTATTTTTTCATTCGAAAATTCTCCATTTCAATTTATCTGGGAAAAATCCAAGTCCTGTTATATTTTAGATACAAAACTAAATATACTTATATTAACTAGTTAGCTTCATATATTGTATAAAAAGTCAAAGATGAATATGAAATGAATAAAAATCAAACGGGTTTACTACCCTATACTCAGATTGGTTGTCTTATTTTCATGATTTCATATAAAACGTGCACCCGGACCTCTGCATACATTGGAACTTGTCTAACTGGACCTATGCTTATTATAGTTAAGTAGCCTTGCTCTACTCTAGATGATTCCTAACTACATGCTTTTCAATTTTTCTCAATGATTGATGAAAATTTTGTTGTTTCAATACTTTTTAGCTATTTTTTTACGTCTGCTAGCTTCTCGATGATTAATCACCCTTCAAGAGATTTATTTTCTTTCTTTCACTGCAGCTTGGAGGCTGAGGGAGCCTTCTTATTTTTCGGCAATAAGACGTGAGCGCTGAAGTGGCCTCTCCCCCTATCTTTGTTTTTCCTCCGGCCGTGGCTCAGGGCTTCAAGAGGAAGGTGTTAGGTTGCGTCAAGTACTAAATTAGCGCTCTGCTCCTGGAATCCTCTTTATTTTATCACTATGGAGTGGCGGATGGACGGCGCTCTCTCTCTCTCTCTCTCTCTCTCTCTCTCTCTCTCTCTCTCTCTCTCTCTCTCTCTCTCTCTCTCTCTCTCTCTCTCTCTCTCTCTCTCTCTCTCTCTCTCTCTCTCTCTCTCTCTCTCTCTCTCTCTCTCTCTCGCGTCACCCCCACCCCCCACCCCGCCGTTTCAATGATCCTTGACTGTAATGTGTAGTGTTTCCAGTGTCTCATTAACCAAAACTACACACACACACACACACACACACACACACACACACACACACACACACCCCGCTCAGGTGGCTCAAAAGTTAGAGCGCTGGGCTGCGAGGCTTAACGCCCAAACAGGCGGCGGTTCGAGCCCCGCTCAGGCCAGATTCTTTCGGTTGACTAGGGGTGGTTACTGTCCCCCCTTGAGCAAGGGGAATGGGGTGTGTGGTGTGTGAGGTCCTGGCAGTACTCAGACATCGACGATAATGAGCACTTGCTCTCGTCGGGAGGGTACCTGCTGGCGAAAGAGAGTCCAACTCGTGATCAGGCCGTGGTTAATTAATTACACACACACCCGGATTCTTTGCGTTGACTAGCAGTGGTTACTGTCCCCGCTTGAGCAGGGGGGATGGGGTGTGTGGTATGTGAGGTCCTGGCTGTACCCAGAGATCGACGATAATGAGCACTTGCTTCCTGTCGGGAGGGTACCTGCTGGCGAAAGCGAATCCAATTCGTGATAAGGCCATGGTGAATTATACACACACACACACACACACACACACACACACACACACACACACACGAAGCGTCCTTGACTCATCCAGAACCGTACCCGTCTGTCACTTGTCTTAATTGAATGCGTGCCTCGCCTGTTTTTTTAATAAGAGAAGTGGGTCAGACGCGGTTGCCTGCAATGAGGGGAGGCTAGAGGTCCCTTGCAGGCATGTAGGGGCCTGTTTAATAATAATAATTATAATAATAACATTAAAAATACTAATACTAATACTAATAATAGTAGTAATAATAATAATAATAATAATAATAATAATAATAATAATAATAATAATAATAATAATAATAATAATAATAATAATAATAATAATAATAATAATAATAATAATAATAATAATAATATTAATAATAATAATAATAATAATAATAATAATAATAATAATAATAATAATAATAATAATAATAATAATAATAATAATAATAATAATAATAATAATAATAATAATAATAATAATAATAATAATAATAATAATAATAATAATAATAATAATAATAATAATAATAATAATAATAATAATAATAATAGTAATAATAATAATAATAATAATAATAATAATAATAATAATAATAATAATAATAATAATAATAATAATAATAATAATAAAAATAGAAAAATAAGAATTAGAATAAAAAGAAAAAGAGAAAGAAGATAAAGAGGAAGAAGAAGAAGAAGAAGAAGGAGAAGAAAGAAGAAGAAGAAGAAGAAGAAGAAGAAGAAGAAGAAGAAGAAGAAGAAATAAAAAATAAAAATAAAAATAAAATAAAAGGAAAAAAAAGAAAAAGAAAAAGAAAAAAAAAAAGAAAAAGAAGAAGAAAAAGAAGTAGAAGAAGAAATATGAGGAGGAGAAGGAGGAGGAGGAGGAGGAGGAGGAGGAGGAGGAGGAGGAGGAGGAGGAAAAGGAGGAGGTAGAGAAAAAGTAGTCGAAGGAATGGAGGAGGGAGAGAGAGGAGGAGGCGTAAGTGGAGGAGGAGAAGGAGGAGAAGAAGGAGGAGGAAGAGAAGTAACATTGTTAATAAATGAATGGAGATGAGAAACAGAACATTGTGATAATAGAGCGATGACAACGAGGCAAGGCACCGTGAAAAGAGGTAGACTACAGATGCGGAACACTTATCATTCAGAAGAAAAAGAAAATATATTAGGAACACGAAAGAGGAGACAAGAAATGAAGAGTGTGAAATCTATAAGCAAACGTAGTCAAACCAATCAAAACGTAGAGAAAAGGAAGAGAAATGTAATACAAAACGAGAGCAAAACGGATTGAGTTAATAAGTATGTAGTATCTTTTTATTTTTATTATTATTTTTTTTCCTTTTATCTTCTTCTTCTTCTTCTTCTTCTTTTTTTTTTTCTTCTTCTTCTTCTTCTTCTTCTTCTTCTTCTTCTTCTTCTTCTTCTTCTTCTTCTTCTTCTTTTTTTTTTTCTTCTTCTTCTTCTTCTTCTTCTTCTTCTTCTTCTTCTTCTTCTTCTTCTTCTTTCCCTTTTTTTATCTTCTTATTCTTATTCTTCTGTTTTTATTCTTCTTCTTCATCTTCTTTTTCTTTTTCTTCTTCTTCTTATTATTATTCTTGTTGTTAGTATTATTATTATTATTATTATTATTATTATTATTATTACTATTATTATTATTATTATTATTATTATTATTATTATTATTATTATTATTATTATTATTATTATTATTATTATTATTATTATTATTATTGTTATTATTATTATTATTATTATTATTATTATTATTATTATTATTATTATTATTATTATTATTATTATTATTATTATTATTATTATTAATATTATTATTATTATTATTATTATTATTATTATTATTATTATTATTATTATTATTATTATTATTATTATTATTATTATTATTATTATTATTATTATTATTATTATTATTATTATTATTATTATTATTATTGTTATTATTCCCGTGTAGGATGAAAGGTAATGAATTTGAAAACCAAGGAACGATAAGTTGATAAAATGCAAATCGTATCGTATGGTAGAAGATAAAGACGAGCGGGTGTATGAAAAATAATAGAGAAGTATAGGAGGATAGACAGGCCAGAGAACGAGGATGGGTAAGAGAAAGAGTTGGTGAGTAAAGAGAATGATATTGTGATTAAGAAGTAGTGGATGCGAATGACGACGACGACGAAGAGGAGGAAGAAGAAGAGGAGAAAGAGAGAGAGGAGGAGGAAACATTTGGAGTAGCACCTCCGGCAGTATGTGAGATTGCGATTCGGAAGTTAATCAGCAAACTGCTTCCCTCGGTGCCATTTTTTCCTGTCATTCCATCTTTCCCTCTTTTCGTCCTCCACAATTTCTTTCTGTTCCATCTTTCTCCTTTCCACTGCTTTCTTTCCTACTGCGTACTGCTTTTCTCTCTTAGTCCTTTTACTTTTTTTTTTACAACACGGGAGGCAGCGCAAAGGCAAAATTATATAAAAAAAAGCAACAAAAAAGCCCACCAGCTGCTGCTCAAATAAAAGAAAACAGAACGAGAGGCCAGAAGAGAGGTAAAATTAGGGTGGAGAGGTGTCTGGACACTCCTCTCTTGAAAGAGACGAAGAAAGGCTGTTCCAGAGGATAAAAAAAATGAAGGTGCTGGTTAACTCTTGCATAAGTGATTTGGACAGTATATAAGGGTGAGCAGGAGTAGAAAGTCGAGTGCAGCGGGGTCGTAAACATTTACCTTTTCATCTTTAATTGTTCATCTTTCATTAGTTTTGTCTCTCTTCCCCTTCTTGCTCCCCTATTTTTCTCTTCCTTTGCCTTCCTTTTCCCCCTTTTCAATTTGTTATTTTTTCCTATTGTTACGTACTTTTCTTCCCGTACCTGTTCATCCTTACTTGTTCATCTTACATTTGTATTTTTCTCTCTTCCCCGTCTTTCTCTTCCATTACTCTTTTTCTTTGCCTCCCTTTTCCCCTTTTCTATTTTTGTCTTTTTTCTATTTTTTTTACAGCAAAGGAGACAGCTCAAGGGCACGAAAAAAAAAAAAAAAAAAAAAGCCCGCTGCTTGCTGCTCCTAAAAAGATTACAGAGTGGCCAAAAGAGAGGTCAATTCCGGGAGGAGAAGTGTCCTGATACCCTCCTCTTGAAAGAGTTCAGCTCGTAGGCAGGAGGAAATACATATGAAGAAAGATTGTTCCAGAGTTCACCAGTGTAAGGGATGAAAGAATGAAGATGCTGGACAGTATAGGGAGGAGCATGAGTATTATAGCAAGTCGTGTGCAGCGGGGCCGCGTACTTATTCTCCCTTACTTGTTTCAGATATCATTCGTTTATTGCATTAGTCCATGTTTGTTTTCTTTCAGCTCTCTATTTTCTATGTTTTTTCCTTTTTGCTCCTCCATCTTTTATTATTTTTCTACCTATTTTTTACCTTTTCCATTGTTTTCCTCTGTCTCCCCGGCCACTTTCCATCAACTCTCCATCTTTCGCGCGTTTCATTTTGTAAATTTCTTCCATACTTTCTCTATTTCCCAACAAGTTCCCTTCCATTTTTGCATTCTTCCAAGCTCCACTTTTAATCCGTTTCGGACATTATTCTACTTCCTAACTTTATCTCTCTACGTATTCGTTTCGTTTCTAATGCCACTATTTGACTTTCCCTTTCGCGGGCATTTTCAGCTATGTTCGTCATTTTATTTCTGTATATTCTTTCTCCTTCCATTCTACTATTCCAACTTTCTTCTTTGCCCTCGGTTTTTTGTAAATTTATATATATTTTTCTCGAGAACTATTTTTTTTATATTTGTCTTCATGATTTACTCTATGCTTCTTCTCTCTGCTTTCCTCGTTGTTATCTTGTTTTCTTTCCTTAATTCATAACTTTTATTTACTATTTTCAATTCATTTTCCATATTTTCTACTCATAGCTTTTCTTCATTCCTGTGCTTTATATTATCCTTTATTTTTCCTTTCCGCTATTCCATCTCTTCCTTCCTATACGATCCCTTAACATTTTTTTTATTATATTCCATAACTTGTATTTTCTATTTCGTTTGCTTAAATCTTTTCGACTCTCCCGCCTTTATATGATCTTTTCGTTCTCTCTCTCTCTCTCTCTCTCTCTCTCTCTCTCTCTCTCTCTCTCTCTCTCTCTCTCTCTCTCTCTCTCTCTCTCTCTCTCTCTCTCTCTCTCTCTCTCTCTCTCTCTCTCTCTCTCTCTCTCTCTCTCTCTCTCTCTCTCTCTCTCTCTCTCTCTCTCTCTCTCTCTCTCTCTCTCTCTCTCTCTCTCTCTTTTTTATTTTATCTACACATACACTTAGTTACATCAGGGCCTCTCTCTCTCTCTCTCTCTCTCTCTCTCTCTCTCTCTCTCTCTCTCTCTCTCTCTCTCTCTCTCTCTCTCTCTCTCACACAATGCACAATGCACAATCAGTTGAATGAGTGTGGCAGATGATCATTTTCACTTTGTATTTGCCACGGTATTGCTAACACCACCCCGCAAAGGCAAGGCTGAGAGTAACTATCGAAATGCGGTCTACATACAACCATGCATACATACATTCATACATACATACATGCAAAAAATACTTATAAACATACGTATACACATATCTAACATTTTATCATCATCATCATCATCATCATCATCATCCTCATCACCACCCTCGTTATCACCATCATCATCCATCCTCTCCTCCTCCTCATCGTTTGTCTAGTGTTAACCTTGCTGTGTACATGCAGGGAGGAGCAGAGTGGCGGTGAAGGGCAACTACTCGCCAATGTTTTGTAGTGCGTACCTGCTGCATTATCTAATTAGCATGAGGACAGGGGAGGCACTTCATTACTGCCTGAACATGAACACTGCTCTTGTCAAAGGACTTGGCGGGCTTGTTTTCGTTGTGGTGGTCTGCAATAGAGTGGCCATGTATGATGATGAATAGACAGATTTACAAAAAAGAATAGCAGAGACAGACTGGCAAATAAACAGACACACACGTACATATGCATTCATTGAAAAATAGGTAGACAAACACAAAGAAAATTCGCACACAAACACACAAACATATACTCAAATAAAAACAAAATAATAAAAATAATAGTCAAACATACCCACAGACAAACAGACACACTCACTCACACCACACACACACACACACACACACACACACACACACACACACACACACACACACAATTCCAATATATCGTTATAGACGTGTGTGGCGGTCTTTTCCTTTTCCCTCTCGTTTTCTCCTTGCACCTTCCTATTGGTTTTCTTAATATTATTCATTGCGTTCATCGGTCTGGTGGCTGGCGACTAACGTAGATGTCGTGTCATTCATTTGTCTCATTCTATTTATATATTCGTCCCTTATTCTCTTACTTTCTTTTACTACACGGCTGCTTGGCTATTTATTTGGCGTTCTTTCTCTCCTTCTTTCTCACTATGGTTTTATTTATGTATTCTCTCTTTTGTGTGTGTGTGTGGGGGGGGGGGGGGTGTTCCTCCATTTGTCATTCTTATTTCTATATATGTTTGTATCATGAGGTACATAAAGGATATGGTTATGTTTGAACAAAAAATTCGTCTCCATATTCCCATCACAATGGATCACATCACTTTCCTACACCAGGGTAGACTGTAACTCTGCCGATCAGTTCTTTGCCGTGACGGAGGCCGCTCAAAGTGTGACACATTTTTGGATAATGGGCCTTGTTTTAATGACTATTCTCCGATCCACTTGTTACTAAACTTGTGGGTATTTTCTTCTTCGAGGTCTGAAAGAATTAAAGAAATTCTTGCCTGTTCAGTTTATTTTTTAGGCATACCTTTCAGTCTCCCAACAAGCGCTTGCCAGTGTTGCCACATTGGTGCACAATAAGAAACTCCTTTACCATAAAGAGTGTTTCAGGAGCAGGTTTCGATGCAAATTGTTGATGATTTTGGTTTTTCGAAATAGACTGAGGCATCATGTCTCCAGGTCCTACTATATCATTGTGAAAAATGCTGAGGTGTTATAGCAAAATATACTGTATTTTTAGAGCTATAAATATATATTTTCTCAAAATAATTAAGGAGAATGGTCAAGGTCACTCGCCATAGCGCTGCATCCGTAAGCAAAGGATGGCAGGAGTGTCCGAAAGAGAGGGAGCGATTCGGTTGGAAAAAGGTGACTTGATACTCCCATCTTGAAAGCGTGCAGTGGAGGCATGTTGTTAGCACGTATTGAAGGACCGTACGTATGAAGATTGCAATAGAATAGCAGACTTATATACAAGTTGAAAACAGAGAATTGATAAGACGATTGAATTTTCGTGTCATGGCTTTTGGTGGATTGTTTAGTACTTATATATACGAACCTCCTCAGGAAGTGTTTAATAAGTGCAATTTCAACTATTATGCTGCAGTTATTTCATTTTTTTATCTATAATTAAATACTTCACGGGTATTAAAAAACATTTGTAAATCGTGAATGAAATATTTTACGCACACACACACACACACACACACACACACACACACACACATATCATGTAAATTTATCTATCTATCTATCTATATCTATTTATCTATCCATCTATTTCTATATATTTATCTATCTATTTATCTATCTATCTATCTATCTATTTATCTATCTATCTATCTATCTATCTATCTATCTGTCTGTCTGTCTGTCAATTATTTGAGGAAACTGTTTCAAGCATATATTGTGGGTGTTTCATTCCTATATCTCTATATAACGTTTTACTACTTGAAAATAAAATCTGTAAAGCATGTGAACATATAGTAGTTATGATACCTCAGTATAATCGGATATGAGCCCTGATATTTGGAGACATCCTATTTTACAATGTAGCTTTGCGGATGGAGTAAACTCTCCCTTGAGGTGCCAGGTGTTGCCGACTCGGAATGCAGGCATTATATTTTACTTTTTTTATGTGCATATGTGTTTTAATGTAAAGAGGTCTGTGCTAATTACCTTTACTATAAACAGGGAGAATGCATATAAGAAAATTATAAACGCATCCAGAATTCTGCAAATAAATTTCTGACTCCCTTATGTCACAGACTAAGCTCGGAGACGGGGGAAACATGCAGCTAAGAGCGAGAAGGAAGACATACTTGAAGTAACCACATGAATTTAAAGAGTACGCCAGTATACTGTATTTTTCTGGAGACACTTGTGGCAAATAAAATACATACGTAAAAAATGCAACCTGATTTAACACTTTATTTGAAGTCGTCACTGTACGGGTTATGAGAAAGCATATTGTATGCTATCAGGCGATTAGTGTTTTCTTTTTCGAAACCAAATTTCAGTTGCTTATGGATAGAATAACGTGAGCTCTTAGAAAACTAATGTCTGTACATTTTACTCCCCCGAATGTGAATGAACAATATCAATTTCCTTCCGAATGTTTCATTGCTCACTTTTCTGATGATACGATTAACGGACGTATTAAACCATTAATGTGGGGAGAGACTAATGTTGTGCCACTGTCTAATGACAGTTCAGTTAGTATGATCTCGGTTGTTGGAAAACTGATCGAGTCCTTTATATAGCTGAAAAATATCCGAGACCATCTAGAAAAATATAATCTGATCAAGGACTACTAGCGTGGGTTTACTGAGAGCAGATCTTGTTTCACCAATATTTTGTCATTTTACAAAAGAAGGTGTATAAAGCGGTAGATAGGGACGAAAATTGATATTATATATCTCGGTATTAGTAAAGCTTTGGAAAGCCCCTTATTAAATACTTTTAAGAAAGTCAAAATACCATGGGATAGGAGGTAGAGTCTTGAAGTGGATCAAAGCGTGGCTAAATGACAAAATGTAGACGGCTCATATATCTGGGGATAAATCAACTTGGGCTCACGTTACTAATGGCGTATCAAAGGGATTAGCTCTGGGTCCATTACTGTTAATTATTTACATCAATTATCTTGACTGCGGTATAACCTGTGACATAAGCAAGTTGGTTAATGTCACCAACATAGGAAGACTAATCTGGTGAGACAACGACGCCGTGATAGTGTAGGATGTACTAAATCGCCTGTAAGAGCGGGGCAACAAATGGATGGTGCAGCACAACACAGACAAATGAAGTGTTCTATGTGCAGAAAAAAAGAACGCCCCAAGTAATTACACATTATATACTACAGCACTCGAGCTGAGAAGAGGATTAGAATGTGTGCGTGAGTTCTGACGTTCGACCTTGAAATCACTGTCTTAGCGCCAGAAGCCGCGCAAATAGTCCTGTTCAGTTAATATCCAAAGCGTATTAGCACAAGAGCGCATAAATTACCCTTAAATTGTATATTACACTGGTTCGGCCTCACCTGGATTATGCTGTTCAGTTTTGTTCCTATCAGAGAAAGGATATAGATCTCACGATTCAGTACATAAAAGAATAGCTAAACTGATCCAAAGACTTTCAGTACAGAGAAAAAAAATCATTCTCTGGACACGCTTACACTGAGATTATCTACTTGAACTTTTTAATTGAGTTAAGAGGATTAGTGACAATGTCGATGAAGTACTTATAACGGATATAAGTTCGATAAATTTAGGTTCGGGAAGAAAAGTGGCAAAAACTGGTTCATGAGTGGATGAGTGGAACAAACTGAAAACTCTTTGGGAGGTTTGATAAATATATGAATGGGAAGGGACTCTGGCGAATAATCCACTCTCAGGAGCTGCCAAGTGTAGACCATCTGGCCCTTTGTAGTATCCTTATATTTTTGTGTAGCCTCCCTCGTGCATTGTAATGTTGTTCCTGTCAGATTACGGCCTGGTTTGTTTCAGGGAAAATGAAAAGTGGCGGCTCAAGGCAAATTGCATAATTCCACACAAGGTGAACAATCCCACCTTGTTGCTGGCGTCATGACAAACAAGAGAAAATTCTGAAGCATTCTGAAGTAAAATCTGAATTAGTGTACTGTCTCAATACCTTTGACGTCAAACAACATGCTGCTCAAGAGTCAGTGAAGGCGACAGGCCATTATAGTAGATCGATCAAGGTTGTCTTTGAAGAATACTGCGAGAAATTTATAAGCTTTATCCTTTGTTGTTGCGACCATCCATCCCAAATAACGGGTAAATTACCGCTTTACGGGGCAGAACTACAATTGATCCCTTTGATCAAATGCTGCCCTCTTAGATAATTGATAAACGTTATAATGCCTTGATTTTTTACTTCCATTTGCAAACGATGTCACATTATTAACAAAGTAAAAATAATACTGAACATAAAGTACAACCACTCCGTCGCCTTCGTTAGTGCGTTATATAAATAAAAAAGGCTGCAGCGTCAGTGTAGTTGTACTGTTGCGGCATCCTATGAGCTACCATGTCCTTTATTTAGGTGGATAAATGGCAAGATGGCAGAACTGGGCAGGAGTGCAGTATTCTGGAGTTCAATAGCAAGGTAAGTGCAGTATTCCACAGAACTTGAGTACTATTGCTTAAATGTAGGTCTCATAAGTAGGTCTGGGGGGGAGGGAAGTGAGCTCTAGTGAGGGTTGGGGTCTTCATGGGCTCTGAGAAAGTGAGCTAATAACAATGCATTCAAATTATTTCCGAAATGGCAGATCAACAAATAGAGCTCAACAACCAACATAAGCCCAAGTCTATTTCATATTTATTATTAGTTAGATTCGGTTCTCAGTTAGTTACAGTTCTGTTACTATCACCTATGAATCAAAATATCAAAATAGGAGGAGCAGAGGAGGGAGACTAAGATGATTGGAGAACGAGCCTGCCATACGAGGAAAGAGGAAAGACAACTTGCATTCTTCTCAAAAGAAGAAGAAGGGGCGAAGGTGCGAGACATGATGAAGGGGAATTATAAATGGGGAGACATTCATAAGGTTTTGTTTTTTTGTTGGTAAAGGTAAGAGGTAGGGGTAGGAGGGTTTAAACTGTTTAAATTCAGATTCAATTCAGATTCAACAGGAAATAAAAAAAAATTTTTTGGTGTGGTGTGTGAGTGAATAGGCTTGTCAAACGGTGAGTGGTGGTAAACACAACAATTGTCACATATTCAAAAGACTAGATAATAAATTACAGCGATATTGGAGTGGTGGGGTATGGACGGGAGCGAGAGGGGGAGCTGCCTCGTACAGGCCTACCGGCCTCTTGCAGACTCCTGCGTTCTTATGTTCTTATGTTCTTATGTCAGAAATGGACCCATCTCACACGAGTTTTCAAAATACAATTTTTTTTTTTACTTTTATTGTGGTTTTGATCGATCTGATCAATGTTACTCGTTTCGGGCCAGGTTTTGTAAGTTGATGAGCTGGATTTACTTTTTTGGTGCATCGAGAGTGCTTTGTTTGTCGGAGATGGATTATCATTATTATGTATATCTGTAATTGAATTCAGTTGCAATTTTTAGTTTATTTTGGTTAGATTGCTGTGAGGGTGCTGAGAGGGCATGAACTGTAAAATGGCGTGTTATATGACAGAGAGTTTGTCCCCCCCAGCGAGATAAAGTGCTCCCCAGAACATTTACCTTTAATGATTGCGACTATTGTGTTCAGTCTATCTTAGCGTAAATCAGTAAAGGTATATATATATATATATATATATATATATATATATATATATATATATATATATATATATATATATATTTGTAGTATTCTTTTCTTTGTTATTTATTTCAATATTTAAAATCTCCCAACTTCTTTTCGCCTCGTTCTTTACACTCACCTTTGTTCATTTTTCTGCACATGCCTTTCTAGGTTATCCTCTCTCCTTCCTTTTTTCTGTATCGTCTCCCTATTTTTTTTCTCCTTTGCTCCTTTTCATCCTCCCTCTTTCCCTCCTCATTACCCTCGCTACCGGTCATGACCCTACCCCCCCCCAGCTTGCCTCCCTCCTTATCACCCTCCCTGTTTGTAGTCTACTTCTCTCCCTCCTTCCCTCCCTCCGTTCCTCCCTTCCGGCCGTCTCCCTCCCTTATGGTGGCTGGCCTGGACAGGTCAAAGAGAGCCTCTCGGAGGGTGTTGAGGCTCCTTAACCCTCCCTCCGCCTCAAGGGACGAGTAGGAAAAGAAGGAGCAAGAGGAAGGAGGGGAAGGAGGAAGAATCAAGAGCAAGGTAGAGCCGTGAGAGGGAGCAAAAAGAGGGGAAATATAAAAGAAGAGGATTAATTAGAAGATGATTAGGAGGATGAGGATGAGCATGAGGAGGAGGAGGAGGAGGAGGAGAAGGAGGAAGAGGAGGAGGAGGAGGAGGAGGAGAGAAAAGTGGGAGGGAAAAAAGGAGGCAAAGAAAAATATAAATCACACAAAAAAATTGAAAAAAAATTGAAAAAAGAATGTGTGTCACGTTTGCACGTCTTTCTTTTCTCGTCTGCCTTCATACATTTTCACCACATTTTCTTATTCGTTTTTATAGTTTATTTATGTAATGATGTCTTCCCAAGTGCAATTGTTTATCGTTTTTCCCTTCTACTTTGCACTAGTTTATGCTTTCTTGTTCCAGTGTTTGCTTATTATGTTCTCAAAACAAACATGCGTAGCGAAACGGAAATATGAAAACCGACAAGCAGGCACGCAGGAAGGCAACAAGGCGCGCAGACACAATTTTTCTTTCCTTTTTCCTGTTATCTCCATCTCCAATACATTCAGCTTCAACACACACACACACACACACACACACACACACACACACACACACAAAGAGCAATCACCAACGCAAATCTACGTACCCGCAGTAACGCAGTGTGAAAACACACACACACACACACACACACACACACCGTTCCGGTAGCTACACCGCTCCGGTAGCTCAATCGGTAGAGCGTTGCGCTGCATGGCTTTTCGGGCAAACAGGCGGCGGTTCGAGCCCCGCTCAGGCCGGATTCATTCCGTTGACTAGGAGTGTTTACTGTCCCCCCTTGAGCAAGGGGGATGGGGTGTGTGGTGTGTGAGGTCCTGGCAGTACCCATAGATCGACGATAAAGAGCACTTGCTCACGTCGGGAGGGTAACTGCTGGCGAAAGCGAGTCCAACTCGTGATCAGGTCGTGGTGAATTACACACACACACACACACACACACACACACACACACACACACACACACACAAAGACACACACAGAGACAAATAAAAACAAACAAACAAACTAAAACACACACGCACGTTATCAAAACTCGGTGTGTCACTCCACTATTTCTAAACACCATTTCCAACATTAACATTCATATCCACGGTCAAATGTCCTTTTCTAAAATAAGTAAACTACATGACCAAAATACACACTCCTCAGTCACCTCGCATGCACAACACAATTCAGTATATCCACGTATCTTTAAACCTCTCACTTTTACGCCTCCATTAAATCTATCCCCTTTACATCCTCAGTAAATCTATTGTAAAATTGTAATACCTTTGGTTCTTTATTTCCATCTTTCCTGTCAGTTACCCGTCCCTTGCTATCAACAATAATCAGTATTATTGTGTGCCATTGTCTTGATACCTCTGTTTTCCTCCTTCGTCGCCTCCCTACGGTCAGGGGTTGACGTCTCTATCGAGTCTTTTCCAATGATTCCTGCATGTTCATTGCATCCTCCTCATTTATTCTCGTTCTTTACACCGTCTTGTCAGTCTCTCCAACGTGTTCTGTTCTGGCCTTCAGATCTTCAATATCTAGCAGGTACTCTCCATGTTTATTTAAATGACTCATATTTTCTCCCTATCATGTAACCAAACAAGCTCTACTTTTAGTTATTGTATACCTTCAGTAATTTTTTTCACGCCTCACTTCGAAATATTCTCTACAAGTGTTACATGATAGCATGAAACTTCTCTAAACCAAATATTATCTTTCTATGTCCTTCTGTGCCATTCACCCATTTACACTCGTCTTTCATTGGACAAATCTTTATCCTAATGTTTCCCGTTATTTCCTATCAACAGTGTTCACATAAAACCTCACCAAATCACATTTCTTTTTCTCCTGCGTCCCTCTCATTCTTTCGTCATAATATGATATAATATTTCATCTTACATTACACACACACACACACACACACACACACACACACACATACCCTTACACATCTTTGCTTTCCACTCGTCCACACCCTCACCATAAGACTCTTTCCCGTAACTAACCAACCCTCACACTCACACTGCATTCACCGGTTTCAATAAACGCCCACACTTTAACAATAAGAAAAAAGAAACAACGGAAAAAACAAGTTAACTCCCCATACACAAGGCTCAGGCTATACAGGACGTTCGATTCTCCTCAGCTTTGGATATTGCGCGTCTGCAGTATTCGCGTTTGAAAAGGTTAGTAATATTTCGATGCTGTCTGACGTCGCTGCATCTCGCACACAAATATTTACAAATATGTCACTGCCAGTGTAGGTGTAAGAAAAGTCTGAAGGTTTTGTTACTTGCGTGGGTGAATGTGTTTGTTTGTTTGTTTGATTGTTTGTTTGTTTGTTTGTTTGTATGTGTGTGAGTGTGTGTGTGTGTGTGTGTGTGTGTGTGTGTGTGTGTGTGTGTGTGTGTGTGTCTGATTTACCTACTTGCATCTGAATTGAGCTACAAGTCCATGTGCCCCGCGTCTGAATGCCAGTGCCAGACCCTTGAAGCGGCAGGACGCAACCCCCCGACTGATACACTTATTCAGTGGATTGACAGATGTACAGGTGTCAGGAGACTGCCCATCTGTTTCCACTCCGCCCGGTAATCGACCTTGGATCTAAGGAGTGTGAGGCGACTTTCTCAATTAATGCAATATGAAGCACTGTATCACACACACACACACACACACACACACACACACACACACACACACACACACGCCGCCAGGTGAGGTGTATGTTGGACCTGGGCCTTGTGTAAAACTGTGATGGCACCGACCCTTTTCCGGTGCCCGAGGCTGTCGAGCGTACAGCGAGGGGCGTCCTGCTGGTGACGTGCTGTCGGGACCCAGAAAAAGAACAAACAACGAGGGTAAAGGAAAACAGATACCCAGAGAGAAATGACAGATATACAACTGTGTAAACATCTGACAGGACAAACACTAACAAGAAGGGTGACATATATAACAGTGTAAACATCTCAAAGTACAAACGATGACAAAAACGAGGGTAAAGGAAAACAGATACCTAGACTCAGATACAGAAAACAGATACCCAGTAGGCGTGGTCAGAAAGTGTGAACAACCATTGAAAAAGACTCTGACCCGTGACGTCAGTCGTGGCGACATGTTATAAACCAATAGCTTAATAAAAAAAAAAAATCACTGTGGGAGTGTCTTAAGAGTGAAATCACGTATAGCAGGAGAATTAAAACAATACAACATAATGAGCGAGCAAATGGGTGTGACAGGAAGTATTGGCCACTGGTTATGTAGAAAATTAAGGGCGTGTCAAGGATGTAAGAATCGGGCCCAGTACAGACCCTTGCGGAACGCTGGCAGTGATTGGGTAACTGCCTGACGTGCACCCGTTCACCACTACCCTCAGACTCCAGCCGTGCAGGTAGCTTCAAAACAGCTGCAGCAGTTGTCCTGTGGTGCCGAGCGGTTCGAGCTTGGCCAGGAGCCCCCTGTGCCACACACAGTCGAATGCCTCAGCAATATCTAGGGCAACAACAATTGAGGGGCGACCAGAGTCCAGGGCGTCATGCCAAGACTTGCTGAGGAGGAGGAGCAGGTCTGATGCCGAGCGACCTCTCCTGAACCCGTGCTGACGAGGAGACAGTAGATTGTTCTCCTCCAGGTGGCGCGTCAGTTACTCAGCAATAATCTGCTCCAGGATCTTGCTAACAACCGACAGGAGCGAGATTGGACGGTAGTAGGTTGGGTCTGTCTTGTCCTTTTTCTTGCATACCGGTGTGACACGAGTCTCTTTTCACAAGGTCGGCCAGGCCCCTGCGCTTAGGCACTGTCTGAAGATACGGGTGAGGGGATGCGACAGCTCCCCTGCACAGTGCTTCAGCAGAAAAGGGCTGATGTCATCCCGAACCTTGGGCTTTCCTGGTGTTGGTGTCTCGGAGGTGCTTGGCCACTGTGCCCTCCGTGATCTCCAGGTTTTCCGGGACAAAGTTACCCAGACGGGTGAGGAGGAGGGG
>NC_066537.1:3828977-3843977 GCF_024679095.1 Eriocheir sinensis
GGATTTTCAGCGACAGACTGAAATGCCAAATACGTTTAGAGAGGGACAGTCTTACTGCATGAATATAAAACACTTTTATAATATATTGGACAGTCTCTATCGTGCCCTCATGCATCCAAGATCAGAATTTTTCCCTTTACTATGGGAACATTTCCTTATATCATTCCAGATACCATTCTTAACACTGCGCTGTGTCATATTGCTTCGATTTTTTTCGTTTTAAGTGGCCACATTGTCGTTTTTTCTAGAGACTTTTCTGTGAAACCCTGAATATACTCACACTCAACAAATCCTGCAGGAGACGAACCAAGGCAAAGCGAAGCATGAATAGTGCTCACAACGCAGATTCATAACAGGAGACGAAGGCCGATAGACAGATAAGATTTGGTCTGCACGTCCACAATAAGGCACTGGTTTGTCTAAAAGGGATTGTATTAGTTGCACTTATAGTACCTCAGGTTGTGTCAAGTTCCTTTGTGATTTCCAAAACATAGTTGTTCCCGAAATGAGGTTTGTGTTGCTCTGTTCAGCACCTCCCTTATCATTCCCTCTTCCTGTGTTTCTTCTGATATCTCTTAAGTCAGCTAACCTCAGATTTTGTTAGAATATCCCGTGATTATTAACTTGTATAATATGCACTGTTACAGAGACAGAATAAGAACTGCACAAAAGGTTTAAAAAATGCTCGTCACACCGCTCCCATAAAGTAAGATAGTTGTCAAAAAATAATGATCTGGTTTTGCTGCAAAGGTGTCTGAACGTTCCCCTGTTGTGATAACTGAATACTAGGAAGGAGAAAATACTGCAAAAAAGACCCGAGTTTATTTGTTTAAGAGCTGAAAGTGTAACGATACTGGTTAACTCTTGCAATAGTAAATCGAGCAGCATAGATATCAGGGTGAGTAGAGACTCTTGTACTTTAATCTGCCCTTCTTCTCTTCGTCGTGAGTCAAGGTGTAGTTGTACTCATGATGAGGTGAATATGGCGGGAGGCACATTGAAAATAAAAGAAAGGCAGGGAATATGGTTACAAAAGAGGAGAGAAGAAGGAATGAAAGTACAGGAGGAGAGGAGGAATGGTCAGGCTGAGATTTTACGATCCTCTCCTCATACATGCCTTATATCATCCCAGTTATCCTAATAGTATATGATGTGCTAGATTCCCTTCATATAGCCCCTGACCTTATTCCCATGAGATGAGACGTGTGTTCCTCTCATATCTTCCCCCCTTCAACAAGATTGTCCTAATCAGTGCGGTGGTAGTTTCTCTTTATACTGTCCCAGATCTTTCCTCTTCCCCTTGTAGCTCTAACCTCGGTGAAGTATTTTTGCTCTTCTCGTACATTCCCCACATGACCAAAGGCTTCAAACTATACATATTGTGTCTGTCTTTCGTTATTGCTCTTTATTTTTCGAAAGGGAATGGTATGACTCTCTCTCTCTCTCTCTCTCTCTCTCTCTCTCTCTCTCTCTCTCTCTCTCTCTCTCTCTCTCTCTCTCTCTCTCTCTCTCTCTCTCTCTCTCTCTCTCTCTCTCTCTCTCTCTCTCTCTCTCTCTCTCTCTCTCTCTCTCTCTCTCTCTCTCTCTCTCTCTCTCTCTCTCTCTCTCTCTTTCTCTCTCTCTCTCTCTCTCTCTCTCTCTCTCTCTCTCTCTCTCTCTCTCTCTCTCTCTCTCTCTCTCTCTCTCTCTCTCTCTCTCTCTCTCTCTCTCTCTCTCTCTCTCTCTCTCTCTCTCTCTCTTCCTTTCTTTTTCCTTCTTTTTTTCTTGCGTATCGTCACTCTTTGCCACCCTGTATTTTGTTTCTTCTTATCCACCTCAGTTACCCCCGTTCCTATTTCCACTACTCTCTTCTCTTCTTATAATTGTGTTCCGGATGAGAAGTCTCGCGGGTAAATGAGTGCAGTTGTGCCCTATATGATGTGTGTTTTGTTTTCCTTTTACAGGCATGGAGCTTCGTCAGGTATACGAGCGATACCAGGCGAGGCTGCGACTGACTGCCTTCCTTGGTGTAGTGGTCCTGTCCTGGCTGGCGGCGGTAGTGCTACTGGGCCCCCTCGCCCACAACAGACAGGTGAGAGATTGATGAATAGATAGACAGATAGATAGATAGATTTACTGATTGATTAACATATATATAAATAGATAGAAAAATCGATAGATAGAGGGATAAATAGATAACTAGATAGGTAGATAATTATATAGAAAGATTAATAGAAAAATAGAGAGAGAGAGAGAGAGAGAGAGAGAGAGAGAGAGAGAGAGAGAGACCTAACACGTATGATAGGGCTAGTTGTAACATGTATAATGAGACTCATCGTACCCGTCACCGCCATCTATTCGGGCTACCACACCTGTTCCTTCCCCTCCTTTCATTTATTGTTTCCCTCTCTTTTCTTCCTCCGTATTGTACTCGATGGTCTATAGTACTTTCTTCTATCTAATTCTTTCTCTTTCGCATCATCCCCAATGCCCGCCCTTTCATTTCCTACTCCTCTTTCATTCCTTTCACCTTCCCTCATATATAAGTTTCCTCATCTGGTCAGTTCAATACGTGTACTGTCTTCACACATTATTAACCATTTTCACACCTTTCACCTCCATTTATTCATTCTCTCTCTCTCTCTCTCTCTCTCTCTCTCTCTCTCTCTCTCTCTCTCTCTCTCTCTCTCTCTCTCTCTCTCTCTCCTCCGTGGTCCAGTGGTTAGCACGCTTATCTTCAAATCCTTGGGCCAGGGTTCAAATTCCAGCCTTGGTAGTTGGGGAGAAGGCTACCCACCTGGTTATCCTCCCTCTCGGAGTAGTCATTAAATGGGTACCTTGGGAAACCTGAGTAAGGTAGACTGTGGTAAGTAACTGGTAACCCTTATGGTACATTTGCCCCGTGCCCTAGGGCAATAGATTTTTACCTACCACAAACTCGAGGTCCAATGGGAGGGAGATGAGCACCGAGGCCATTCTCAGTTATAGCTTATGGCCCTAAATTTACTTCAACTTTACCTGGCTCTAATTTCCTTTCCCATTTTTTTCTTTCTCATAAACATTGCTCTCTGTTTCCTCTCCTACTGCCTCCGTGTTCAAATCCCGACCTGGTTAGTCAGCGTGCAGCTTACTCTTCTGTTCATCCTCCCTTTTCCGGTTGTTAAATGAGTACCTTTGGAATTTAATCTGTGGTAAAACAGATGTCACACTGGTCCTGTTGTCTTGGGTAATGGGTTACTCCCACCACAGGCTGCAGAACCAATGCAATGGAGATGAGCACTGAGGCCACGCGCAGCTAAAGTGTATTCCTCCACTTTACCTTTACCTCTCTTCTCTCTCCATTTATCGGTGTCTTCCCTCTCAGCTGTTGTGTCCCCTGTCCCCCCTTCTTCTATTGCATTCCTCTCTGTGCTGTTACCATTCATTTCTACTCCCAGTGCTCTCTTTTCCCCTATTTTGTATTCACCATTCCTCACCCTTCTTACGCCTTCCATCCTCATCCTGATACTTGTTTTGCAATATTTACTGTATTAGTCTGCGACTTTTCTTGTCTGCCTTTTTGCTACTTATATTTCTTCTCTCTCTTCCTTTTTCTTTCTGTCTATCTGTTTGCCCTTTTGTTTGTCTGTCTGAATCAGTTTCAGTGTTTCTGTGTCAGTCTGTTTGTCCTTCTTCATTTCTGTGCCTCTGTCTGTGTCTATCTGTCTGTGTTTACTCTCTCTCTCTCTCTGTGTCTCTCTCTCTCTCTCTCTCTCTCTCTCTCTCTCTCTCTCTCTCTCTCTCTCTCTCTCTCTCTCTCTCTCTCTCTCTCTCTCTCTCTCTCTCTCTCTCTCTCTCTCTCTCTCTCTCTCTCTCTCTCTCTCTCTCTCTCTCTCTCTCTCTCTCTCTCTCTCTCTCTCTCTCTCTCTCTCTCTCTCTCTCTCTCTCTCTCTCTCTCTCTCTCTCTCTCTCTCTCTCTCTCCTTTTTGTCCCGTTTGTACCCCGCATTTCCACGGCCTCCTTTGTTATTTCTTCTATTCCATATTTTCCCTCCACCCTGACCTATCTCAATCTTCCATTTCTTTATTTCTTTTGCTAAACTTTTCCTCTCTTTCCTTCTCTCCTTCCCTCCCTCCCTCCCTCGCTTCTTCATTTATTTCCCATTTCACTCGAATTTATTATTTGTTGTTGTTCTAATTTCTTTCATTCTACGTTCTCACATCTCCCTCCCACTCCTTTCCCATACTACCAATCTGTGTTTTTTCGTCCCTCCACCAACTCTGTTTAAGCCCATCTCTTCTGCCCCTTTCGCTCCCTTTCTGATTTCCTTTATTTTTTATATTTGCCTTTTTCTCTGCCTTCACACACAGATCAGCCATTGCCCTCTCTCTGACTGCCCATCTTTCCTTGCCCTCCCTTTTTCCTAGCTCCCTTCACTTGCCCCTTCTACAAACCATCACTTTTCCCTTCTGTTCTCAGTGTGTGTGTGTGTGTGTGTGTGTGTGTGTGTGTGTGTGTGTGTGTGTGTGTGTGTGTGTGTGTGTGTGTGTGTGTGTGTGTGTGTGTGTATAATTCACCAGGTTTGATGATGAGCCGGGTTTGTTCTCGCCAGCAAGTATCCTCCCGACATCAGCAAAACTCATTAGAGTCGATCTCTGTGTATTGCCGGGACCTTCACACACCACACACACTATCCCCTTTGTTCAAGGGAGAACGGTAACCATTCATTGTCAACTGAAAAATCCGTGACACACTCATTGTCCTGGGCGACGTCAATGCTACTACTGGCTCTGACAGGGTTGGCTACGAGCTATGTGTTGGTCCCCATGGTTCTGGTACTAGGAACATCAACAGCTCTCTCCTCCAGAATTTTGCAATATCCAAAAGGTTGAGAATTGCTATTCCTAGTACCAGAGACCAGAGATGCACCGCTGGACTTGTTATAGCGATGCCGGAGGAGTACGTACTCGCTGGAGGATCCTTCAGAATTGCAGGGTTTATCAGAGTGCTGAGTTTTTTGCAACTGACCATAGGTTTGTTGTTGCAACACTCAAGTTTCATGTCAAGTCAAGAAGAATCTCGAGATGCAACAATTCTGTGCTCCATCTTGAGAGGCTGAAGGACCTGGCATGTGCTCAGGAGTATGCTGTGACAGTCTCAAATTGGTTCGATGTGCTCAGCACCCTGGGGGACCCTGTAGAACTGTGGGATACCTTCAAACGTGAGACTCTGCCAGCTGCCAAGGAGTGCAATGGAGAGCGCCCGAGATTAAGGAGTGGCTTTGCCTCGGTGGAGACGCTGGAGAATATTGCTAAGAGTTGCGCTGCAAGACTTGCTGGGAATTGGAACCAATACAGGGCTCTGTCGTGTAGGACTAGAGCTCTCCTGAGGAGAGACAAGGAGAGGTATGTTAGTAGTCTTGCCGATGAAGTAGAAGGCCATTTAAATGCAAGTGACCGACCTGCTTACGGACCCCTGAAGAAGCTCCGCTCCACGTCTCCCTTTCAGTTAAGCGCTATCAGAACAGCCGATGAGTGCCTCGTGTCGGACATGGATGGGCAGAGGGCTCGTTGGGCTGAGTACTTTGAGCAGCTGTACACGGCGGACCCTCCACGCGGGCAGCTTCCAGTTGCTAGGTTGCAGGTGGCAGATGCTGATCCACACATCGACGAAAGCCCACCCTCTTTGGCTGAGGTCAGAGAGGCCGTGATAAAGTTGAAGGGTGGCAAGCCACCTGGCACCTGTAACATCAGTGAGGAGCTGCTCAAAGCTGGAGGTGAGGCCATGATCCTGGTTGCATGCAGTCTTGACTGCCGTATGGCAGTGTGATACGATTCTTCCTGACTGGAAGAGGGGACTGGTCGTCCCTATCTGGAAAGAGAAAGGGGACCGACAGGACTGCAACAACTACCGTGGTATTACACAGCTCGGTGTGCCAAGCAAGGTGCTTGCCCATCTATTGCTTATGCAAATTCGTAGCCAGTTGCTTAGGCTGCAGAGACCTGAGCAGTCTGGGCTTACTCCTGGTAAATCAACAACTGATCGTATCCTAGCGCTTCGCGTACTGGTGGAGCGCCGACTTGAGTTTCGACAGGGGATGCTTGCAACCTATGTCGATCTCAAGAAGGGGCTTGACTCAATGCATCGCAAGGCACTCTGGGATCTTCTGCGACTCCGTGGGATTCCTGCCAGGACTATTGGTTTGCTGACTGTCCTGAATTCTTGGACAGAGAGTGCTGCAAAGTGTGTGTGTGTGTGGGGAAGGGGTGGGTTGTCAACTTCTTTCCCGTGAATGCGGGAGTGAGGCAGGGCTGTGTCCTTGCTCCATCATTTTTTAACACTAGTATGGACTGGGTACTAGGAAGAGTTGTGGCCCAGAGTCATTGCGAAGCATCTATTGGCAATACCAGAGTTACTGACTTTGTTTTTGCCGATGATGCAGTAATCCTAGCGGAGTTGCTGGAGGTTCTGGTGATGGCTCTCAAGGCACTGCACGAGGAGGCGAACCCCTTGGGACTTCAGGTCTTCTGGGCCAAAACCAAGGTACAATTGTTTGGAGGCTTGCTAGATGAAACAGTACAATCTGTTCATGCATGTAGCGAGGACGTTGAGATCTCAAAAAGCTTCACGTATCTTGGTAGCGTAGTTCATAACAATGGTGAGTCTCGCCAGGAAGTCTTACGGTGGATTGGCTTGACCCACGGTGTTAATGACTCACTCAACACGATTATATGGCATTGTTAATACCTGTGCAGAAGGACAAAGATCCGGCTCTTTAAGTCCCTTGTGCTCCCTGTCTTACTCTATGGTTGTGAGACATGGTCACTAAATGGGGACTTGGAGAGGCGGAATGATGCCATTGGTAATAAATGCCTACGCAAAATCATGGGATATCGCTGGAATGACTTTTTGTGTCATACCGGCGACAACTCCGTGAGACTGATTCGACATAATATTACCTGCATATTCCGTCAACGCCAACTCCGGTTATACAGGCACGTTCCACGTTACCCAAAAGCTGATCCTGCTCATCGGGTTGTCTCTGTTAGAGACAGTCTGAGTTGAGGAGGCTAAGGGGACGCCCACGGAGTTCATGACTTGAGCAAGTCGATAGATCATGCCAGGAGGTACTCAGGATGGGAAGGGGGCCTGCTTGGAGACTCGCCAGGAGGGGCCCCCGGACCTGGTGTCGTAAGGTGGGTGAGGCTACGCGCCCCCCTGCGTATGCCCCCATTGATTGATTGATTGAAAACTCCCGACCTGAGCGGGTTCGAACCTCCGCTTGCCAGGCCGGTGTGGTGTCATCTACCATCCACGTATTCTAAGACATCCCATCCTGATCTGCGCATGCGCGGAACCCTATGTTTACACACATAGAGTGTTGATATCGTAGTTTGTCCAGGCAAGATGGCGGCAAGACACACCTGGGTTGTAGGTTATCTCTTTTATCACATTTACTGATATACAAGGGTGCAGGTTATCTCTTTTATTACATATACTGACATACAAGGGTGCAGGTTATCTCTTTTATTACATTTACTGACATACAAGGGTGCAGGTTATCTCTTTTATCACATTTACTGACATACAAGGGGTGCAGGTTATCTCTTTTATCACATTTACTGACATACAAGGGTTGCAGGTTATCTCGTTTATCACATTTACTGACATACAAGGGGTGCAGGTTATCACGTTTATCACACTTACTGACATACGAGGGGTGCAGGTTATCTCGTTTATCACATTTACTAACATACGGGGGGGCAGGTTACATTTTTTATCACATATACCGACATACAAAAGGTACAGACTATATCTCTTTTATCACATTCACTGACATACAGGGGGTGCAGCCACACTGGGAAGCCTGGCAGCGCAGAGCTTTAAGTATATGTGCATGTTTGTGTATGTGTGTGTGTGTGTGTGTGTGTGTGTGTGTGTGTGTGTGTGCTTGCGTGCATGCGTTCTGCGTGCGTTCTGCGTGTGTGTGTGTGTGTGTAGGAGAGAGAGAGAGAGAGAGAGAGAGAGAGAGAGAGAGAGAGAGAGAGAGAGAGAGAGAGAGAGAGAGAGAGAGAGAGAGAGAGAGAGAGAGAGAGAGAGAGAGAGAGAGAGAGAGAGAGAGAGAGAGAGAGAGAGAGAGAGAGTGTGTGTGCGCGTGTTTGGTGTAATTGAAAAAGGGTTCAGGAGGGGAGATGGAACAAGAGAGTCAGGACATAAGAAAGGTGAGTGGTGAACATGAGTGGAGTGATAAGGGACGAGAATAAGGGAAGGGGAGAAGATGAGGTTAGCTTCGGAAAGTGACAGAAGGAGAGCGTTAGAAGTGTTAGCAAAGGGTCAAGGGAAAAATGAGAGAAGAATGATGAGATGAGGAAGGAAGAGATCACTGGGAGGGTTCAAAATATGCAAAAAAGGAGGTAATGAGTTTACTGAGAGAAGAAGAATAGAGAAAATTTGAAAAGTAAAACAGGACAAAAACAGGTAGAAAATTAGTAATTATATAGTAGTGATATAAGAAGAGGTGAAAATGGAATAGAAAGGAAGTATGGGGAAAGATAAGACTGAAAAGGAAGAACAGGGGAAGATTGATGACACGTTGAGGAGGGTAGAAGCCAAAAAAAAAAAAAAAATGACAGAAATATAAAGGAAGTTACTTAAGGAAAAAGAGGTGGAGGGCTGTTTCCAGAGAAATGACAAATGGGAAAAAGAATGCTTACGAAAGAGCAAAGCGAAAGGACTGAAAAGTGAGGAGTAAATGAAGAAAAAGGAAAAGGGAAGGAAAAAAAAAAAGAAATTGAAGAGCGAATGTAAGGAAGGGTTTTAGGAGAGTTGAGGGAAGAACAGGAGAAAGGTAGAGGAAGGGAGAAACAAAGGAAGTGAACGAGAAATGTAGAGAAGAATAGACGGAGAGAGAGGGTGAGAGTAAGCAAGAGAAAAGAGGAGGGGAGAGAGAGTTAAAGGAGGGGAGTGAAAACTGTCCGAAAAAGTGAAGGAAGGGAAAGGGAGATGATGCAAAATGTGGGAAGCTGAGATGGAGGTGCAGAAATAAAAGAAGGAGGAGGAGGAAGAGGAGGAGGAAGAAGAAGAGGAGGGGGAGGAGGAGGAGGGGGATAAGCAGAAGCAGAAGAAAGGTAAGGTAGAGAATTAAGAAATGGACAAAGAGAAGAAAAGGAGAAGAAGGAAAAACAGAAAAGGTAGGCGAAGGAAAAGAAGTAGACGAAGGAGGAGGATGGGGTAGCAAAAAGTCATGAATTATGTATAAGTTGAGGACAAATGTAAAGGAAAGGGAAGTAAAGAAAGGTGCAAAGTTACGAAAAGCAAAGGAAAGGGAAGGAAGGCACAGAAAAGTATAAGGTGAACGATAGTGAAGAATGATGATGGAAAGTAATGAAAAGTGAAGGAGAATGAAGATAAAGGAAAGGGAATGAAGGTGAATTAAATGAAGGAAGAAGAACTTGAGTAAAGGAAAGTGAAAAAGAGTTAATTAAAAGTACAAATGGGGCGCGAACAAAGTATGTAATTATCACGCTGAAAGGGTTAAGGAAGGTGAAGGTGAGTGAGGGTAGGTGAAATGGTGTGAATGAAATTGAAGGAAAGCGAATGAAAATGAATGAAGATGTAGATTGAAGAAAGGTGAAAGAGAGTGGTGAGGTAAAGTGAAAGTTAAAAAAAGTAAAAGAAAGGGAGGGAAGATGAAGGCGAGTGAAGGAAGGTGAAGAAAAGTGAAGGAAGGTGAAGGAAAGTGAAGGAAGGTGAAGGAAAGTGAAGGAAAGTGAAGGAAGGTGAAGGAAAGTGAAGGAAGGTGAAGGAAAGTGACGGAAGGTGAAGGAAAGTGAAGGAAGGTGAAGGAAAGTGAAGAAAGGTGAAGGAAAGTGAAGGAAGGTGAAGGAAAGTGAAGGAAGGTGAAGGAAAGTGAAGGAAGGTGAAGGAAAGTGAAGGAAGGTGAAGGAAAGTGAAGGAAGGTGAAGGAAAGTGAAGGAAGGTGAAGGAAAGTGAAGGAAGGTGAAGGAAAGTGACGGAAGGTGAAGGAAAGTGAAGGAAGGTGAAGGAAAATGACGGAAGGTGAAGGAAAGTGAAGAAAGGTGAAGGAAAGTGAAGGAAGGTGAAGGAAAGTGAAGGAAGGTGAAGGAAAGTGACGGAAGGTGAAGGAATGTGAAGGAAGGTGAAGGAAAGTGACGGAAGGTGAAGGAAAGTGAAGGAAGGTGAAGGAAAGTGAAGGAAGGTGAAGGAAAGTGAAGGAAGGTGAAGGAAAGTGAAGGAAGGTGAAGGAAAGTGAAGGAAGGTGAAGGAAAGTGAAGGAAGGTGAAGGAAAGTGTAGGAAGGTGATGTGACATGGCAAACATACTAGATCAAGGGGCTGTGAGGGGCGGGGGCTGGAGACGTGTTGAGCTGCAAGAGATCGAACTGTATGGCTAGTGGTGAGGGTGGTGTGGGTGGTGGAGGTGGTGGAGGTGACTGCAGAAGAGCGGCGATGGTGGTAGTGGTGTGGGTGGTGGTAGGGCTGTGGTGGTGATGATGGATGAAAGCTCAGGTGTGATGGTAAGGATGGTGGTGGTGATGATGGTGGTTATAGTGTGTTGGTGGGGGTGGTAATATGGTGTATGGGTGAGGGTGTTGGTATTAGTGGTAATGGAAGATATGGTGGTGGAATGGTGTGATGTTATTTGTGATAGTTTGAGTTAAGTGGTGATGATAGTGACTGTAGTGGTGATGATGGTGTTGGTGGGATGGTGGTGGTAGTGGTGTTTTGGAAGAGGTAATGTGGTGGTGCTGTGACGGTGGTAGAAATGGTGATGGTATGGTGTGATGGTGATAATAGTGGTAATATTGTAGTGATGGTTGTAGGTGGGATGGTGGTGGTAGTGGTGACTGACAGTGCTAATGTGGTGGTGGTGGTGGTGATAGTGGTAGTGTTGTGACTGTGGCAATGATGGTGAAGATATTCCCTGGTGGTGATGAAAGTGATAATGTAGGTGGGATGGTATTGGTGGTTTGGCAGTGCTAATGTGGTGGTGAGAGTGGTGTTGTTGTTGCGGAGGTAGTGATGGTGATGGTATGGTGTGGAGGTGATGGTGGTAGTCGTCGTCATGGTGGTGGTGATGGTGGCGGTGGTGGTGTTTTAGCTATAGTGGTGTTTTACTGTTTTGGTAATGTGGATGTCACGGTTGGATATTGCGATTAGTCGTTCGGTAATAGTGATGGTGATGATTATGGTGAAGCAGTGGTGATGAAAATGCATTAGTGGTGCTGTTGTGATTGATGACAGTGACAGTGGGGTTGCGGGTGACGTGTGGTGGTGTTGGTAATGTAACTAAGGACTGTTATGACGGCTAAACGGTAACAGTTTTCTGGTGATGATCCTATTTTGGCATCATCGGTATGGTGCTTTAAAGGAGTGAATATGAAGTGGCGATGGTGTTAACGGGTATAGACTGGTGGTGATGGGACGGGCTTGATAAAATGAAAGCCGATGAAAAGAAAACAAACAAACGAAAAAGAAAAATTTAAGAACAAGAAGAACAAGTACATGAACAACAGTATATATACAAAAGAGGGAGGGAAGGGAAACGAAAAAAAAAAAAAATCACTTTAACAACTTCATGAACGCAACAACATCATCATTATCATCATCATCATCAACAACAACAACAACAACAACAATAACAACAAAATAAAGTTAAATAGACATTGAAGAAAAAGACGCAAGAAAAGATGATAAAAGAAGGAATACAAGAAATGGAGGTGAAGAAGAAGAAGAAGAAGAAGAAAAATTATATTGTTATCGGGTGGCTTGGCAAACAGCGGCGCCAGAGTATTGGTTCGATGCCGGTGCTGGGTAACATTCAACTTGTCTTGTTTTTTTACTTCCTTTTTTTTAATTTTTTTTTTTTACGTCGCGGCCTATTATGCTGTTAGGCTTTTTCTTGGTGGGGCCTGATGGTCGGCCCAGCCCGTTCTGGCGTAGGCGAGTGTTTATAGTGGCGCCATCTTGTTTTTGGCTCATGCTGCCCCCTGGAGCTCATCTTTGAGCCTCTCTTTGGAGAGGTAATCTAGAGTCTGGGTTGATAGGTGGTCTTCAGGGCAGCATGTGGGTAGTCGTACGGCCGTAGTATTTATGTTCCCCATCCCCTTTCTGTCCTCTTCCCTTTCCCTTGGCCATGAACCGCTGTAACAAACGTCCCCGCTTGGTTGGAGCTGTTTAATAATATCCCGAGAGGGAGCGGACGGGGTCGAAAAAGTGTTGACTCCGCGGGGTGAGAAGCAGGACATCTTCAGCTTCCCCTTCGTATATTTCATAAATAAATAGTGTTCTATTTGTTATTATGGAAGGAAATGTATTCAGAAGTATCAGAATATTTTTATGACTGATAATATATGGCAAACTTTGCTGAAATTATTATTATTTTTTTTTTAGTTTACTCTGATGTTCTCATTTGATTACAAACATACATACGGCATACCGACTGTATGCCCCATCAGTATTGGTCCAACAATATTACTCAGTGGGACATTTTGTTCATCAGAGTAGGATTTTATGCATGAGAAAAGTGATGATGCTGTGCAGGAGATAAATGGAAATAGTGTTAAAAAGTTTCTTGACATCTCCCTGAAGTATCTTTCACACATGCACTAGTGTTTAGTAACTGAAACATAAGGTGTCTCACCCATAATTAGAGAAAATGGGGTGTGCTGTATGTCACTGATAAGCTATCATGAAGGATGCACAACATTGGTGAAAATACTACTACACTTTGTTCTATGAAGTTTCATATTGTGGAAGAAGTCATTTTTTTCCCGAAGATTCCTTTATAAGTGTCCTCAAAAATGGCAGAAAACGGCAGATTGCTGACTAAATATGGCATTTTTATGGCAACACTTAATATATATATATATATATATATATATATATATATATATATATATATATATATATATATATATATATATATATACTATATATATATATATATATATATATATATATATTTTTTTTTACGTTGTTGCCTATTGCGCCGGTAGGCATCTTCCCGGTGGGGCCTGATGGTCGGCCCAGCCCGTTCTGGCGCAGGCGAGTGTTTATAGTGGCGCCATCTTGCATTGGCTCATGCTGCCCCCGGAACTCGTTCTTGATTCGCTTGGACGGCTTCCTCTAGAGTCCGGGTTGATGGGTGGTCTTCAGGACAGCATGTGGGTAGTTTTAAGCCACTCGGCGGTGACTGAAAAATCCGAGTGGTAGCGTGAGGATTCGAACCCGCGTCGTCCATCACGCGGCGAATGTGGGTCCAGTACGCTACCAGTTCGGCCACCGCCTAACCAATATATATATATATATATATATATATATATATATATATATATATATATATATATATATATATATATATATATATATACCATAAAAAGGGCATTTGTTTGAGACAACCGATACATAAGGCAAAAAATGCCATAAATGACACGACCTGGCAACCCAGATGTGGCTACCCGCGTGTTTGTGACCAGTCATGGATACCAACCTATCTCATAAATCAACTTATCCGTGTTACTTGATATTTACGTGTAGATCAAATACGTAAAGTTATATTTTATGATATATAATGTATCTTAATACAATGGTGTGTGAAAAATGCATTGTTTGTCTCGTTTTCTATAATTATTGCTTTGAAAGTTTCAACCACAATACTACAGCTGTAAGACCACTCGGCAATGACTGAAAAATCCCAGCTGTGCGGCAGCTAGGATTCGAACCCGCCTCCCTCCTGGAGCTCCTGGACGCGGCGCCGGCACGCTAACCACTCAGTCACCGCCTCCCAATTATTGTTTTGACATTATAATATCGATACTTATCATTATTATTATTATTATTATTATTATTATTATTATTATTATTATTATTATTATTATTATTATTATCATTATTATTACTATTATTTTATTATTATTATGATTATTTTTGTTATATAGTTATTATTTTTTTTTGTAACTATATTATTATTATTATTATTATTATTATTATTATTATTATTATTATTATTATTATTATTATTATTATTATTATTATTATTATTATTATTATTATTATTATTATTGTAATTTTGTTATTATAATTATTATTATTACTATTATTATTATTATTATTATTTTTTTTTTTTTTTGTGCTCCCTTTAGCGCCGGTAGGCTTTCTTGAGGGGCCTTATGGACGACCCCAGCTCGTTAGCGGCACAGGCTAATTTTATTGAAAGTCTTTTGCCTTGTGTATGACTCTTGCTTGGCCCACGCTGCCCCCCGGTGCTCTTCTAAACAGAAGTCGCTGAGGTTAAGACTGACTGAAGATCCAGACAGCATGTAAGTAACCTTTCGACACTCAGCGATGACCTGAAAAATTAGCGTATTTCGGTGGGACTCGAACCTAGTCCATGCTAGGTCCTCGTGCTCACCACGCCCGCACGCTAACCACTCGGCCACCACCTCCCCGAGTTATTATTATTATTATTATTATTATTATTATTATTATTATTATTATTATTATTATTATTATTATTATTATTATTATTATTATTATTATTATTATTATTATTATCCTCCTCTTAGTAACAATTTCCTCCTTCTTAAATTCCGCCGCAATATTGCATTTCTGTCTATCTTTTATCGACATGTTTCTGCTGACTAACCACTCGGCCACCGCCTCCCCGAGCTATTATTATTATTATTATTATTATTATTATTATTATTATTATTATTATTATTATTATTATTATCATTATTATTATTATTATCATTATTATTATTATCATTATTTTCTTCTTAGTAGTAGTTTCCTCCTCCTTCAATTCCGCTGCAATATTGCATCTCTTTCTATCTTTTATCGACACGTTTCTGCTGACTGCTCTTCTGAACTTGCAAACTTCATGACTCCTTATCTCGTGCGATCCCGTTGCACACGACTTTTTACTCTTGCTTATCAATATGCTATCCAAATTTCTTATGCAGGAACTAACCAGCATCTTTATTCATCTATCCCTTCCGCTGGTAAACTCTAAAGCAGCC
>NC_066537.1:3848977-3868977 GCF_024679095.1 Eriocheir sinensis
TAAAGATAGAGAGGCAGCTCACAAAAGGTTCCAGAGCCTTCGAACTCCTGCTAACTATGACCTTTACATTTCAGCCCGGAATCGTGCCAAATCTATTCTCCGACTTACCAAAACTTCTTTTATCAATAGAAAATGTCAACACCTTGCTTCTTCTAATTCTTCCCGTGACTTCTGGCATCTAGCCAAAAATATCTCCTCCAATTTCACTTCTTCCTCTTTCCCTCCTCTCCTTAACCCTGACGGCAGCACTGCCGTCTCATCTGTCTCTAAGGCTGAACTCTTCGCTCAAACTTTCTGTAAGAACTCCACCTTGGACGATTCTGGGCATATTCCTCCTACTCATCCCCCCTCTGACTCCTTTATGCCTGTTATTAAGATTCTTCCAAATGATGTTTTCTATGCCCTCTCTGGCCTCAACTCTCAGAAGGCTTATGGACCTGATGGAGTACCTCCTATTGTCCTTAAAAACTGTGCTTCCGTGCTGCCACCCTGCCTGGTCAAACTCTTTCGTCTCTGCCTATCAACATCTACCTTTCCTTCCTGCTGGAAATATGCCTTTGTGCAGCCTGTGCCTAAGAAGGGTGACCGTTCCAATCCCTCAGACTACCGCCGTATAGCTTTACTTTCCTGTCTATCTAAGGCTTTTGAATCAATCCTTACTCGGAAGATTCAAAAGCACCTTTCCACTTCTAACCTTCTATCTGATCGCCAGTATGGGTTCCGCAAGGGGCGTTCTACTGGCGATCTTCTTGCTCTCTTAACTGACTCTTGGTCATCCTCTCTTAGCCGTTTCGGTGAAACTTTCTCTGTTGCGCTAGACATATCGAAACCTTTCGACAGAGTATGGCACAAGTCTTTGCTTTCTAGACTGCCCTCTTTAGGATTCTATCCCTCTCTCTGTTCCTTTATCTCCAGTTTCCTTTTCCGGCCGTTCTATTTCTGCGGTGGTAGACGGTCACTGTTCTTCCCCTAAACCTATCAACAGTGGTGTTCCACAGGGCTCTGTCCTATCACCCACTCTCTTCCTGTTATTCATCAATGATCTTCTTTCCATAACAAACTGTCCTGTCCACTCATACGCCGACGACTCCACTCTGCATTATTCAACTTCTTTCAGTAGAAGACCCTCTCAACAGGAAGTACACGACTCCAGACTGGAGGCTGCAGAACGCTTAACCTCAGACCTGGGGCAGAAGGAACCTTGTGTGCTTCAATGCCTCAAAAACTCAATTTCTCCACCTATCAACTCGACACAATCTTCCAAACACCTATCCCCTATTCTTTGACAACACTCAGGTATCACCATCTTCAACATTAAACATCCTCGGTCTATCCTTTATTCAAAATCTCAACTGGAAACTACACATCTCCTCTCTCGCTAAATCAGTTTCCTCGAGGTTGGGCGTTCTGTATCGTCTCCGCCAGTTCTTCTCCCCTGCGCAGTTGCTATCCATATACAGGGGCCTTGTCCGCCCTCGTATGGAGTATGCATCTCACGTGTGGGGGGGCTCCACTCACACACCTCTTCTGGACAGAGTGGAGTCTAAGGCTCTTCGTCTCATCAGCTCTCCTCCTCATACTGATAGTCTTCTAACTCTTAAATTCCGTCGCGATGTTGCCTCTCTTTCTATCTTCTATCGATATTTCCACGCTGACTGCTCTTCTGAACTTGCTAACTTCATGCCTCCCCCCCTCCCGCGGCCCCGCTGCACACGACTTTCTACTCATGCTCATCCCTATACTGTCCAAACCCCTTATGCAAGAGTTAACCAGTATCTTCATTCTTTCATCCCTCGCGCTGGTAAACTGTGGAACAATCTTCCTTCTTCTGTATTTCCTCCTGCCTACGACTTGAACTCTTTCAAGAGAAGGGTATCAGGACACCTCTCCTACCGAAACTGACCTCTCTTTCGGCCACCTCTTTGGATTCTTTTCTAGGAGCAGCGAGTAGCCTGCTTTTTTTATTATTTTTATTATTGTTTACTTTTTTTGGTGCCCTTGAGCTGCCTCCTTTTTGTAAAAAAAATAAAAAATAAAAAATAAAAAAATCCTGGCGGAGTCGCAAGAGATTTTGGTGATGGCTCTCGAGGCACTGTTCGAGGAGGCGAAGCCCTTGGGACTAGTGGTTTCCTGGGCCAAGACCAAGGTACAAGCATTTGGAGGCTTGCTAGATGAACATGTACATGCGTGTGGCGTGGACGTTGAGATCTCGGATAGTTTCACATACCTTGGTAGCGAAGTTCATAACAACAGTGAGTCTCGCCAGGAAATCTAACGGCGGATTGGCTTTGCCCACGGTGTTATGGTCTCGCTCAACACGAGTATATGGCGTTGTCGATACCTGTGCAGAAGGACAAAGATCCGGACCTTCAAGTCCCATGTCCCTGTCTTACTCTATGGCTGCGAGACATGAACACTAAATGGGGACTTGGATAGGCGGATTGATGCCTTTGGTAATAAATGTCTAAGCAGAATCATTGGTATGACTTTGTGTTAAACCGGCGACTACTCCGTGAGACTGATTCGAGATATATTACCTGCATATTCAGTCAACGCCAACTCCGGCCATACGGGCACGTGGCACGTTACCCAGAAGCGGATCCTGCTCATCGGGTCTGAATTGTCTCTGTATGAGACAATCCTGAGTGCTGGAGGCCAAGGAAGCGTCCATGGAATTTATGTATTGATAGATTGATAGTCGATAGATCCTGCAAGGAGGTACTCAGGATGGGAAGGGTGCCTGCATGGAGACTGGCCCGGAGGAAACCTCTGACTTGGCGTCGTATAGGGTGGGCGAGGCGACGCACTCCCCGTCGTATGGCGCCATTGACTGATTGATTGATAAAAAGAGCTCTTATTTAAAGAGAGGAACATTCATCCAGGTACTTTTACCCAGAAGTAGTTTCCTTTTTGGCATCACTATTATTCTTTTTTATAGGAGTAACGTGTTTGCTGGATTGTTTTCTTGTTATTCTGTACTCGGTTTGCCTCCTTTTCCCGAAAAAAAAAAAAATCAGAACACTTTCATGATATCATTCTGTAGATGCCTTTACACGATCTTTCCTTTTCTAGCGACATCATAAAAAAAAAAACTAATGATCTGCAAAGGTATAATAACCATATCAATTTATCTATTTGTTTATCTATCTATCTATCCATCTCTCTCTCTCTCTCTCTCTCTCTCTCTCTCTCTCTCTCTCTCTCTCTCTCTCTCTCTCTCTCTCTCTCTCTCTCTCTCTCTCTCTCTCTCTCTCTCTCTCTCTAATCTGGGAAGGCATAAATTTTCCTCTTATGAAATTAGGGAACAATTTTTTGGAATCCGACGAGCTATTGCAACTACCTGAAGGAGGAGGAGGTGAAGGAGGAGGAGGAGGAGGAGAAAAAGAAGGAGTAGGAGGAGAAAAAGAAGAAGGAGGAGGAGGAGGAGGAGGAGGAGGAGGAGAGCACAAAGTAACACAAAGAAAGAACAAACAACAGCAGACCTGTTGGTCCTTCCGAGGCTGTTTGTGACAAGCTACATTAACTATCTACTCAAAGGTGGAAGATGAAGGACAGCAAAGGCGAAGGCTCCCCCCCATCCCTCCAGCCAAAGCTGGCAGGAAAGGAAAAAGAACTATGCAGCATGGAAAAACTGCATGGAATTTATGTAGGATAGCGGAAAGAACTACCTACCACTAACTGCATATTCACTAACCGGCGATAAAAACGGACAAGGACACCAGTATTCGAAAGAACTTAACGTTATTACGATAATGAGTAATATCTTAGTTGCTGGTTGGATTCAATATACTTGTCTAATCTATTCTTGCAGGACGTAACTGTTGTACTATCAACGACATCACAGGGTAGAGAATTTCAAACATTAGCGACTCGATTGAAGAAGAAGTGTTTGGCTTCGTGCGAGGAGAATCTTTTACCACTTATCTTGAAATTGTTATTTCTTCTCGTTCTATTTGATCGATCAATTGTAAAGTAATCCTCCGTATTAATATCACTGAATCCTTTAAACATTTTAAACACTTCTATCAGATCGCCTCGCATTCTTCGTTTTGATAAGCTGAATAAGCCTTTCTTCATAAGATAAATTTCTCAACGCAGTAATCATTTTTGTTACTCTCCGTTGAACCCGTTCTAACTTTTCTACGTCTTTTCTGTAATAGGGAGACCAAAATTGTACACAGTACTCTAGATGGGGTCGAACCAGCGAATTATACAGTTTTAATATAACTTTTTCCGATTTATTATTACAGATTCGTCTGATGAAGCCAACCAATTTGTTTGCGGTTTTAACTACCTCTGAACAATGCAGACTGGGCTTTAAGTCGCTTGATATAGTGATTCCAAGATCATTTTCTTTATTTGCTGCAGAAAGTTGTTGGCCATTCATTACGTATTGAACGCGATTGTTATTGTTTCCGATATTTAACACTTTACACATTTGTCAACGTTAAATTTAATTTGCTACTGATTGGCCCAACGTGCAAGTCGAGCTAGATCTGATTGTAATGCTTCATCGTCGAGTGTCGTAGTTACCTTACTTGCGATTTTTGTTTCATCAGCAAATTTTGATATTTTGCAAGTGAGCCCATCATCGATATCATATACATAAATTAAGGACAGCATGGGACCAAGCATTGATCCTTGAGGTACGCCGCTTCTGACATCGAGCCAGTTAGATGAAACACCGTTTAGAACTACTCTCTGTTTCCGCTCAGAGAGCCAGTCCACAAGCCAACTGTGAATGTTACCCGAGATACCGTGCGCCAATAGCTTACTGAGCAATCGTTTGTAGGGGACCTTATCAAATGCCTTTTGAAAATCTAGATATAAGATATCTACTGATCTGCTTTCATCGAACACCTCAAAAATATAATGAAAAAATCAAGTAAGTTAGTTAAACACGAACGTTTACTAAGGAGGCTATGTTGCGAATTATTTATTATATTATTTTCTTCGAAGAATTTCACCATATTGTCGCGAATGATTGTCTCCATTAACTTACAAACAATCGAGGTCAGGCTAATTGGTTGATAGTTTCCTGGATGAGACTTGTCCCCCTTTTTGAAAATTGGTGTGACATTTGGTAGTTTCCAATCCGAAGGAACTTTTCCAGCTGCTAAAAATTTATTGAATGAGA
The DNA here is from genome assembly GCF_024679095.1 of Eriocheir sinensis. Taxonomy (NCBI): domain Eukaryota; kingdom Metazoa; phylum Arthropoda; class Malacostraca; order Decapoda; family Varunidae; genus Eriocheir; species Eriocheir sinensis. The sequence continues at coordinate 3,854,115 of NC_066537.1, forward strand.
TAGAGAGCGGTTTACAAATTTGATGTTTTATTTCTTTTAAAATTGTAGGTGTAATATTGTCTGGACCAGGAGCTTTGCTTACTTTAATCTTTTCAATTCTGCGTAAAATGTCACTTTCTACGATGAGCATGTCGTTTAAAATCTTTTCGGTCCTTCTAACCTCTAGCTGTTGAGGTGATAAACAATCTTCGTCGGAAAACACGGATGCAAAAAAGTTATTTAGGATTGTAGCCATTTCATTTTCATCGTTCATGTGGTTACCATTATCATTAGCAAGCGGTCCGATACTACAAGTGAGTATTTTTTTTTATTATTTACATAGCTAAAAATTCTTTACGATTAGATTTACTTGTTTCCGCTATATATTCTTCAAGATTTTTCTTGCTTCGTTTTACTGATTTCTTGGTTTCGCGGCGAATTCTGTCCAACTCTAGTTTGTCAGCCTCATTCTGGGCTGATATGTATCTACTGTATAGGCGTTTTTTAAGAGAGAGTCTCTTTTTAATTTCGTTATTCCACCATTTGGGTTTCTTCTTAAAAGTTGAACGTCTGTTACGATAGGGTACGCGTATGCTAATGGCATTGTTCAATATTGTGGTGAAGGCCTCCCACGATTTATCGATATCTGTTTCCATAGAAATCACAGTCCAGTCAGAATTATCTGAAATTGATCGGTCTTATGAAATTCGCTCTCTGATAATCTGGCACCTTTTCTTTACTAGAAGTTACTTTACTTTCTTTCATCTTGATGCTGAATGTAATTATTCGGTGATCGCTAGAACTAAAAACTGGACCATTATTTACTTCGTTAACTAGATCAGCTATCGTTGAAAAGGTAAGGTCAAGTATATTATTTTCCTGAGTCGGTTCTTGAACGTGTTGATGTAAATCACTTTCTAATAAATTTGTGTACAGGTCGAGACCTGTATGAGAGTTTAAAGGTTCGCCCCATCTTTTCACTGACAAGTTAAAGTCTCCCATGATTACTGATTCGCAACTGCTACTTGTTTCTAATATTAATTCACTTAACGCCTGGTCGATATCAAGAGTCTGCCCTGGCGGTCTATAGATTAGTCCAACTACTATTTTAAGAGACTTATTTTTAATTTCAATGAAGATCGTGTCCACATTAGTTATAAAATCTGTTTTCACGGATACTGGAGAGTTGTGGATTTATAAGATATCGCCTCCACCCTGTCTGTTCTCTCTTTAATGACTAAAAATCGTATAACCCGATAATCTATATTCCGCGATGAAATCTCTAATTGATGTGTCTATCCAAGATTCTGTGACTCCGATGATGTGATAATGATTTGTAGCTGCGAGTGCTTCTACGTCTTCAAATTTGTTACGTAGGCTACGAGCGTTTATATAGCAAGCTTTAATATGATTTCAGTAGGGGGTTGCGCGCACTGAGTGCTTCCTCACGGTGGAGCTGATGGTGTTCTAACCCTGGCGTTTTTTGGCTTTCGAACAGCCACTTGGTCACAGAGCAGCCTCCCGAGACGGGCTGCTCCAACAGGGTATGATTGGATGCCATCGGTAAGGAACAAGTCCGAATCGTAGTATTTTTTTTTTTTTTTTTACGTCGAGGCATATTGCGCCGGTAGGCTTCTTCCCGGTGGATCGTGATGGTCGGCCCAAGGCTTCTTCCCGGTGGGGCCTGATGGTCGGCCCAGCCCGTTCTGGCGCAGGCGAGTGTTTATAGTGGTGCCATCTTGCATTGGCTCATGGTGCCCTCCCGGAGCTCATCTTTAATCCTAGAATCTAGAGTCCGGGTTGGCAGGTGGTCTTCTGGACAGCATGTGGGTAGTTTCAAGCCACTCGGCGGCGGCTGAAAAATCCCAGCTTGGTGGCACCGGTCGGGGATTGAACTCGCGTCGTCCTGAACGCGGCGCCGTCACGCTATCCATTCAGCCATCGCCTCCCCAAAATTGTTCCACAAGTTAACGAATTGGACGTTTTCTTGTGAGCAAAGGGACTGAAGTCTGTTGTTCGTGAGGAGGAGGAGGAGAAGGAGGAGCTTATGGCGCTTATATAGGTTTGGCGACGAATGAAAAAAAGAAAGATGAAGCAGAGAAAATATATGAATGAAAATAAAGTCAAGAAAGAAAACGAGGTGAAGGATAATTGAGAACTAGAAATAGAAAAAGAGGTCGGAAGCGGAAAAGGAGGATAAGCAGAAAAGGAGGTGGAGTAGAAGGAGGCGGCGGAGGAGGAGGAGGAGGAGGAGGAGGAGAAGGAGAAAAGTAGGAGGAGAAAGAGGAGAAAAGAAGAAAGAGGAGGAGGAGGAAGTGGAGAAAAGAAGAAAGAAGAGGAGGAGGAGGAGAGGAGGAGCAAGAAGAGGAGGAGGAGAAGAAGAAGGAGAAGGAGGGGCAGGAGGACGTGGGAAAACATGAAAGAAGAGGCAGAAGAAAGGCTGTCCGACCGCTGTACACGACTTTTTAGTCTAGCCTATAATTATGGTATCCAAATCCGTTCGGCAAGAGGATGCCTGCTTTCGAGATTTAATGTACTCTGAAAGCACCTCATTTATCTGCATGACAGAAGAAAGCACGTTGTTTATACGCCCGTAGGTCAACTCACTAGTAAAAAAAGGATTATTAGATTCGAGAGGAGAGCTCAGGCTGACTTTTATTATGCAAGGTCCTTCTTGATCGGTAGTCCATAATATACAGCTTTGGGTTAGCTTGAGCCTTGTTTAGCTTGTTGAAGATCTGCATCACATTCTTTCGTAGTTGACTTATTTTCAGCAAAAGAGACTGAACTGCTGTTATTTTACGTAATATTTCTGTACCCTAAACGTTGGTAACATTTTCGTTGTGTGTCTGCACTTTCTCAAGAAGATCAATTTCTATATAATTCGGGACCAAAACTGCATTTTATATAACAGGTAAAGTCTTATTTATGAGTTATTGAAATATAACGTTATTCCCGAAATTTCACTCTCCAAGCTCATTTCGAAGAACCAGAATAATGACCTCGAGATCTAATTCTTCATGTACAACAGGCAGAGTCTTCCCCTGGGGAATCGCCTCTTGCGGAACTATCAGCAGTGATCATTCAAGTTGCAAATCACTGCATGTCTGCTTTTCAAAACGGACTTTGAGATTAAAACCAGGAATATTTATATCTAAATAACTTCCCGGTGAAACCTCGCCAACAATACGCAAAGTAGTTCTTGTTCCCGATTTATATGGCATCAACTTATATGAGAGTCCATCGACGTGGCACGAAACTATTACGGTCATTGAAGGCAGGTTCAGGAGTAGGTGGAGTAGACGGAGAAGGAAGAGTAGTAGGAGTGGCTATAAAGAGAACACGAAGGTAGATGGGGAATAGGGAAAGGAGTAGTAGAAGGAATAAGAGTAGCGGGCTAGGTGGTGGAGGCAGAAGAGATGAAGAAGTTAAATAAGAAGAAAATAGAAGAAAATAAAGAAGAAGAAGAAGAAGAAGAAGAAGGAGAAGAAGAAGAAAAAGAAGAAAGAGAAGGAGGAGAAGAAGAAAAAAAAGAAGAAAAAAAGAAGAAAAAGAAGAAAAAAAAGATAATGAAGAAGAAGAAGAAGAAGAAGAAGTAGAACAAGAAGAAAAAGAAAAAGAAAGAGAGGAAAAAGAAGATTATGAAGAAGAAGAAGAAAAAGAAGAAAAGAAGACGACGACGACGAAGTAGAAGAAAAAGAAGAAGAAGAAGAAGAAGAAGAAGCAGGAAGTGGAGAAAGAAAGGGAAGCAGGTAGTGGAGAAAGAAGAAAAAAAATAAGGTAAAGGAGTAGAAGTACTGGGGGACGAATAAGGGGGAGGAGGAAGAGGAGGGATAATAAGAGGGTGGTAATACAAATAGCAAGGGTTTGAAATCCTCGTCACACACTGGTAGGTCACGAGATGGCTGCGTGTGTGTGTGTGTGTGTGTGTGTGTGTGTGTGTGTGTGTGTGTGTGTGATTCTGTCTAATTCACCACGGCCTGATCACGTGTTGGACTCGCAACGCTCTACCAGATGCGCCACGGAGTGGTGTGTGTGTGTGTGTGTGTGTGTGTGTGTGTGTGTGTGTGTGTGTGTGTGTGTGTGTGTGTGTGTGTGTGTGTGTGTGTGTGTGTGTGTGTGCGCATGCGGGTGTGTTTAGGCTTGATTTAGGACGCTGCACACAAGATGTACACTCAGAAGGAGTCAGTGATTGAGCGAAGAAGGAAAGGAGAGAGAGGTGGTGAAAAGAAGTGTAGGTAAGATAAAGGGAAGTGAGGGCAGGGAGTAAAGTTTGAAGGTAGGGAGGAAATGAAGGTAAAAGGAGTAGAAAGAGCAGGGCTATGTAGGGAGTGAGAAAAACTAGAAGGAAAGTAAATAAAAAAGTTTGGTGCATACGCTACAGCTGCGCGTGGCTGCGGTGCTTATCTCCCTACCGTTTGCCCTTTTAGCTTGTGATGGGTAAGAACTGAGATTTCATAACCCTGTGATACAGGCCTATGTAAAATCCGGGATTACCACAGATTGCTTTCCGCACTTTTCCCCAGATACCCCTTTATCGACCAATCCAAGCTGGATGAACTGTTCTTTAAAGCAGCGACTTGCCTGATGGGCGAGCCTCCCATAATTCACTCTTCGAGGGGGGTATCTTTTTGGCCTACTAGTTAAAGAGTGTCTCTCCCGTGTCGCTGGTCGCGGGTTCGATCCCCAGCGCCGGCAAAACCTTTCCTTGTTTGGATTAATTTCTCGTGTGTTTCGTTACACGCAGAGGTCGTGTGGGAGTGTAGTAAAGAGAAAATTCTGGCGTTTCACTGGTGGCAAAGTGGTGGGCATCCTCTCCTGTGATCCTGTTGTGTCACCCCGAGTGGGTAAGAGGTAGAGTGATGGCCCATGCTCTCCGAAGTTCATATAAAATGGGAAATCTCAACACACAGAAATTAATCTAAATAGGAAGGGGGAGCCGTGTAGTGCAGTGACTTGCCTGATGGGCCCATAACTCACTCTGCCAAAGGGGGGGGGGGGGTACCTTTTTGGCCGACTGGTTAAGGAGTGGCTCTCCCGTCTCGCTGGACGCGGGTTTTATCCCCGGCGACGGCAAAACTTTTCCTTGTCTGGATTAATTTCTCGTGTGTTTCGTTACACGCTGTGTTCGTGTGGAAGCGTAAAAAAGATAAATTTCTAGCGTTTGAGTTCACCGACCTCCTGTGTCGGGATTCGAACGCGGGCCGGCGAAATCGTAGACAGGCACGATAACTACTGCTACACGGAGGAAAACACCTTTTAATTTTATTTGTTATGGTAAAAAGAGTTAGAAAAGGATGAGCAGGGAGGATGAGGATGAGGAAGAGGATGAGGATGAGAAGAGGAGGAAGAGGAAGAGAAGGTGGAGGCGGAGACGGAGGCGAAGGCGAAGGAGGAGGAGAAAGAGGAGGAGGAGGAGGAACATGGAAACATGATCATATGGAAGAGTTAATAAGATGCACGAACGTGTGTGATCGTTTAGTTCACTCCTGGCGCAATAAAGGGACGGTCAATGCTATTTTTAAAGTTGATAATTTGTTTTCCTTAACTACTCCTGCAGCAAGATTGTTTCATTGACGGATTTCGCGAAATGGTAAAAAAATACTCATCCTTTTAGTCATCGTTTTCGTAAGTCATATAGGTTCGGTCATCTAAGTCGTTCTTCATGCAACTGTGTAATTAATGATATAATTTTTGTAAAGTATCGCAACAGTGTCTCCAGTAATGCGATGTCTTTCCCGTAGTTACAGGACCAGCAATTTGCTGCGTATACCAAGTCAGATCTTACCAACGATTTATACAACGGTAACAGTGTATCCGTCGTCTTACTCTCGAATGTCTTCATGATGAACCCGAGCTTAGTGTTAGATTAAGGAGACAGACACAGGCTCACGGCGTAGATGGGAAAGTTTTGAACTGGATCAGGGCGTGGCTTAGTGGTAGGAAGCAGAGAGTGCAAATCAATGGTAGGAAATCTGAATGGGGCAGTGTTACGAGTGGAGTCCCACAGGGGTCGGTGCTGGGTCCTCTGCTTTTTATTATTTACATCAGTGACTTGGACACAGGAATTAGTACCGATGTCAGTAAGTTCGCAGATGATACCAAGATCGGTAGAGTAATCCAATCAGACAGCGACGCTACCGTTCTCCAGGATGAGCTTGACAGACTATATGATTGGGCGAGGAAGTGGCAGATGGAATTCAATGTCGGGAAGTGTAGCATTTTGAGCGTAGGTAGGAATAACCCCTTACACAATTACTCCTTAAATGACACTCCTCTAAGCAGGTCTGGGCGTGAGAGAGACTTAGGAGTCCTAGTGAGCGCTGACCTCCGTCCTAGGGCTCAATGTATTCAGGCTAAAAATCGGGTAGACAGAGTACTAGGTTTCATCTCAAGGAGCGTGAGCAATAGGAGCGCTGAAGTCATCCTCAAACTTTACTTAGCACTAGTTAGACCTCATCTCGATTATGCAGTTCAGTTCTGTTCCCCCTACTATAGAATGGATATCAAGATGTTAGAATCTGTACAGAGGAGGATGACAAAGATGATTCAGGGGGTGAGAAACTTGCCTTATGAAGACAGGCTGAAGCAGTTAAATCTACACTCTCTAGAAAGGCGAAGGGTGCGAGGAGACTTGATCGAAGTTTATTAATGGATGAAGGGATTTAATAAAGGGGATGTCAATAAAATTTTGAGAGTGAAAGAGCCAGGTAGGACGCGTGAAAATGGTTTTAAGTTAGACAAATTCAGATTCAACAAAGACATAGGCAAGAATTGGTTCACCAATAGAGTGGTGGACGAGTGGAACAGGCTTGGGAGCCATGTTGTGGGTGCCAATACCATAGATACATTCAAGAAGAGGTTAGATAAAGGCATGGATGGTGAGGTAAGGTGGGGTTGAGTGTACAGGAGCTGCCTTGTATAGGCCAACCGGCCTTTTGCAGACTCCTTACGTTCTTATGTTCTTATGGTTTGTGTGTTCCACGTCACTGCTGATAGTAACGCTAATACCAGATTCCTTATGAAGGACATGTACAGACTTTATACGCTAGTAGTATGTATGGTTACAATCCCATACCCAAGGACAAGCCAAGGATAAGCCACTTTTCAGATCACAGAATAATCCGATAAATGTCTTTTGGGGTAATTTCGCAATCAGCCGTCGTAAAGGCCTCCCCATCCTGTAATATACCATCACCAAACTTTGATAGGGAAAAGTTTTGTCGTATTTCTGAGTCATTATCGTATATAATATGATGAAGAGGTGCCAGCATTAACAATTAAGTTATTTTGTTAGTGGCAGGGAACTACCCGTGAGCCTGCCCGTTGAGTACAAATCTCTTTATTATATCCGCTGATTTAAGATTTTTAGAGAAGTCGATAGCGTGGTACCTTATCCAAGGCCTTCTAAAGGTACAGATATAAAGCATTGCAATTTTATGATTTAAATATTTTTCTTTATAAAAATATAGCTGAAGATGATTTATTATAAATTTGCATTTAGGGGCGATTTTTTTCTGAAACAGTGCTGGGTATCGGAAATTTAATTGTCATATTTCAAAACCTGACAAAATTGTCTCACATAATCTTCTCTGTGATCTTTTGCCACTGATGTAAAATTTTCATACTAGTAGTTCAACGCTACGCTCCAGTCTCGTATTGTAAAAAACGGTGTTACGTTGACCATTTCTATTTTTTAGGAACCCTTCGGAGTTTTTATGACTAAATATGCGGGGGCGGCGGCTGCGGCGGCGGCGGCGACGACGGAGGAGGAGGAGGAGGAGGAGGAGGAAAAAGAGGAAGAGGAGGAGGAGGAAGAGGAGGAGGAGGAGGAGGAGGAGGTGGCAAAAGAAAAGGAGGAGGAGCAGGAGGAGGAGGTGAAGGAGAAGAAGGAGAAGAAGAAGAAGAAGAAGAAGAAGAAGAAGAAGAAGAAGAAGAAGTAGGAGGAGGAGGAGGAGGAATACGATGAGGAGGCGGAGGAGAATTTAAAATAATACAGCATAATAAAGTATGGGAGGGAAAAGATTTCGACAACGTTGCAGGGGAGAGGGAAAGGGCAAAACAAGAGGGTGAAAGCACAAAGTAAAATAAGAAAGTCTGGAGGGCGAAGGAAAAGTGGTGACAGGAGAGGGAAGGAAGAGGCTGTTTGAGAAAAGGACGAAAAACAGGGTTAGATTATATCAGATAACGAAGAGGGAAGGAGGAAGCAATATGAAAATTATGGGAGTAGGAAGGGAACGATGACGAAGGAGGAAGAGGAGGAGAAGGAGTGGGAGGAGAAGGAGGAAGAAGAAGAGCAGGAAGAGGAAGAGAATGATTATAATAATAATAATGATAATAATAATAATAATAATAATAATAATAATAATAATAATAATAATAATAATAATAATAATAACTTTGATAATAATAATAGTAATAATAATAATAGTCATAATAATAATAATAATAATAATAATAATAATAATAATAATAATAATAATAATAATAATAATAATAGTAATAATAATATTAATAATAATAATAATAATAATAATAATAATAATAATAATAATAATAATAATAATAATAATAATAATAATAATAATAATAATAATAATAATAATAATAATAATAATAATAATAATAATAAGAAGAAGAAGAAGAAAGCAATGGAGAAAAAAACTTACGAAGGCACCCACGGATACTCAAGGATATAAGGAGACTACAAGATGCCAGACGGCCTACACATATGTCAGCTCCTATAGATGAGTTACTCACCAAATTTCCTTCCCACCCATAAATACATCTGACGTCCATTTAAAGCGTTCAAGTGTGTTTACCTCAACGAGAAAAAAGGACAGGGATACGAAAGAGGATGTGCAGCAGGTACGAGAAACGAAGGCGGTAAATAAAGAGTGAGAAAGAGAGAGGAGAAAAGACTGATAAGAACATAAGAACATAAGAACGTAAGGAGTCTGCAAGAGGCCGGTTGGCCAAAACCAGGCAGCTCCTGTACACTCAATACTAATAAAAATAAAAAGACACTCTTTGCTGCCTTCCCTTCCCTCCCTATCTCTCTCGTTTCCCCTCTATCTTTTCTTTCCCTTTTTCTTATTCATTCCCTCATTCCTTCATTCCGTCTTTGCCCTCCTTGTCTCATTCCTCCGGTCTTATCCATTGATTTTGTTTTTTGTCCTTCCTTCCTTCCTCTCTCTCTCTCTCTCTCTCTCTCTCTCTCTCTCTCTCTCTCTCTCTGCCTTTTTTCCTTTCCACCAACTCTTCCTTCACTTTTTAGCATTCCTTTTCTGTGGTTCCGCTTTTCCTACTTTCTTATCTCCTTCCGTACCTGCCACCCAAATATGCTCAGGTCTCCAATTTTCCCTCTTCCTGTTCTCTCTTTTATTGCTCCCTTTTCCCTCCCCCTGCTTCTCCCTCACCTGCTCATTCTTTCCCTCCCTCCCGTCCACCTTTTCTGTCTCCCTCACGTCTCCAAGGTTGCTGGCAGTGCACTTTGCTCCTTATGGCCTTATTTTTTTGTGTGTGTATTTTTTTTTTTGTGTGTGTGTGTAATAATAATAATAATAATAATAATAATAATAATAATAATCGGTTTATTAAGAGATTGCAGCTGTTAAGCTGAAAATATACACGTTAAAAATACAATATTGAAATATAGTAAAAAATGGGAAAAGTACAATATGAAAGGGGTATAGGGGGTCTGTGGTTTACATTGTGGGAAAGTTGTGATGAAATAGTTGAGGGCGGGGGGAGTGGAGGTGAGGCGGAATGCAGTGCGTTTGTGCGGTAGGAGGCGGTGTGGTCTTCCGGGTGGCGGGTCAGGTGTTAAGCCCCAGGTCAACCCCCAGGTCAGAAAGGGTCAGGTCGCAGTGATGGCAGGGATGCAGGTAGAGGCGGTTTCGACCGTCACTCAGCTTATGGGCTTAGCGTTGACCTGCCAATCCATCCAGCCGGATGGGAAGAGGCTGACCGAGCGGCAGTAGGCGTGGGAACGTCTATCGTCTCTGCACCTGGTCTGCACTGCCTTGTATGTTGAGCGGAGTGCTGATTGCCCCACCCATGACTGTAGCTGAGTGACGGGCCCAGTGCTTCCACTTTTAAGGAATTTTCCTGATAATCAGGAATTTTGGGCCTCCTAAGGAATGTTCTCAGGAATTTGAAAAATCTAAGGAATTTTGAGGAATATCAGCTTCGAAGCACCGGCAAGTGTTTAAGGTTGCGTGTTATATATTATAGAAAAAAATACGTTGAGCTGTTTACTAAATACTAGGGCAGAGATGTTGGTAACTTGGTAGGACCGTTGGTAGGTGGGAGGATGGGGGCAGGGGGCCAGCCTGCCAGGGGCCCATGGTATGGGTGGCCGGCCAAGTCGAACGGTTCAGGTTCAGTACGAGAAAGATCGCCGTCACGCGAGGATATCAGAGTGATTCATTGGTCACTCTTCACTTCTTTTATGATAGAAGGGAGTTCTAGCAGCTCTTAACAGTTGCTGGACATGATGGAGGCGGAGAGTGTTGCGGCTGTTGCCACTTCAACTTCTTCAAGTACTAGTAGCGATTATGATAGTGGCCAAGAGAGGAAGGGTGTTCAGAAACAGAAAGGAAAGCGGCTGCGAATGACTAAGAAACAAAAGCGGTAAGTCATTCATAAGCTGTGTTGTATCCTAGGCTATTTATTTCTAGATTTGTTTAGCTTTTACCTTTGAATACTAGCCTACAGTAATGTAAAATGTAGGCCTATAGGCTATGTATATTTCACTCATTTTTTCCACAGCTAGGCTATAGTTTATCACTATCTTAATGTAATTTATAATCAAGTTAGCTTCATCACCATAAAGGCATAGGCCTAGTGGAAATATTTTTTAGCAAATCATTGTAATATAAAGTCGTGGCCTACTGTAAGTCTGTATGCATATGTGTATAGATTATAGCCTAAATAGATACTTTATGTAGCCAATTATTATTTATATAATTGTTGCTTAGATTAGCACTGAGAAAATATATATTTTGTTACAGATACATTAATTTTATTAATGCATACGGTTGCTATGAAGATGATATGAATGAATTTGTCTATAGTTAAGTAGTCAGCTTTTTCATTCTATATCTCAATATTCTTTACATGTTGCAATTTACTGTTTCAATATCTTGGCATCGTTTAATTGTACCTTGTTAATATAATCAATATAAAGGAATTATGGTTTCATTTAAAGTATACACAATGAGTATGTAACAAACACACATCTTATATATATATATATATATATATATATATATATATATATATATATATATATATATATATATATATATATATATATATATATATATATATATATATATATATATATATATATATATATATATATATATATATATATATATATATATATATATATATATATATATATATATATATATATATATATATATATATATATATATATATATATATATATATATATATATATATATATATATATATATATATATATATATATATATGAGAATATAAATTTCAGGAATAATTCTGCAATCTAAGGAATTTTGGTGACATGTATAAGGAATTCAGAATTAAGGCTGTTGAGGCCCGTCACGGGCCTCAACACTGCACTGCACCTGAACCGATTTCTCCCAGCCGCACGATTTACGGGCTGGTGTATCTGGGAGGACCTGGGGGGTCGGCCGGATGGTAAGGCCGCGTCGGCGTCACACTGGCCATTTCAACTCTTCAGTGTCTTCACGGCACCGCAAACGCACTGCACTCACTGTCTTTCACCATAACAAAGCTTCATGTCACAAAAGTTTCTTACGGTGTTGGGGTTTTGATGAAATGGGAGAGGGGAAAGTAGGGGAAGAGGGGGAGGCCAACAGGCTGGCCCCGGGTTACTCCTTTCGGAGCGCCGTGACCCACTCTGAACTCTGTCAGGTGTGGGCCACAAGGTGTGTGTGTGTGTGTGTGTGTGTGTGTGTGTGTTTTCTCTCTCCCTCTCTCTCTTTATTTATCTATCTATCTATTTATCTATCAATCTCGTTATCACCCCCATACCTCACTCATCTTTTCCCATTGCAGGCCTCGGCGTGGCCTCCATCTGCTGTCCTCCTTGCCAGCTATGCCGCCCACCTCTTGCTCCTGCTCGCCGCGGCACAGGTAAATGCGACTCTCGTCACCTGCTTGTAGTGACACCCTCTGTCTCGCCTTCGTTCTGTAGTTACTGCCAGGTTTTGATACAGTGTTCTATAGGGTTTGTCTCAGACTCCTCTTAGATTCGCATCCGTTTTATAGAAACTGCCAGAGCTTGATTCTTGGTCCGGCTGTGCTTTTCTCATCAACTCTTTAGACACCCATCCGTTCTCTAGTTATTGTCTAGGCTTGTACATACATGCGTTTTCTTGGTATGTTGTATGTGATTTGAGTATAGACGATCCGATATGGTTCTCCTTTGGGTTCCGCCACCTCCCCCACTTTATCGTGAGTTTATATATGTTTTCTGCCTTTAACCTCTCTTTTTTCTTGTCACGAGTTCTTATGCTTTTTATGTTCCCTCGATTTCATTATATTTATTGTTATCTATTTTCTCAACCGAATTTTCCTTGTAGTTTTAACTTTCTTAAACAGTTTTATTTTTTATTTTTTATCCCTACTTCATATCTACATTTCTTTTACTTCTTTTTTTTGGTAGTTTTAATTCATCTATGATATCTTAATTTTTCTTTTTCCCTTTCTCCTCAATATTATTCTTGTCTTTTTTCAGTTCTCTCTTCTATTTCACAATTTGTGTTTGCATTCATTCTTTCTATTTCTGTCTTCATTATCTTTATTTCATTTTCTTTATTTTTTTATTTCCTTTCCATTTACTTCGCCGTCATCTCTCCGTATCCTCTTCTCACCCATCTCGAAATAGGTTAGCTTTATCCTCTAACTATTTTCTAGTCTACACATACACTGCGAGGAACCGGGGCTCTAGGCTACAGATGTTAGCAGCTCATAGACAGACATCTGAACAAGTTCTGGAATACTCCATCCACATGGACCAAAGAGGATCACAAACACTTGACTGGGTTTTCAAATACGTATACTTGCAAGAGAAGCTACAGTAATGAAGATGTACAGCCTTGAACAGCTCAACCTCGAGGTAGCCGGCGGTGAAGTAGTAGAGTTGTCGGCTGGAACTCGGCTCCGTCGGTGAGGCAGTGGAGGTAGTATGACAGCCAGCAAGGACTTCACAGCCACGAGTAGACACGGCAGTTATGTAGAGCAGCTTAATCTCGATGTAGACGGTGAGGAAGTCGTAGTAGAGTTGCCGGCTGGAACTCGGCTCCGTCGGTGAGGCAGTGGAGGTAGTATGACAGCCAGCAAGGACTTCACAGCCCAGAGTAGACACGGCAGTTATGTAGAGCAGCTTAACCTCGATGTAGACGGTGAGGAAGTCGTAGTAGAGTTGCCGGCTGGAACTCGGCTCCGTCGGTGAGGCAGTGGAAGTGAGTATGACAGCCGGTAAGGACTTCACAGTCACGAGTAGACGTGGGAAGCTGCGTGGAGGTTGCAGGAGAGCTGGCCCAGGGTCTTCTAGGTGGACGAAGACGGTAGATTCATCCGGGTAGTCCGAGAACTGGGTCAAGGTTCTAGGAGCCACCGGTAGTAAGGGCAGGAGACGGGCGACTGGCTGAGGTCGTAGGCGGGCGAGAGGTGGAAAAGCCCGAAAGGCCTGCTGGGCCACCGTCAGCTTCTCCGCACGTAAACTCTGCGAGGTTGTAATGAAGCAAAAGGCAGAGCTTCTGAAACTCAAAGCGAAGCGACATAATATACGAAAGTAAGGAAGGAGTGAAGCAACGAGTGAGGAACGAATGAGAAAGCTAGCAGAGAGCGTAGCAATTAAGTAAATGAAACAGTGAAGCAAGGAAGAATCAAAGGTAGTTACGAAAGGAAAAGTCGGTGCAAGATATAAAGAACGAAAATTACGACTTGCAAATACAATAAAATGACTTAAGCCTTCACATACACTTTCATCGCTTCCCTCGGTCACATTCATCCCTTTCATCTATTCCTCTTTTACTCCTGCCCTATCCGTCATCCCTAGCTACAAATCTGCTGGCCTGGGTTCAAATTCCGGCCTGGGTAGTCGGCGTGCAGCTCACCCAAATGTTCTTGCTTCCTTTTGGGATGGTTAATAAATGGGTACCTGGCGAAACATGTAGAAGGTAAACTGTGGTAACCCGGATTTTACACTGTCGGGTTAAGGGTTCTCACTCACCATAGGCTCAAAGGAACAACGGAACGGAGATGAGTACCGCCGCCACGCGCAGCTATAGCGCATGCTCCTAACCTTACTAACTTTATGACATTATGCCCAGACTCCTTCAGAATGGAAAATTAAGGAAAGTTTCAGCCAAGAGGTCAGCTTGAAAGACAGACATGACAACAGCAGAGCCATAAAGGTGTTTTGGCTAGATGACATTAGTCTCTGGAAAAAATCAAGAGTTGGCAAGATTTTGACATTTTCCTTTGATGAAAATTTTGGTAAGTCAAAGAATAGATTTGGCTTGATTCCGGGCAAAAATGTAAAGATCATGATTCACAGGAGTCCGAAGGCTCATCCCTGTTTAACTGTTTATTTGTGGCCGAAATTTTCCCTCCAATTCTTCGTTCTGGCTTGCTGTCCATATTCTCTTCCGTTCTTTTCCTTTGATATTTTTTTCAAAGTTTTTTTAATCCAAATATTTTCTTAATTTCCGTTTCTTATCTTTTTTCTTGTTGGATCTTTTTCTTAGATTCTCTTTCAATCACTCTTTTTTCTGATTATTCTTTACTTATTTGCTTGTTTGTTGTTTTTTCCACTATATATTTTGTTTTATCTTCTGCTGAAATGTGTAAAGTTATCTTT
>NC_066537.1:3876477-3906477 GCF_024679095.1 Eriocheir sinensis
TGTCTTATTAACACAATCACAGATGTGTCCGCGGCGGTCAGTTGGCCGCGGTCAGTTTGCCGCTGCGAATTGATCGGCGGCTAGGTGGCCGCGGCCAGTTGTCCCAGTCCCATATATATCAGAGAGAGAGAGAGAGAGAGAGAGTTAGTTAGTTAGTTTAGTAAGGGAGACCCGAAATCTCAAAGTATCTGTTGTGAATGACATTCTCAATACACACACACACACACACACACACACACACACACACACACACACTCTCTCTCTCTCTCTCTCTCTCTCTCTCTCTCTCTTTCCGTAGTTCGGTGGTTAAGGCTCTGAGCTGCCAGGCTTCGCGGCATGACTGGCAGAGGTTCGAGCCCAGCTCAGGCAGGGATTTTGTCGTTACTTTCCCCCCTTGAGCAAGAGGGGTCGGGTGTGTGGTGTGTAGTTCCGGTAGTACCCAGAGATCGATTATAATGACCTTAGTCTTGTTGGGGGGTACTCGATGGCGATTATGAAGTTCAACTCGTGATTAGGGCGTGGTAGTGGTTAATTGCATACAAGCTATCGCTAATTTCTAGCTAAAAGTTTATTGATAATATTAACATGATAATAATAATAATAATAATTATTATTATTATTATTATTATTATTATTATTATTATTATTATTATTATTATTATTATTGCTGTTGTTATATATAAAATTTTTACACACGCATCTTAACTTCATTATTTACCACCTTCTCCTGTCACCCGGCGGACTTTGGTTCGAGTCGTGACTACCAAGGGTTTATCCCTGATATGATCGGTTACTGTCCCTCTTGGGCTATGAGGAGAGGGGGGTGAGATCTCAGCAGTGCCAATAGACTGGTCTTCCCAGCTCAAATAAGAGCCGTTTCTGTGATGTAACTGCATGGCGATTATTAATCCATTACGTGATCAGACCATGGGTAAATAACTCACACACACTTACTCCCTCCCCACACACACACGTATACCTGGGAAAAGACCTTAGGTGGTTAGGTGGGGTTAGGGTTACAGGAGCTGTCTTGTGTATGGACCAACCGGCCTCTTGCAGACTCCTTCCGTTCTTATTTTCTTATGTTAACTTAGATGCATATGTTTAGGAGGTATATAGGAGATGGGAGTATTTTTTTTATTATTGTTATTTTTGCTTGGTCTATAGTGCCGGAAGGCTATCATGATGGAGCTTGTCGAGCATCCCCAGACCATTAGTAGCTCAATTAAGTGTTATATAGCGGCGCCATTCCTGCTTGACTCTTGCACCCCGGAGCTCCACTTGATCCTGTTTAAATAATTTTCGAGCTGATAGATGGTCCGAATTGACAGATGGTCACCAGTGTGTTGTGCGTTGCTAATCTTACGACAGTCGGCACTGACCGGCGGGTGAGACTTGAGCCCTGGTCCTCCAAGACACCTTGCCCGTACGCTGGCCACTCAGCCACCGCTTACACTGTGTATGTATGTTTGTTTGTTTGTTTCTGTGTGTGTATTTGCGTGTGTTAACACTTTCCAAATATATATATATATATATATATATATATATATATATATATATATATATATATATATATATATATATTTTTTTTTTTTTTTACGTCGCGGCCTATAGCGCCGGTAGGCTTCTTCCCGGTGGGGCCTGATGGTCAACCCAAGGCTTCTTCCCGGTGGGTCCTGATGGTCGGCCCAGCCCGTTCTGGCGCAGGCGAGTGTTTATAGTGGCGCCATCTTGCATTGGCTCATGCTGCCCTCCCGGAGCTCATCTTTAATCCTGGAATCTAGAGTCCGGGTTGATAGGTGGTCTTCTGGACAGCATGTGGGTAGTTTTAAGCCACTCGGCGGCGGCTGAAAAATCCCAGCTTGGTGGCACCGGGCGGGGATTGAACTCGCGTCCTCCTGAACGCGGTTCTGTTACTCTGTCGATTCAGCCACCGCCTCCCCATAATATGTAGTAACGTGTGATCTTAAGTATGTACTTGTATGAAAGTGAATGAAATGAGATAAAATCAAACCCTCAAAAAGATACCTCAACATATAGAAATATCAAAGACGTCGATAAATGTTGATAAATCCTTTGACCCTAGAAATGACAAGCAGTTGTGAGGCGCCCCCTGGCGAGCGGGCCACATTGAACAAGCCAGGCGAGGGAGCCAGGGGATCAAATATTCCTTCAACATGAGACATGTGAGAGAGAGAGAGAGAGAGAGAGAGAGAGATTCAGATTCAGATTCAGATTGTTTATAATTATCATATTGTTAACTAAAGTGGTTCTTACACAGTTTACAAGTCAAAGACACCAATATAACTAAATACCGGTAATATGGTATGTAATTTAGTACAATTGTGAACACTCGTCTAAAATAAAAGAAAAAGAAAAATAGCAATAAGAACATAAATGCAGGACAAAATGCCAAGTCTACATATATATATATATATATATATATATATATATATATATATATATATATATATATATATATATATATATATATATATATATATATATATATATATATATATATATATATGCTTAAAAACAAAGACATTAAAATAATATAAACCTAACTGAATATATCTTCTGTTAAAAGAATTTCTTTAAGTCTAGCCTTAAAGGAAGTTATCGTTGTTTCCTGTGTGAGGGAGGGAGGGTGAGCATTCCACAGTCTGGCTCCCATTACATCTGTGCGCCTATCACCAGAATGTGTGTTGGTGCGCGGTACATGCAGGTTGTGCCTCTTGTCTTGTGACGCTATTGGTGATAGCTTGTCTGCTTTTTAGTGATAAAAACCAATCTGGATAAAACCCTCGTAAAATTTTAAATGTTGTTGTACCCACTTCAAAAGCATGTTTCTGTTTTACTCGTAAGCATTGAAGTTCTTTAAAAAATGGAGATACATGATCATATTTTTTAACACCACCTATGGCAACCCTCACTGAAAAATTCTGCAACTTTTGTACACTAGCCATTAATGTATCATTTGTAGTCCCCCATATTGTAATACAATAGTTAATTAAACTTAAAATAAGTGCTTCTATAACCATGATCCTACTATTCTTATATAAGTTATCACTAATACTACTTAGATACATTAGCATACCCATCACTTTCTTATTCAGCTCATCAATGTGGACGTCAAAAAGCAAATCCCAATCAAAGTAAACTCCCAAGTTTTTCACATGCTTACTTGGGTATATTACATTAAAATTAAAATTCACAGTCGTGTTTGGGGGCATGTGAGATAAATGCTGGCGATTTCCTATAAAAATACACTTCGGTCTTCCTTCTAATTTTCATTCTGTGGACCACCATCTCTCCTCCTCTAAACCTCTCCTTCTCTTCCTAACCGAAACACAGGTTTCTGAGGCTACTGACAGCAATCTCTACTATGTTCCCTCCTACTATCTCTATCCTCAATTTCAATCCAAAGCTGGATGTTGCGTCTACGTACGCAACGACATCACTTGCTCTCGTGCCCACGACCTTGACTCTTCTGAATTTTCCACCATCTGGCAAAGACTTTGTCATTCTATTACTAAATACATCTGTGCTGTTTATCTTTCACCTAATTCTACTAACTATGTAGAATTCTTTAAGTATCTGAACTCTAAAGTGGAGCACATCTTGACCCACTCTCCCTTTGCTGAAATCTCCATCCTAGGAGATTTCAATGTTCACCACCAGCTTTGGCTTTCATCCTCTTTCACTGACCAGCCTGGTGAACAAGCCTACAACTTTGCTCTCCTCAATGACCTAGAGCAGTTGGTTCAGCACCCTACACGTATTCCCGACCGTCTTGGAGACCGGCCCAACATACTAGACCTCTTCCTTACCTCTAACCCTTCTGCTTACTCTGTCAAACTGTTCTCTCCGTTGGGCTCCTCCGATCATAACCTTATTTCTGTTTCCTGTCGTATCGCTCCTGTACATCCTCTGGACCCACCGAAGAGGCGATGCTTCTGGCATTTTGCTTCAGCTCGGTGGGACGACCTGAGGATGTACTTTTCCGATTTCCCGTGGAATGATTACTGCTTCCAGGATAGAGACCCCTCTGTGTGTGCCCAGCGCATCACAGAGGTGATTGTCTCAGGAATGGAGGCATACATTCCACGTACTTTCTCTACTCCCCATGCTAAAAAGCCTTGGTTTAATCACGCTTGTTCTCGTGCTGTCAAAGATAGAGAGGCAGCTCACAAAAGGTACCAGAGCCTTCAAACTCCCGCTAACCATGACCTTTACATTTCCCCCCGGAATCGTGCCAAATCTATTCTCCGACTTACCAAAAACTAGTTTATCCATAGCAAATGTCAACACCCTGCTTTCTCTAATTCTTCCAGAGACTTCTGGCACTTAGCCAAAAATATCTCCTCCAATTTCACGTCTTCCTCTTTTCCGCCTCTTCTTAACCCAGACGGCAGCACTGCCGTCTCTTCCATCTCTAAGGCTGAACTCTTCGCTCAAACTTTCTGTAACAACTCCACTCTGGACGATTCTGGGCATATTCCTCTTACTCATCCCCCCTCCGACTCCTTTATGCCTGTTATTAAGATTCTTCCTAATGATGTTTTCTATGGCCTCTCTGGCCTCAACTCTCAGAAGGCTTATGGACCTGATGGAGTGCCTCCTATTGTCCTTAAAAACTGTGCTTCCGTGCTGCCACCCTGCCTGGTCAAACTCTTTCGCCTCTGCCTATCAACATCTACCTTTCCTTCCTGCTGGAGGTACGCCTTCGTACAGCCTGTGCCTAAGAAGGGTGACCGTTCCAATCCCTCAAACTATCGCCCTATAGATCTACTTTCTTGTCTATCTAAAGCTTTTGAATCAATCCTTAACCGGAAGATTCAAAAGCACCTTTCTTCTTCTAACCTTCTATCTGATCGCCAGTATGGGTTCCGCAAGGGGCGTTCTACTGGCGATCTTCTTGCTCTCTTAAATGATCCTTGGACATCCTCTCTTAGCCGTTTCGGTGAAACTTTCTCAGTTGCACTAGACATATCGAAAGCCTTCGATAGGGTCTGGCACAAGTCTTTGCTTTCTAAGCTGCCCTCTTTCGGATTCTTTCCTTTTCTCTGTTCCTTTATCTCCAGTTTCCTTTCCGGCCGCTCTATCTCTGCTGTGGTAGACGGTCACTGTTCTCATAAACCTATTAACAGTGGTGTTCCACAGGGCTCTGTCGTATCACTCACTCTCTTCCTGTTATTCATCAATGATCTTCTTTCCATAACAAACTGTCCTATCCACTCATACGCTAATGACT
This sequence comes from Eriocheir sinensis, assembly GCF_024679095.1. Taxonomy (NCBI): domain Eukaryota; kingdom Metazoa; phylum Arthropoda; class Malacostraca; order Decapoda; family Varunidae; genus Eriocheir; species Eriocheir sinensis. Next base: position 3,881,735 of record NC_066537.1, read on the forward strand.
CCACTCTGCATTGTTCAACTTCTTTCAACAGAAGACCCTCTCAACAGGAATTACATGACTCCAGGCTGGAGGCTGCAGAACGCTTAACCTCAGACCTTGCTATCATTTCCGATTGGGGTAAAAGGAACCTTGTGTCCTTCAATGCCTCAAAAACCCAATTTCTCCACCTATCAACTCGACACAATCTTCCAAACATCTATCCCCTATTCTTCAACAACACTCAGCTGTCACCATCTTCAACACTAAACATCCTCGGTCTATCCTTAACTCAAAATCTTAACTGGAAACTTCACATCTCGTCTCTCACTAAATCAGCTTCCTCGAGGCTGGGCGTTCTGTATCGTCTCCGCCAGTTCTTCTCCCCCGCACAGTTGCTATCCATATACAGGGGCATTGTCCGCCCTCGTATGGAGTATGCATCTCACGTGTGGGGGGGCTCCACTCACACAGCTCTCTTGGACAGAGTGGAGTCTAAGGCTCTACGTCTCATCAGCTCTCCTCCTCGTACTGCTAGTCTTCTATCTCTTAATTTCCGCCGCCATGTTGCCTCTCTTTCTATCTTCTATCGATATTTTCATGCTGACTGCTCTTCTGAACTTGCTAACTGCATGCCTCCCCCCCTCCAGCGGCCCCGCTGCACGCGACTTTCTGCTCATACTCATCCCTATACTGTCCAAACCCCTTATGCAAGAGTTAACCAGCATCTTCACTCTTTCATCCCTCACGCTGGTAAACTCTGGAACAATCATCCTTCTTCTGTATTTCCTCCTGCCTACGACTTGAACTCTTTCAAGAGAAGGGTATCTGGACACCTCTCCTCCCGAAACTGACCTCTCTTTCGGCCACCTCTTTGGATTCTTTTTGTGAGCAGCGAGTAGCGGGTTTTTTTTTATAATATTGTTTACTTTTTTTGTGCCCTTGAGCTGTCTTCTTTGTTGTAAAAAAAAAAAGTGAGTCTTGGAAGAATTGAACATGAGACCATTGTTAAGATAAAACCTCCTACATTGTATAAGAGTTTCTTCGGTGTCCTTAATGAGCTGATCAAGATTATGAATCGTTGCAGAATGTAAGAACTGCGTACCGTCAGCATACTGTACTAGGAAACCATTAACATTCGAAGATAAATCATTGACATATATATTAAACAAGATTGGACCAAAAATCGAACCTTGCAGGACCCCATATTCAATACTTGTCTTTTTAGATGTATGCTTATCTAAGCGAACTGACATGCTTTTGTTATTTAAATAATTATTAAACCAAAATTCATCAATACTTAATAAGGAACATTTATGAAGAAGGGTTTTATGGTTTACAGAATCAAACGCTTTTGAGAGGTCACATAAGGTTAGCATCGAAATTTTCTTGTTGCCCATATTATCGCATATTTTATCAGTTATGGTGGTTAGAGCTGTTTCCGTTGATAGCCTGGCTCGAAATCCATGCTGACAATTAGAAAGTAGATTGTTGGTTTCTAAGTACTTGGACAGTTGTACAGCAACAGTTTCCTCGAGTATTTTAGACACAATGGGTAATATAGATACAGGTCTGTAGTTACTCACAACATCAGGATCACCATTTCTATACAGAGGGACAACCAGTGCATGTTTCCATGACTCTGGGAACACTCCGGTCACCTGGGATGTGTTGACGATACAGGTGAGGAAAGGGACTATGACCCAGAGCGTATCCCGGAGAAACCGTAACGCTATACCGTCTGACCCAATAGAGTTGGTTGCATAAGGCCTTTAATGATTAAGATAAGGGTGTTAGAGTCCACCGGCCCTGGTCTACAAGCAGAATTCACTTTAATGGTATTTACATGAAGACGGTCGACAGTAACTTCTCCTTCATTTCTTAGTTCTTCCTGTGAACGTCTGAAAGTATAGAATCTCCAACATTATAAAAGAATGTGTTGAACTCTTCAGCTTTATCGTTTATGTTAACAAAATTGTAAATATTATGTTTGTTATTCTGATTAGGAATAATTTCCCGAATTACTTTCCAAGTTGCAGAGGTATTTCCTTTACAATCTTTTAAACGATCTTGGTAATGATCTACCTTAGATCTATGAATAAGTGCTTTTACATATATTTTAGCAGCTTTATAACGTTCCCGCAACTCAAGGTTATTTGTGTTGACTTTTAACTCTCTTTGTAACCCATTACGGTCCTCCTTTGCCTCACTAATATCGCCACCCCTCCATGGTGCCGGTGTACCTTTCACAGCTTTAGTCACAACAGGGCCACATATTTTAAGACAATAAATAAAAATCTCATTAAAAATACACTTGTTTGACGTCGTCCGTTAAAAAAAAATCATTCATATAATCCACATTGTCTGGAAGCAACACACATAAAGTGTCATTATCGTAGTGTTTCAGATTATGGAAGGTTTTTATTACCGGTATTTTTCGAGGTTTTCTTACAATTATAACAACAGACACCAGGTCATGGTTTGCAATGACTTGAGGGACCACGTCATGGGACAGAATGACCTCAGGTTTATTAGTTATAATAAGATCCAGTAGAGTAGCTGATTGTGGAGTTGTTCTTGTGGGTTTATCAAGAATTTGAATCAATTTGTTATCTCTTATTATCTTGCTAATGTTATTTCCTTTTATCAGCATGTCATCATTAAAATCACCCAAGATAAAAACACTTTTGCCACCCAAACACACCGCCTTAAAAACTTCTTGTATGTGTTCATGCTATGAGGCTAAGGCTTTGGGGTGTCGATATGCACATCCAATGATAATGGCAGGCAGCTTCCTGCACTGAATCTGAACCCACACGTCCTCCACGCCTGCCTGTCCCGGCACACCTAGTATAATGAGAGAAGGATTTAAAGTACTATTTACATACAAGCAGACACCACCTCCTCGTCCATTGTCACATCTGAATATCTTATATTCATGAATGTTAACATAACCATCTGGAGTGTTTGCATGCAACCATGTCTCACTCGCACATAATACATCGATACTTCTATCAATTAACAATAACTTTACTTCATCTAAACTTGATATCAACGATTGTGCGTTAATATGTTCTACAGTTAGCGAATCCTTCTTTGAGTTCACTTTGGCATGTTCGCCATCGCTATGATATCAACAATAGTAATTACAAAGTTTACTTTTATGTCCCAGAGAATGGCATTGCTGGCAATGGAGTTTATGGTCGAATCTACAATTTGCTTGTATGTGATTAAATTCCCCACAGTTATAGCAGCCTATCTTTTTCTTGTATGTGTAGTTATTTTCTGATACATCATAAAATCTATTAAAAGAGTTACTTACATGTCTTGCATGGTTATACTGGGCGTTGTTTGGAGCTGTGTGCCTCTCACGAGAATTAAAAACAAACCGTTGAGCAGGATGCGAAAGACGTGGCCTTGTTACATTCGATCTGTATTGTGCCACCCCATGAGGGAGTGGTGGTGCTCCAAGACTTTGATGAGGCACCACTGCTGGAGTCGAGGCGATACGGGCGAATGTTTCAGGGGAAGGATGGGAAGCAAGAGGGGGAGGGAACTGGGAATAAAACGGCGGCTCCTTTGGCCCTGGCAGTGGGAACAGTCGGTGAAGGTCGGGGTTGATGCGTATGCTGCCCGCCTTCAGGGGTGAACGGTGTTCCGTCCTGAGAGATAGTGAGCGTTGGGTATCGGTGATGTGTATTGACTTGGAAGGGCTGAGGGGAGACATTTACGTTTCTTTGATCAATTGACAATGGTGCCTTATGTTGGGAGTTGGTGTATTGGTGTGCTTGAGATTGGTGTTTGTCGGTTTTTGGGTGGACAGATAATTGTTTATCTTGCTTAGTATGAACAACAAACGTGGGAATGCGCTTGGTCTCACTCCACTCAGAGCAAAGTTGGAATTCAGGACACTGTTTATCAATGGTATCCAGCAGTCTTGTCACACCAAGTCAGTTATAAATGTGGGTTGTATTGTCATTAGAAATATCAAAACACATTTCATCTACATCACCAGTACTAAGTATAAACATAGGTGATGTACATATTTACAACAGTTTCACCATTTGCCTCTGCCCATCTATCTAATTTCTCATTGTACTGCATTATTGTATCATTTATTTCCTGTAACACCTGAGCTGGCACAATATCACATACACAACTTTTCATGTTGGTACATTTGTATCACTCATCACTTATCAAAAACCCAAAATTATCAAGTATTGCTTCAGGATCCACATTATCACAAATATCATATAAACCGCAGTACAACACACAAACAGAAAGGACTCGAGAAAGCTTGTGTGTTACCCAATTCCTTAGTTTGTCAATATTGCACATACTAATAGTCCTGGCAGTACAGTTTTTTGCTAAATCAGATGGTAACACCTGTTGTACATTGGTATCTCCTAACAGTAAACAATTAGTGATGGATGGAGAGCTATTGCTTATTTTCTCATCTTTGTTTTTTAACTTTATTCATGCACTCGTTTTTGCAATATCTCAATGGTACTGTAAGCAGTTTTTTACTTCTGTTGCTAGCAATTCCATTTCTAAGTCTTTTGTTTCCAGCTTTGACATTATGATTACTATACACTTTCTCAATTTCTCAATTTCACTATGTGTTTCTTCTTCTGTTACCGAGACGTGAGGGGTTGTAGGGCCAGAGGTCCTGGGTGGGGGTACGTCGAGCCGAGGGTCATCTTGAGTGGAAGAAGCAGGCAGCGTCACGTCTGGCGACGTGGGTGTCTGTCCCTGAGTGAGATTCGGCACTAGTCCGTCTGGTGTGGAAGGGGTTAGCCAAATGTCATCATACGATGCAGGTACATAAGTAGTCCACAGTAGTTCACTTCAGGTTGATATTGAGTATCATCATGGCTGGCTGATGATTGACTGATAGAATGATTGGCAGGTGACAGGGAGGCATTGTTATTCTGAAGTGATGCGTAAGTAGTGTCTATTTGAGATGGAGGCTGAGAGATGTCATGGCTGCGTGGTAGCTGATCTGCACCATTCAGGGAAGGCAGGTGAGCATCATTTAAGCCCATCTGTAGTTGATTAGTGGATCATTGTGTGGTGACTGACTGCAGGCGGAAAAAGTAGTCTGGAGCTGAGTTGTTTTGGTGTGTGGTGTGGGCGTGGCAGCGCAGGGGCTGGGTGGTTGCTGGACGGCTACAGGTGAAGGTCGTATGGGCATGGCAGCGCGGGGGCTGGGTGGTTGTTGGTCGGTGACAGGTGAAGGTGGTACAGTGTGTACGACATTTGGGGCAGGTGTTGATTCAGACTCCTCAAGAATCATTTCAATTAGCTGACCTTTTCGCATCCATACTTTGGGTATTCCCATGTCTCTGCATTGGTTTTGTAAGTCTGATTTACGAATCCTTACAAGGTGTGCATTCTCTGTTTAGAGGCTCGTCACTCGCTGCCGTTACAGTTGTCATGGCAACGGCTTGGGTGGTTACTGCGCATGCGCAAATCAGTGGCCGCTGGTCGAGGGGGGAGGGGGGGTAGTAAATGTTTTGTTTTGTTTTTTTACGTCGCGGCCTATTGCGCCGGTAGGCTTCTTCCCGGTGGGGCCTGATGGTCGGCCCAGCCCGTTCTGGCGCAGACGAGTGTTTATAGTGGCGCCATCTTGTGCTGGCTCATGCTGCCCCCCGGAATTCATCTTTGAGCCTCTCTTTGGAGAGATTATCTAGAGCCCAGGTTGATGGGTGGTCTTCAGGCCAGCATGAGGGTAGTCTTAGGCCACTCGGCGGTGACTGAAAAACCTCAGCTGTGCGGCGGCCAGGATTCGAACCCGCGTCCCTCCTGGAGCTCCTGAACGCGGGGCCGTCACGCTAACCACTCAGCCACCGCCCCACAGCCCTCGCCTCGTATCTAAATCCCACACAATCTAGCTGTGTTCATGCACTTGTAAGCCGTCTTATGCATACCTCAGCCTTCTTCAAAAGCTGTAAAATGGTCACAATGCAGGAGCAAAATCAAGGAGTTGATGTTTACACATGAATCACTTCAGGGAGGCTACTTATTGTCCTTTTACTTCACTTATTACAAAACAGAGCGCTGTACTGGAATCATGAATATTTTTTCCAATGAAAGAATAAAATAATATGCCCTCCCGTTCTAGAAAAAAAATTAACATCTTCACGCTTTCATCCCATTTGCTTGATAACTATAGAACAGCCCTCTTTAGACGGGAGTCTCCGAAATTGATGTCTGTTCTGGCCACTTTTTTTTTCAATTCTCATTCTATTATTCTACTTTATCATATTCTATTCTATACTCAGAGTTTTTTTCATGTATTTTGTTTTCGTTCATCAGCTGCTTTCTTTCCCCCCCAAAAAAAATCGTCGGTAAACACAACTGTCCCCTTTTGCTACACTAAAGGACGGGTCACACGAGTATTTACGTCGGCAATTTTTGACGCCAGCACTTTTTTACGCCGGTGAGTTTGCGTCCGGTGTGGTCACACGATGCTATAAAGCCGAAACAGAGGGCATATATGTAGAGCGGCGGCAGGTAGAGGCAATTAAGAGATTATAGTCTGTTCAGAGCATGAAGTCCGTTCAAGGTGGAGCTGGTATCGTCGTTTACCTCTACCCATGTTGCCAAATCAGCCTTCGTACATGCGTCTCTCTCTTATTTCCCATCCATGTGCTATTTGAAAGCGATATTTTATATATTCTGTTTATAGTAAAGGGAGCTACTTAGTACAATGAGTGTCGATGTTTAGGATTATAACAAGGATTTGTATAAATTCTATGACATGTGGCAGCGATTTTTTCCCATGTTGCCACGTTGTGGTGTTGGTAGTGGTGGTGGTGGTGGTGGTCGGTGTGTCCCCCTAGGTCCCTCCCCCGGGTCGAGAGGGAGAGAGAGGGAGAGAGAGATAAACAGGTGGGTTGTGGGTGGGTAGGCCGGGAGAGAGTGCTAATCTGATAATTGGCGGTCGAACTGGCAGCGCTGCACTCATGGGAATTCTGGAATCTGCCACACCTTGAACCGACTTCATGCTCCGAACAGACTATAGCAAGGCAGTTAAATCTTCTTTGATGTCTTGCCGCCAGCTGCACTTTTTGTGATCTGGGATTTTTTGAAGGGGTGTAGTTCTATGTGTGTTTGTCTGTTTGTGTGTATATGTGTGTGTGTGTGTGGGGGGGGGTGTCTCTCTCTCTCTCTCTCTCTCTCTCTCTCTCTCTCTCTCTCTCTCTCTCTCTCTCTCTCTCTCTCTCTCTCTCAAAAAAGAGAGAGAGAGAGAGAGAGAGAGAGAGAGAGAGAGAGAGAGAGAGAGAGAGAGAGAGAGAGAGAGAGAAGGAGGTGGAATAGGGAAATGATTAGGGGGATTATAAGAGAAAGAGGGGGAGGAGGAAAAGGTGAAGCGTTCTCAGTATCGGAAATACAAGACGCGCATGTTCGTCTTCCTCCATATCGAGAACACAAACCGTGTTTTGGAGTTGCCGATGGCAAAATTCTCGAGATCGATGATAAAATTGCCGAAATAAACGCTCGTGTGACCAGGCCTTAAAGATATTTGATATGTCTTTAACTCAAAATATCAACTGGAAACTTCATAATCTCATATCTTGCCAAATCAGCTTCCTCAAGGTGAGGCGTTCTGTATCATCTCCATTATTAATCCCGTTGCAGATGCTGTCCATATTCAATTGAGTAGGCATCTTATATGTGATGGGACTCCACACGCACATCACTTTTGAATGCAGCAGAATCAAAGACTTTTCTTCTCATCAGCTCCTCTCATTCTACTGTCAATCTTCTGCCTTATAAATACCGCCGGATTCTATTGATATTTTCATGCAAACTTCATTTTTGAGCTTGCTATTTTTTATTTTTTTTATTTTTACGTCGTTGCCTGTTGCGCCGGTAGGCATCTTCCTGGTGGGGCCTGATGGTCGGCCCAAGGCTTCTTCCAGGTGGGGCCTGATGGTCGGCCCAGCCCGTTCTGGCGCAGGCGAGTGTTTATAGTGGCGCCATCTTGCATTGGCTAATGCTGCCCCCCGGAACTCGTTCTTGATTCGCTTGGACGGCTTCCTCTAGAGTCCGGGTTGATGGGTGGTCTTCAGGACAGCATGTGGGTAGTTTTAAGCCACTCGGCGGTGACTGAAAAATCCGAGTGGTAGCGTGGGGATTCGAACCCGCGTCGTCCATCACGCGGTGAATGTGGGCCCAGTACGCTACCAGTTCGGCCACCGCCTACCCGTTCGGCCACCGCCTACCCATCACTCTTCCCTTGCCCCTGCTACACACGGAGTTTTACTTTAGTTCATCCCTGTGCTATCCAAATACCTTATGCAAGAACTAATCACCATCTTTATTCTTTCATCCCTTTCGCTGATAAACTCTGCAACAGCATTCCTTTGTCTGTATTTCCTGGTGCCTACGACAAGTCTTTACAAGAGGGGAGTAAAACACACACACACACACACACACACACACACACACACACACACACACACACACAGTTTTAAAACGCGCCATTTGCCTGATATCTAGCCCCACGCCGCGTGCCATAAGCAACTTTACTGCATATGCAGTTCTCCCTCGTAGTTTTGCACTCTAACGAGCTGGACAACGTGATTTAAATAAAAATCGTTTACTGTGTTGTCATTTAAGCGCCTACCAGCACCACCTGAGGTTAGTTTTGAGAGTAAACTTTCAAAATGTATATTTTTTAACTTCTTCCTTGTCCTCTGGCCTTCTTTGAATAGGAAATGCCTCCAAAGACTACATCCTTACCATTGACTGTAAGCTAATCATTGCACTGCATCTTTTCCTCTACATATATTTCCTCCTTTCTCTGACATAAGGTTAATGAAGAAGAGAGTATAAAACTGCTTATTTACTAAAACTGATTGCTCTCTCAGCCTCTTTGTGTATTTTTTTCCGGAACAGGTTGTTCCTGACATATTTTTTCCATTATTGTTTCTCCCTCGGCCTGCTACGTAACCGTTTAATACAAGATAACACATATTATATCATAACATAGGTATAACCCACTTTTTCGTCTCTGATCCAAACAGGTACTAAGTGGCCACCTGCCCTGGCTCGCCACGCTGCTGGGCGTCACCTACTGGGTGGCCACGGCTGGGGTGGTGGTGGGCGTGACAGTGCTGCACCCCCCACCTACCCCGCCCCACCTCGCGCCGCCCACCTTCCTTCTCGTGCTAGCAACCCACACTGCTCTGCCCCTCAGCCGCCCCCACGCCCGCGTCCTCGCTGCTCTCACATCCTTCCTCCCCATTACCTCCAAGGCTGTGGATCCAGCCCTCACCTGGAGCCTCACGCAGGTGTGTGTGTGTGTGTGTGTGTGTGTGTGTGTGTGTGTGTGTGTTGACGCGCACTTTTAACGTGCTTTCGTGCTTGTTTGCAAAACGCAGATTTTATGAGTGTGTGTGTGTGTGTGTGTGTGTGTGTGTGTGTGTGTGTGTGTGTGTGTGCGCGCGCTTTCTAACGTGCGCACGTGCATCATTATGTAAATGTTTGAGAGCGTGTTAGATTTTTTGTATACCTCTTATATCAAAAGTACTAAAAAAATCTATAAGTGAAAATTCTACATATGAAGAAAAATATAACGTGTTGGAATTTCCCTTTTTTTTCTTTTTATTTGCTTCTACTCTTTTAGATGCAACAGGCAGAGAGCAAAAAATGGGGAATAGGAATAAAAGGAATAAACTAATTGGAATCTTTTGTCGTAGTGGCAGTGCGTGAGACAGCCAATCAGAGGGTTCATTTTTTCTTGCCTCCCTCTGCACTGAATGAACAATTTTTGAGGCACCAGTCAAAGCTTTCGTGCGAATTTAGCAATCATACTTCTGAATAATCCCTGGTCACACAAGAGCCAACCAGTGGGGAGCTCACCACAAAGACCAGCTGCGATTGGCTGCATTGCGAGTGTGAGTGGGTGGGTGTGTGTGTGAGAGAGAGAGAGAGAGAGAGAGAGAGAGAGAGAGAGAGAGAGAGAGAGAGAGAGAGAGAGAGAGAGAATTATACCAGGCCCAGGTTAAGGGTGCTTTCGGGGCATCTCTTCAGTGAACCCCCTTCCTAGTTTCCATTTCTTACTCCTCTTCTCTTTCCGTCTCCCTTACTCGCCCTATCTATCTGCTTTCTTTTTCTTCTCGATCCCTCTATCAAATATCTCGGATTTTCTCCATTCATTTCCAACTCAACCTTTCTTTACCCTTTTTTCTTCATCGTGTCCACACAAAGTCTCTCCTCTTTTCCTTTCACTTCTCGAGTCCTCGTCTCCTCCCTCCTTCCCTCTTACCTCCACCCTTCCATTCTCTCCGTCCCTCCTCCCCTCCATATCTTCCTCTCTTCTAGAGGGGGAAAAAAAAAAAAAATTCTAGAGGCTGAGCTAAGGAAAACGAACACTTCATTAAAGAAATTCTGGGTGACTCTTCCAATTACAGAGAGGAAAGCCAGTGTTCATATTAGATCAGGAAAACAACTCAATTCCCTTCACCTTCTGAGCTGCCGGAAAATTCAAGCAAGCATTTGATTCTCTCTCTCTCTCTCTCTCTCTCTCTCTCTCTCTCTCTCTCTCTCTCTCTCTCTCTCTCTCTCTCTCTCTCTCTCTGTCTAATTTTATCTATCTATATATCTAAAGCCACCAAATCAACCAAACGATTTATCTCTCTATACGTATCTACCAGTTTATCTAATTTTTTTCCACAATGTATTTACCTATTTTTCTTTCCTTATTACTTTCTTTTTCTTCAACTATTTATCCACATACTACCTTCATGTAGCCTATAATAGTCCCCGGTGTCCCCGTAGGACGTACGAAGGTAGTGCAAACAAACGATACTCCTTTCTTTGTAACAGGTGTTGGGGTGTTGTCTACTGGTGGGGGCTGGCCATGTGCTGGGCTGGTGGCTCGACTGGGAGGCCGCCCACGCCCATGCTCACGCTCGCGCCACCACCCGAGAGGTGATAGAAGCGCGAGTGAAGCTGGCGTGTGACAGGGAACAGCAAGAGACACTCCTTCTCTCCGTCATTCCGGCTTACATTGCTGTGGAGGTAGGTAGTGTGTGTGTGTGTGTGTGTGTGTATGTGTGTGTGTGTGTGTGTGTGTGTGTGTGTGTGTTTAATGGCCCGGGGGTCTTACGGGGGGTACTAATTCTCTTTTTGACGCAATTTAGAGTTAAATGAAATGAACACTGAAAATTGGGCTGAATAAACTCAACTCCCGCGTAACTAAGTGTTACTGTAGTCTGTTCAGGGCATGAAGTCGGTTCAGGGTGGAGCTGGTATCGTCGTTTACCTCTTGCCATGTTGCCAAATCAACCTTCGTACATGCGTCTCTGTCTATTTCCCATCCATGTGCTATTTGAAAGCGATATTTTATATATTCTGTATATAGTAAAGGAAGCTACATAGCACACTGAGTGTCGATGTTTAGAGTTATAACAAGGATTTGTATAAATTCTGTGACATGTGGCAGCGATTTTTTCCCATGGTGCCACGTTGTGGTGGTGGTAGTGGTGGTGGTGGTGGTGGTGGTTGGTGTGTCCCCCTAGATCCCTCCCCCGGGTCGAGAGGGAGAGAGAGGGAGAGAGAGAGATAAACAGGTGGGTTGTGGGTGGGTAGGCCGGGAGAGAGTGCTAATCTGATAATTGGCGGTCGAACTGGCAGCGCTGCACTCATGGGAATTCTGGAATCTGCCACACCTTGGACCGACTTGATGCTCTGAACAGACTATAGGTAGGCTGACACCACCCCAAAGATCTGTTGATCGATCAACAGCTCAATGGTGAAAGAGGAAGAAAACAGACTGCACCAAATTTTTCTTCTCTAACGTTGTAGTGCGAAAATGGAATAAGCTCCCACCGTCAGTGGTCCAGTGTAACACGATTGACTCCTTCAAAAAAAATCTTGACCGTCACTTCCTTCAACTTAATATCAACTAGAGTAGAAATGCAACGTTTTGGAGCCTTCTGATTAATGTAAAATCACTTAGGTTTAAGGACAGACCACCTAGTCTGGACCATGGGGTCTGTGTGGTCTGATTTTCTATGTAAATCTATGTAAACTTTTAAAGTGAACTTTCCTCAATCACGGTGAGGGTCGGGTGAGATACTAGAGAAAATTCAAGGGGTAGCGCGTAACCTTAATTTGAAAGGAGGACGTGAGGCTGGTTTTCCTGTGAACCGTCCTGCCAATCTACCGTAACATCAAACTAATGGGTAAGTGAAGAGACAATAATATAATTGCTGTGATGAAACTTACAAAACTGAGTAGTATTACAAGATATTAATGACCTAACCTGGCCTGGGGAGACTTAAACTTACACTGAGTAACCTTGGAGGGCCTAGGGTCTGCTCACAAGGTGGTGAGAAAAGCGATTACATATTGAAGATTAATTGGGGTACGAAGGGGGCTTGGAAGTGTTTGTGTGTGTGTGTGTGTGTGTGTGTGTGTGTGTGTGTGTGTGTGTGGACGAGACGGACGCCAGGAAGTCACAAACGGACCTTCCAAGCGCCCAGCAAACACTCAAATTAATTAATAATACGATGGATGTAGATATACATTGGAATATTAACAAGAAGAGGGGGGAATAACTAAGTCCTGAAGCGGACTGCCACACACAGAGCGTGCTGCCTGTAACGTGAGGGAATCTTAAAGAACCCTTGAATTAACGTATCCTAATAGAGACGGCCACTGGGCCAGGCAAAGCCTGTGACATTTGAAAATGTAGTGACCCAGGATACCCCAGACAACCTAATAAAAGATAATAGCTTGGCCGCTAATCTTAGCTGCACCTGTCGCTCTCGTCATCAGGGTACGTCCCCAAGGCGGTGGCTCACAAATAATGATAATACAATGGATGGATGTGGATGTAGGGGGTGAGGAGAGAGGCTCCATTGTCGTGAGAGGCTGGGCACCGCGGGAACGTTCACACAACAGGTGATTTGTGTTTATATCCCGCGATTGGTCGACGCTTCCTATTTGCCGACTAGAACTTGTCCCTGATTGGCTACTGAGACGCGGCCGCCTTGCAGCGCCATGCGCTCTAAGCCCCCCTTACGGCGGCCTTCAAAAGTTTTGAGTACGGGAAAGGAATGCAGAGATACCGCGCCGTGGCGCGGCCGCAGCCAACGGCGCCTTGGGGAAGTTGAGGGGAGGCACCGCCTAGTATTAGTCTCATTTTATTTCAATTGTTCTGAGGTATTTTTTTCTTTAAAGACTTAGGTAAATGTAATAAGATCTGCATGTATCAGCATAATAGCTTTCGTGCTTCTGTACGAAAAAAAATACAAACGAAATTTATTACTTGTAATAAAAGCAGAGCTAAAAACGTTAATGAGGGCCAGCATGTTCACTCACTATGTACGATATTGATTAGTTTTACTCATGCCACCACTAGTTAAAAATTGTCCGTTCAAATTTTTGATGTCTCACTCACTGTTCCTGCGCCAAAAAAACTACCAAAATCACCATTTGATGTGTCACATAATTCTACCACTTTTTTTTTACCTTCAATAAATCATATCAGCAGTGTTTTCTTGTTTATAAAAAAAAACTGACGGACAATTTTTTCCCATCCACTCGTCTTTCAGTAGATGTTTGAGTTTTTTATCTTCACAATTAATGGAGTTATTCTCCAAAGTACAAAAAATGCACTTTCGAGCTATCGGCTATTTTGTGTGTAAATGCAGCTAGCGTACAAAGTTATGATTTTTAGAGGATCTTACAGTGGTAAAATACAACTTAGATACCTATGCAGTTATATTTATGAATGAATATGAATGATATAAAAAATAATAATCATAATTGTCACCTGTGTGTGTGTGTGTGTGTGTGTGTGTGTGTGTGTGTGTGTGCGAGCACTAGAAATCTCCTGGGCTGTAGTGTTCTGTGGATACCTCCTGTTACTTCTACTTCGTCACTTTCTTTTCTTTTGGGCTTCTTTTCTTTTCCTAGGTGTCCAAACCTGCATTACGCTTCCCGGCACCCAAGTGATCATGAGGCTTCGCGGTACCAGGTGCCGGTACCTGGTACCGCGAAGCCTCATGATCACTTGGGTGCCGGGAAGCTTAATGAACACTCGGCACTGCGCATTGCCGCTAGTACCGGTACCGTTTGGATCTTAGTGACGCTCGGCGCTCGCCCGCCTCCATGTGGTATGGGCCCTGTGTGTAGACGCTGTCACTGCCTCGCTGACCGTCCCCCCAAGCTCCCACCATTTTGTCCTGCTTTCCGTTTCCATCACAGCTCCCGTTTCCATTATTTTATTATTTGATTTATATATTGGAGTTACTAGATAATTCTTCATGTCCGATTCTTTTCCTTTTTTAGATTGCTAATAACTATTGTTATTGTTATTAGACTATGATCGAGTACATCCATAATAACTATACATGCTATTTTTTTATCGAAAAAATAAATATTCACTTCATTCAGAGAGAGAGAGAGAGAGAGAGAGAGAGAGAGAGAGAGAGAGAGAGAGAGAGAGAGAGAGAGTTTTCTTTACAAGAAATTTATTTGGGAATTTCATCAGAAGTCATTGAGATAAAAAAAATACTCCTTCGGGTACCGGTACCGGTACCGGTACTAACGGTACCTGAGTTCTCGGTACCGGTACTACCGGTACTCAAATTAACGGTACTTGCCCATCCCTACTGATGTCTCGGCCTGAGCGGGAAGGAAACTGCGGGACACATGTCTAGACGAGTGTCTGGAAGGAAGGGGAGGGGGTAGGAAGGGAGAAGTAGTACAGTAGGCTACTTGTTTCCGGGCACTACATGTGTGTGTGTGTGTGTGTGTGTGCTATTCACCACGACTTGATCACGGCATGGACTCGTCAACAGCAAGTACCCTCCTGCTTAGAGCAAGGCTCATTAGTCGATCTTTGGGTACTAGTGGAATCTTGACATACCACGCACCCCATCCGCCTTGCTCAAGGGGGAACAATAACCACTCTTTGTCAGCGGGAAAATCCCGGCCTGAGAGGGATTCGAACCTCCGTCTACCAGGCCGCGAAGCCTGGAAGCACAGAGCTTTACCACTGAGTTACCGGAGCGATGTGTGTGTGTGTGTGTGTGTGTGTGTGTGTGTGTGTGTGTGTGTTAATATAATTGTTTTTATTTGCATAGGTTGTGGCAGCCTGGTGGCCTTGATTGCGTTATGGGTTAGGTGATGGAAAATTTGGTGGTGGTGGAGGGATACAGTGTGTTGGTAAATACAAGGCAGGGGGGCATATGTCGTTAACCGAGAGCCTCTAGACCAGTGGGGGGGGGGGGGCAACGGCCCTGTCTGGTCAAGCTCGCGTTGAGATGTAGATAGGCCTCAGATTACCTGGCTTAGCAATATTATGTGATGTGTAGCTTTAACGAGATGGGAAGAAAGGTTAATGGGCTGGCAGATCCTGAGTGCTGCAAGGTAGGCTGGGTCACCATCAGGTGCAGCGGTAAGGGGACAGTCTGGGCGCATCGATGTGTCGGCAGACTGGGTTAGTGGCGAAGACGATAGTGCTGTCTATTGTCTCACAACGATAATCTCACTGCATAATCACTTCAGGGTTCTCTTAAGTGATTTTTTTATAAAAATATTGAGGTAGGAAACTGAGGAGAGGTCAGCAATCTGACTGGTGGCTGCCACTCAACTTAAAATGTCATTTCCTCACCCTTTGTCTGCAGACAATAAAGGAAGTGTGTGGGGAGGGAGAGTGGTGCACGCGTTTGTTTCATCAATGCAAGTGAATCTGTTCTTATCTCAGTTTTCTGTATCGGTTTTTACTTCATTAGCCTTAGCACGAGTAATTTTCTTCTTTATATCACTGGAAGGGGTACCTTTCTAAGCAAAATTTTGGTAGGGGCCCCACTGCATCTACTCTATCGTCCCGAAGGAGAAGAAAATTATTTTTTAAGTGCTAATTATGGCGCCGGTAGAATTTCTTGAGGGGTATATAGGGCGACCCCAGCCCGTTAGTAGCACTGACAAATTTTATTCATAGTGGCTGCTGTGATGTATGACTATTGCTTATCTCATTCTGCTCCCCGGTGCTCCACTTGAGGTAAGTTGCTGAAGTTAGAGTTGATTGAGGAACTTGGCAGCTTGTGGGAAATCCTCCGCCACTCGGTGATGGTTGAATATTGTCAAAGTGCATCAGTAAGAGACTGTAAGACGCGACCCTAGGTTCTCACGTTCACCACACCCGCACGCTGACCACTCGGCCACCGCCTTTCCAATATTTTTCATTTGCTACTCTAAAAGGGCTATGAGGCTTAAGTATTATGATATTTCATTTGAGAAAAACATTTCGAATGTAAATATAGCAAAGATAAAAGCATTGTTAATCGTGATACATTTCTTATATATATATATATATATATATATATATATATATATATATATATATATATATATATATATATATATATATATATATATATATATATAAGAAAAAAAACTTGCTGTTGCGACAAGGCAGCCTCATTTTTATCTCAACGCCTTTTAATAGATGTTGTGCAAATATGTGTGAAATCAGGTTTTCAGTGATCCATTACCCATTCTAGTGAATTAAGGAAATATATATATCGACTGTGTTACCTTCGTCATTTGGTAAAAACATTCTTTTTAAGTGATGATACTTTGTAACTAAGAAAGTCCCATATATGATATTGTGTTTGGTTAACAAAAGTCATACTCCACTTGCAGAGACAGGAAGTCTGGAGGTTTGTCTGTGTGTGTGACTCTATTTATACATTTTTTTTTGTCACTGTGATTGCTTTCCAATTAGGAAAATCAGCACCATTTGCATGGAATTTTTTCTGAAAAATTAAACTTATTTTCTCTGGCATATGCTCATTTAGCAGTGACAGTCTCATATCGGTTTGATGTGCTCAGCACCCTTGAGGACCCTGTAGAACTGTGGGATACCTTCAAACGTGGGACTCTTCAAGCTGCCAAGGAGTGCACTGGAGAGCGCCGGAAATCTAGGAGTGTCTTTGCCTCTGCGGATACGCTGGAGAATATGGAGGAGAGTCGCACTGCCAGACTTGCTGGGAATCGAGACCACTATAGGGCTCTGTCGATTAGGACTAGATTTCTCCTGAGGAGGGACAAGGAGAGGTGTGTCAGGGGTCTCGCTGAGGAAGTCGAGGGCCATTTAAATGCAAATGACTTCCGACCTGCTTACCGAGCCCTGAAGAAGCTCCGCTCCAAGTCACCCTCCCAGGTGAGCGCTATCCAAACAGCTAATGGCTGCCTCGTGTCGGACATGGGTGGGCAAAGGTCTCGTTGGGATGAGTACTTTGAGTAGTTGTACACGGCGAACCCTCCATGTGAGCAGCTTCCAGTTGCTGGTGGTGGATGCTGATCCAGACATCGACGAAAGCCACTCTCCCTTGACGAGGTCAGAGAGGCTGTGGCAAAGTTGAGAGGTGCAAAGGGACCTTGTATCTGTAACATCAGTGCGGGGCTGCTCAAAGCTGGAAATGAGGCCATGATCCGCGAGTTGTATGTGGTCTTGACTGCCGAATGGTAATCTGGTACCATTTCTCATGATTGGAAGAGGAGGCTGGTCTTCCCTATCCGTTAAGGGAAAGGGGACCGACAGGACTGCAACAACTACCGTGGTATTACACAGCGCAGTGTGCCAGGCAAGGTACTAGCCAATCTATTGCTGATGCGAATTTGCAGCCAGCTGCTGTAGCTACAGAGACCTGGACAGTCTGGGTTCACAACTGGTAAGTCGACAACTGACATCCTAGCGCTTCGTGTACTGATGGAGCGCCGACGTGAGTTTCGACAAGGGATGCTTGCAGCCAATGTCGATCTCAAGAAAAAGTTTGACTCAGTGCATCGCGAGGCACTATGGGAACTTCAGAGACTTCGTGGGATTCATGCAAGGACTATTGGTTTGCTGACTGGCCTGTATTCTGGGACTGAGAGAGCTGTAAAATGTGGGGGTGGGGGTGCTTGTTCATTTTCTTTTCCGTGAATACGGGAGTGAGGCAAGGCTGATTCCTCGCCTCATCCCTTTTCATCACTTAGATGGACTTGGTACTAGGCAGAGTAACTGTTGTGGACCAGAGTCATTGAGGAGCATCATTGGCATTACCAGGGTCGCTGACCTTGTTTTTACCGATGACGCAGTAATCCTTGCTGAGTCATTGGAGGTTTTGGTGATGGCTTTCGAGTTAATGCACGAGGAGGCGATGCCCTTGGTACTTCATGTCTCCTGGGCCACGACCAAGGTACAAGTGTTTGGAGACTTGCTTGATGAAATAGTACAGTCTGGTCATGCTTGTGGCGAGGACATTGGTATCTCGGAAAATTTCACATAACTTGGTTGCGTAATTCAGAACAACGGCGAGTTTCGCCAGGAAGTCTTATGGCGGATTGGTTTGGCCCATGGTGTTATGGACTCGCTCAGCACGGGTATATGGCGTCGTCGATAACTGCAGAAGGGCAAAGATCCGGATCGTCAGGTCCCTTTTACTCCCTGTCTTACTCTACGGTTGTGAGACATGGACACTAAATGGGGACTTGGAGAGGCGGATTGATGTCTTTGATAATAAATGTCTTCGCAGACTCATGGGATATCGCTGGAATGATTTTGTGTCAAACCGGCAACTACTCTGTGAGACTGAATCGACATATATTATCTGTATTGTCCGTCAGCGCCAATTCAGCCTATACGGACACGTGGCACGTTACCCAGGACGCCCACAGAGTTCGTGGATTGAACAAGTCGATAGATCTTGCCTTGAGGTACTCAGGATGGTAAAGGGGCCTACATGGAGACTCGCCCGGAGGGCCCCCCAGACTTGGCGTCGTAGGGTGAGCGAGGCGATGCTCCCCCGGGCATATGCCCCCATTGATTGACTGATTCATTTTCAGCCCCAAGATTATTTGAATTGGGGTGTTTCTTTTGCGGGCCTCTTTGTTACCCGTGAAATCACTCCATAACACGAAAATAAGATTACAATGTTCATATCTCGCGCTGAAGACTGCCTCCGAAAGTCACAACAAACATCCTTTCGCGTGAGGTGAAAATCATCTTCAGCGAGCAACGATCATTGTTTTTGCAATGATTAGACAGCCAACTGTCTATTGCAATTGCTCGGGAAAGGCACTCGGTGGACATATTTTCACCCGGCAGGACACCAGTCACCATTGTCACTAGCTGAGGGTCACGTATGCGCCCTACAGTCTCCTTAAACCTCTTGCCTAACTCCTCACTCGTTTCCTTGCCAATGTCGTTTTCTCCTGCGCTACAACACTCCATTGGCGATGCTTCCTCTTCTAACACAACCATAGGTCGCTTGTACACTACCTCCTTCGCTCCGGCCCTAGTCCTTAGTCCTCGTCTTTCTCTCCTTACCATAATAGCAATAATTGTCCTACCTGTGGACCTGATTCCTGTTGCACCACTACAGTCTTCGCGGCATTCCTCCTCGTGAGCTGATAAAATGTTGCGGGGAGGAAGCGGAGCTGCATCAGGATGCCTGGAGGTATCTGTTCCCTACCCGCCATTATCCTCCATATCTCCTCCCGGACCTTGGAAGGTGCCGAGGCACTGTAGGGCTCCCTCTTCCTTCTCAACAAGATGATCTCCTTGTGCAATGCTCAAGCTTTCTCCCATAGGTGGCGCAGCTCCAATTACAGGTCACACTCTCCTTTGTCAGTTTATTTTGGAAAGATCATTGATGAACAATAGCAAGGGGATGGGAGACAGAACAGAACTCTGCTGAACACCACTTCTTATCGGTTTAGATGTAGAACAATAACCGTCGTCCACAGAAGAGATGGATCGGTCTGCAAGGAGACTGGAGAACAAAAATTAAAAGAGGGATGGAATCCGTGCGAGTGTAGTTTAGAAAGCAAAGATTTGAGCCAGAATTTGACATTAGCTTTCGAGATATCTATGGAAATGGGAAGAAACGACTAAAAGAGGATGACCATGAATTAGTTAGCAAGGCAAAATAATCACCAGTAGAATTCGTACTGGAGATTATAGGGAAGGTCAGTTGAATGTTACTTAAAAACTTTCCTGTCTTGATGACCACCTATCAAATTGGGCCAGTATTCAGTAATGTAACCAACCAGCTCTGCCGTATCTCTAACATAAACCAGATAATTATCAGGACTCTCGTAATTATATTCATCAACGCTCTGGTAACGCGTTGGTAGTGTTTCCCAAAGAACTAATTGTTGCGCTTTACAGGCACTAAAAGGGTTTACTTTTGTACTATTGGCCAACCATGTGAAAGCTCACATAAAAGAATTTCCGTTTTCACGTATCCTTTGTTTACAAATATATATTCTTAAAAATGAAGACATGTACAGAATGCAGCCTATTCGTCGTGCACCTCTGGATTTACAATTCAATGAGCGTGTGTAATGGCCCGAAATGTACTACAATTGTAATGGCATTTTTCCCTGTGTAAATAGAGTTAACATGGGATGTTTGCGCAACTTTATATATGTACTTGAGTTTCTCATGACTTGTGAAGGAAGAGAGAGAGAAGGGAAAGAAGAAAAGGAGAGAGTGAGAAGAGAGCAAGAGAGAGAGAGAGAGAGAGAGAGAGAGAGAGAGAGAGAGAGAGAGAGAGAGAGAGAGAGAGAGAGAGAGAGAGAGAGAGAGAGAGAGAGAGAGAGAGAGAGAGAGAGAGAGATTTACATAGAAAATCAGACCACACAGACCCCATGGTCCAGACTAGGTGGTCTGTCCTTAAACCAATGTGATTCTACATTAATCAGATGGCTCCAAAACGTTGCGTTTCAACTCTAGTTAATGTTAAGTTCAAGGAAATGACGGTCAAGCTAGTTTTTAAAGGAGTCAATCGAGTTACACTGGACCACTGAAGGTGGGAGCTTATTCCATTCTCGCACTACAACGTTGGTGAAGAAAAATTTGGTGCAGTCTGAATTTACTTGTCTACATTTGAGTTTTATGCCATTGTTCCTCGTTCGCAAAGTGTCATCGATTTTGATCAGTCTACATTCGTGAAACCATTAAGTTTTTTAAAACATTCGATCAGTTTCCCTCGGAGGTGACGTTTCTCAAGAGAGAACATGTTAAGGGTGAAAAGACTTTCTTCGTAGGATTTGTTGCGCAAGGAAGGGATCATTTTTTGTTGCCCGACGCTGAAAACTTTCCAATTTAGCAATGTCCTTTGCATGGTGGGGAGACCAAAACTGTACCGCATATTCCAAGTGGGGTCTGACTAAACTATTGTAGAGCGGAAGTATTACATTTTTCTTCTTGAATAAAATGATCTTTTTAATGAAGCCCAACATTCTGTTCGCTTTATTTGCTGCATCGATGCACTGCTGTGAGAATTTGAGGTTTTACGCGATTTTGACCCCCAGGTCCTTAACCCATTGAACGCTTTTGAGTTTAACGCCGTGCATTTCGTAATCGAACTTATTATTTCTTGTTCCAACTTGAAGGACCTGGCACTTGTCTACGTTAAAGGGCATCTCCCATCTATCCGACCAAGCTGAAATTTGGTGCAAATCCTCTTGGAGGCTTTGCCTGTCTTCGTCAGTGAGAACCGAGTTACCAATTTTTGTGTCGTCTGGAATTTTACTAATGCGATTATTGAGACCAACATCCACATCGTTGATGTAAATAATGAAGAGCACTGGGCCTAGAACCGAGCCCTGAGGGACGCCACTAGTGATCGGCGCCCACTCTGAGTTAAATCCGTCAATCACCGCTCTTTGTTGTCTGTTGCTCAACCAATTCGCGATCCATTGGTGTACTTGGCCGTCAATACCTATTTGCTTTAATTTATAAAGTAATTTATGATGTGGGACTTTATCAAACGCTTTCTGGAAATCAAGATAGACAATGTCAAATGATTTGGTTACGTCATAAACTGAGAAGAGGTCGTTATAAAAGGTCAATAGGTTCATAGGTTCAATAGGTTTCATGGTGATAATGAGGTGTAGAAATACTTTTTTCATGCATCCCTAGCACTGCAAGGCAGTGTGAGCGCAGAGCGAGCTTCTTGGGGCAAGGGAACTTAACTTTTCCAGCGCGGTGATTGGCCACCACTTGGCCAGTCAAAATTAAGAACATGAGGTGTGGCCGCCTGTAGTATCCTAGAAAAACAGAATATAGTTTGCAAGCAAATCTGTGTTTCGTGATGTCATACTTATAGGCCTTTTGGGGGTTCACCTTTATCCCAGACCGAGCGAGCGAGCACACTTTTATGAGGGACATCGCTCCTTTCGCAGGTGCCAAAAGCAAATCTTTACTGCGTGGGAACGGGTGCTTCTTCGTGCAGTGGTATCACGCTCGGCGCACCACGCTCGGCTCACAACCGAGGTGGCCGTGGTTCGAATCCCGGTCGGAGCGGAGATACATGGGCAGTCTCCCTTGACCCGTGCCCCTGTTCACCCAGCAGCGAGCATGAGTACCGGGTGTTAGGCACGGGTTGTCCCCCGCATCACGGGTGGTGGTCCAGCTCCTGCAATGGCGGGTAACTCAAGGGTGCAAACCCAGACCCCAAACCCGACCTCGGTCAAACAAGCAGTAATCCAAACAGACAAGGAAGTATGATAGGAAGCAAAGGTGGCCACGGTGGAGCGCAGACACTCACGAGCTTATTAGTTAGGGCTTAAGGTGATGAGTGGTGTTAGGAGCGAATGGGCAGGTTATGTGTTACCCCGTTTTAGTGGGAATACTTGTCATGTTTCTTCGTGTGTTGGTACTACTTATTCACATTTTGCATGTTAGTTTAAACTGTTAGTTTTATCCAATGTTTGAGGTGTTTTATAAGTAATTAAACTAAGCTCTAATTGTTATAGGTGACGAAATTTAGTCACACATGGTTGGACCCTTTCCTTAGACCCTTTGTTCACCATCAGAATCTCGTTAACAAATCTATTTACCTCAAAAAAATGTTCTTTAAAGTCACGAGACCCATATTATTTGGCAGATGCTATTCATGTGTGTGATAACACTGCCTTTTAAAACTTGGTGAATAAACTTCTAATTTTAATCTCAGGTTTAAATGATCAACTATTAATTTTATTTTGAGGTATAACGACATAATAAGTGCCCATGTACGGCACGACACGTGGTCTTCAACATTTTTGGGGTGGAAGTGATCCATTTCCTGTCAGTTCATCCCCAATTGTGCCAAATGTGATTTTTCTTTTAATGACATAAAACACTTTTAAGCAAAAATCATCAGCCACGTGTAACCTCATTAAGCATGGCTTATCCACCCCTTTATTTTTTACTACTCGTTCTTTACTGTCATAATTTCTTTTATTTTTCATATCCATATCTGCTCATCGAAAGAGCTAAGTATGTGTCTGTATAAGGTTTTCCCTTTGATGCCCTTCCATGGATCAGAATCACCAACATTATAATATAATAATATTAATAGTAAGGATTATAATAATAATAATAATAATAATAATAATAATAATAATAATAATAATAATAATAATAATAATAATAATAATAATAATAATAATAATAATAATAATAATAATAATAATAATAATAATAACAATAACAATAACAATAATAATGATAATAATAATAATAATAATAATAATAATAATAATAATAATAATAATAATAATAATAATAATAATAATAATAATAATAATAATAATAATAATAATAATAATAATAATAATAATAATAGTAATAATAATAATAACTAATAATAATAACAATAACAATAATAATGATAATAATAATAATAATAATAATAATAATAATAATAATAATAATAATAATAATGATAATAATAATGATAATAATAATAATAATAATAATAATAATAATAATTATAATATGATGATATTATTATTGACAATAATAATAATAGTAATAATTTAATGAATATAATGATAATTAAAATAATAATAATAATAATAATAATAATAATAATAATAATAATAATAATAATAATAATAATAATAATAATAATAATAATAATAATAATAATAATAATAATAATAATAATAATAATAATAATAATAATAATAATAATAATAATAATAATAATAATAATAATAATAATAAAAATAATAATAATAATAATGTTGATGATGATGATGATAATGATGATAGCGATAAATAAATAATGATAATAATAATGAAAATAATAATAATAATAATAATAATAATAATAATAATAATAATAATAATAATAATAATAATAATAATAATAATAATAATAATAATAATAATAATAATAATAATAATAATAACAATAATAGTAACTATAATAATAATAATAATAATAATAATAATAATAATAATAATAATAATAATAATAATAATAAATAAAAGTGAAAATGTAATAAAAAATAATTATAATGATCATAAAAATAATAATAATAACAACAACAATGATAATACTGATAATAATAACAACAATGATAATAATAATAATAATAATAATAATAATAATAATAATAATAATAATAATAATAATGATAATAATAATAATAATAATAATAATAATAATAATCATAATAATAATAATAATAATAATAATAATAATAATAATAATAATAATAATAATAACAATAATAATAACTATAATAATACTAATACTAATACTAATACTAATAATAATAATAATGATAATAATAATAATAATAATAATAATAATAATAATAATAATAATAATAATAATAATAATAATAATAATAATAATATTGATAAAAACAACAACAATAATAGCAACGACAACCATTGCCCTAAAAGTAATAATTAGCATTGTTTTCCTGAGTAAGCTATGTTTTGTTGCGATACCTAAAAAATC
>NC_066537.1:3911477-3923977 GCF_024679095.1 Eriocheir sinensis
GACATCATTTCTTAACCGTTTCGGTGAAACTTTTGCTGATACCTGAGACACCTCGCAAGCTTTTGAAAGAGTCTGGCACAAATATTTGCTTACTAAACTACCCTCATACGGATCATGCACTCCTCTCTGTAATGTTATCTCCAGTTATATTTTTGGCCAATATATTTATGATGTAGTAGACGGCCATGATTCTTTCCCTAAACCTATCATCAGTGGTGTCCCACAGATTTCTTCTCTATCTCCCACTCTGTTTCTGTTTTTCAGAAATTATCTTCTTTCTAAAACAAACTGTTCAATCCATTCCTACTCCAAGTCTCCAATGACTCTACTTTGCGTTACTAAACATCTTTAAACAGAGAACCTTCCTTACAAGAATTACATGACTTTAAGCTGCAAGCTGCAGAGGGCCTAACCTCAGATCCTGCTACCATTTTTGAATGGGGCAAGAAAAAAATGGTGAAAAAGTAAATAATGAAATAGAAAATGGAGGAAGAAAAAAAGTTTTTAGAATTGTGAAATTAAAGGAAATAATCAAAAGAAGACTGATAAGTGTCAGAGAGAGAGAGAGAGAGAGAGAGAGAGAGAGAGAGAGAGAGAGAGAGAGAGAGAGAGAGAGAGAGAGAGAGAGAGAGAGAGAGAGAGAGAGAGAGAGAGAAAGGTGACTTTTCCACATGATTTTTGTATTCCTTATCACTGGAAATATTTGTTGTATTCCTTGGCGACTACTGGAGCTGTTTTCGAGCTACCTGCAGGGACTGAGTCTTAGGGTTGTGGTGAGTGGGTGCACATTGGCCACGCATCCGGTTGTGGCGTGAGTTCCACAGTGCTCAATCTTTGGCTCCATCCTGTGGAATATCTACTTTGATGACCTTCAGAACCTCCCCGTGGGATCGGCTTATGGCGACGATTCACTCTCTCCCATAGCTATACAAGGGACGATGCAGCGAACGCCGTAGACCCATCAATCGAAAAAATAATGACGTCAGTGCCTAGGGTAGATGATGGCAGGTCAAGTTTGCTGCTGGAAATACCTAAGCAATCTCCATATCACGGTCGCGTGATGTCAGGAGGCCGCTTGAAGGCCAGCTGAGGTTTGGAAGACACCAATAACATCAACATTCAACATTAACATCAACATTCTTAGTGGTGGAGGACGATTCCCAACTCAGCTTCGCCCGCCACCTGGAGAGTGTGGCACACAGAGCATCCCTACGAGGGACACTGCTGCGCCGTGTAAGACACCTACTCGACGCTGACGGCCTCATGAAGATGTACAGTGCGAAAGTGCGGTCATTTATGGAGTATAGCCTTCTCACCTGGATGAACAGTGCCTAATGCCCCCTCTTCCTGCTCGATACATTTCAGCGGCGAGCTGAGCGCCTCATAAACGGCGCCAGTTGCCTCGCTCGGCAGTACGCACAACAACTGCAGCGATGGGATCAGAGGCGACAACAGCAGCAGCAACACCAGCAGCGCGACACTCATCGCACCAGCTGGACAGCCAGGAGTACCGAGGGCGAGTCGGTCCTCCTACAATGCTTCACTAAGCCCAGGTGCAACATACACCACACCTCGCGACTCTTCGGGTCCCATGCAGGAAGTGGACGCCCTACGAAAGCAGTAGTGTCTGACCTTCTCTTTGAGACTCCGAGAACACACACCGCGAGGTGTCAGAGGGCCTTCACATGTGGCACGGCAGAACTCCGGAACACACACCGCGAGGTGTCAGAGGGACTTCACATGTGGCACGGCAGAACTCCGGAACACACACCGCGAGGTGTCAGAGGGACTTCACATGTGGCACGGCAGAGCTCCGGAACACTTTTACTGTCCTGGTGGACGTGGGAAATCTGTTCACATTTCGTGTCAAGTCGTCCGCCCATACCTGGCTGCGGACACACCCACCCTAATCAGAGCGATAGCAATGACACTCAGTGACAGTGTTGCGTAAGTGTCAGTCTGACAGTGACAGTGTTCAGGGTAGCCTGATAGTGATAGTGCGACCCCGACAGTGAATGTGGGAAGCTTTAAGATAGATGCCTCAGGAAAGAGGGCGTCTTTAGCCCATGACACATTCCCCACAGAAAATCAAAATATATTACTATTCCAACGTCTAGATAAGAGAGAGAGAGAGAGAGAGAGAGAGAGAGAGAGAGAGAGAGAGAGAGAGAGAGAGAGAGAGAGAGAGAGAGAGAGAGAGAGAGAGAGAGAGAGAGAGAGAGAGAGAGAGAGAGAGAGAGATTTACATATATTTACAAAGATATTCAGACCACACATACCCCATGGTCCAGACTAGGTGATGTGTCCTTAAGCCTAAGTGATTCTACATTAATAGGATAGCTCCAAAACTTTGCATTTCTACTCTAGTTAATATTAAGTTGGAGGAAGTGTCGGTCGACCTTGTTTTCAAAGGAGTCAATCATGTTACACTGGACCACTAAAGGTGGGAGCTTATTCCATTCTCGCACTACAGCGTTGGTGAAGAAAAAAATGGTGCAGTCTGAATTTACTTGTTTACACTAAAGTTTTGTGCCATTATTTATCGTTCGCAAAATATCATCGATCATAAACAATTTTGATTTGTCCACATTCGTAAACCCATTGCGTTTTTTTTAAACATTCGATCACTATTCCTCGGAGGCACGTTTCTCAAGAGAGAACATTTTAAGGGTTGAGAGCCTCTCGTCGTAGGGTTTGTTGCGCAGGGAAGGGATCATTTTTGTTGCCTGACGTTGAACGAATTCTAAATTAGCAATCTCCTTTCTATGGTGAGGAGACCGAAACTGTACCGCTTATTCCAAGTGGGGTCTAACTTAACTATTGTAAAGCGGAAGTATTACTTTTTTGTTTTTGAATAAAAAGTTTCTTTTAATGAAGCCCAACATTCTGTCCGCTTTATTTGCTGCATCGATGCATTGCTGTGAGAATTTGAGGTTTGACGCGATTTTGACCCCCAGGTCCTTGACGCATTGACTGCTTTTGAGCTTGACGCCACGCATTTCGTAATCGAACTTCTTATTTCTTGTTCCAACTTGAAGGACCTGGCACTTATCTACATTATAGGGCATCTCCCATCTATCAGACCAAGCTGAAATTTTATGCAAATCTTCTTGGATGCTTTGTCTGTCTTCGTCAGTGAGAACCGAGTTACCAATCTTTGTGTCGTCTGCAAATTTACCAGTGATTCAAACGCCCACATCGCTGATGTAAATAATGAAGATCACTGGGCCAAGAATCGAGCCCTGAGGGACGCCGCTCTGTGTTACATCCGTCGATCACCACTCTTTGTTGGTTGTTGCTCAACCAATTCGCGATCCATCGGTGTACTTGACCATCAATACCTAGTTGCTTTAATTTATAAAGTAATTTATAAAGTAGAACGTTATCAAACGCTTTCTGGAAATCAAGATAAACTACGTCCAGTGACGTGGTTACGTCATAAACTGATAAGAGGTCGTTATAAAAGGTTAATAAGTTTGATAGGCAGGATCTTTTGTTCCGGAAGCCATGTTGTGAATCTTTAATTAATGAATGGCTCTCAAGGTAGCTCACAATTTTGTCTCTAATTATGCACTCGAGTAGCTTACTTACAACTGAAATTAGAATAATGGGCCTTTAATAGCCCGGTATTTGTTTGTCTCCTTTCTTAAAAACTGGTGTTGTGTTAGGTTTTTTCCAATCCGAAGGGACGATGCCTTGTCGGAATGAATTATTGATTACGGTTGTGAAAGAGAAAAGTATTTCGCTCTTTGTTGCTATTAAGAAGTATAGGATATATTTTGTCAGGTCCTGGACTTTTATTTGTTTTAAGGGACTGGAGAACGTTTAGGACTTCGTAGGTAGTTATTACAAGGTTATGCAATGCATGAACGAGATTTACGTTAGTACTGTTGTCGTCGCTGGTGTTGGTGGTATTGGCGGTAAGACTGCTGGCATTAAATACTGAGAAAAAAATAATTGTTTAACAAGTTCGCAACGTGTTGCCTGTCAGTCACTAATTCCCCGTCACAGTTATATAGAGGTCCATTTCCACTTCTGATCGCCTTCTTGTTGTTTATGTAACTGAAGAAGGATTTCGGATTATTTTTACAGTTGGCTGCAATGTTTTCTTCACATCTACGCTTTGCCTGACATACTAATCTTTTTACTCGCCGCCTGGCTTCATGATAAAGTCTAATATATTCGGGCGTGTTTTGCTCTTTCTTTAGCTTGTAAGAAAATTTTATCTCCTAAACCGAATGTTTAATTTTGCTATTTAAACATGATGGACTTCTATAAGTGCTACTTCGCCTCTCGCACAATGGGACAAATGTGTTCTGTTGAGTCAGTAAATGATTTTTAAAGTTTAACCAGGCTTCCTCTACATTACAAACATCTGATAGTTATATTACTGTTAGTTTTTGTGATCGCAAAAACTGAGATGTTCACCCACCGTAACATTACTTATTAGGTTATATTGGGTCGCTATAACAAGGTCTAGTATGTTATTTTGTTGAGGTGGTTCAGTAACCATTTGGCTTAAATTATCTTCTAAAAATTCGATCATTCTATGTAACTCGCCTTCTGTACCCGACAGTGTCGCCCAGTTAATATGCGGGAGATAAAAATCTCCTAATATCAGTGAGTCGCTGTTATTAAGTGACTGCCTTAAAACACTGTACATTTCAACCTCATTTTCGAGTGATTGCACCGGAGTCCTGTGGGTGACGGATATATTTAGATTACTTTCAACAATATTTACTCGCACGCACAAATGTTCAACCTTACTGTCTCTTGGTGTTCTGTCAGTGGGTTGCAAATAGCTTTTGACACAAAGGGCGATACCACCACCTCTACGGTTGACACGATCTTTATTGAAGAGTCTGTAGCCATCTGCTGTATTCTGAACTTAAGTCAATATAAGTGGTGTCAATAAATGTTTCGGTTATAGTAATTACGTCAAAATTCTGTTGAAACGATACATCTTAATTCATCAAACTTGTTGTTTAGGCTACGCGCATTGAAACTTAAGACTTTTAGATTATCTTGAGGTTTAGTAATAGAGATGGTGTTATTTGCGAGTTCACGGTTTGGCGTTAGTTGTGTACACTTGCATGCCATCTATTCACACGGGCGGGGTGGAGAGACGCGGCCGAGAGCAGTTTTTTGTTCGGTTGCTACGTACTGGATCGTTAAGGAGCCCTCCGAATCTGGCTGCCCCGACGGGGGACAGGTGTAGTCCGTCCCTTTGGAAGAGCTCCTCGTGGTGGTGTAAATTGTCCCAGGTGTTAAAGAACTCGACGTCAAGCTCCCTGCATAGAGTCTGTAACCGGTTGTTAAGGCTGAAGGCCTGACTGGAAAAGTTGCTCACCGCCGACATCCGTGGTAGAATTCCTGAAATCACAATGTTATGGGATAAGAACATAAGAACATAAGAACGCAGGAGTCTACAAGAAGCCGGTAGGCCTGTACTAGGCAGCTCCTCTGAACCTAAGCTCCCGTGTATCTAACCCCACCTAATATCGCTGTCCATGAATTTATCTAGTCTATTTTTGAATGTGACAATTGTATTGGCACTCACCACATGACTGCTAAGCCCATTCCACTCATCCACCACCCTGTTAGTAAACCAATTTTGCCTATGTCCCTGTTGAATCTGAATTTATCCAGTTTAAACCCATTACTTCGTGTCCTACTCGGTTCTCTTACCAACAAAACCTTATGAATGTCTCCCTTATTAAAGTCCTTCATCCATTTATAAACCTCGATCATGTCTCCACGCACCCTTCGCCTTTCTAGAGAATGCAAGTTTAACTGTTTGAGTCTTTCCTCGGATGGTAAGTTTCTCAACCCCTGAATCATCTTAGTCATCCTCCTCTGCACCGATTCTAACATTTTGATATCCATTCTAAAGTAAGGTGACCAGAACTGAACCGCATAGTCAATATGAGGTCTAACTAATGCTAAATATAGTTTGAGGAAGACTTCGGGGCTTCTGTTGCTTACGCTCCTTGAAATAAATCCCAGTACCCTATTAGCTCGATTTCTAGCTTGAATTCATTGTGCCCTTGGACGGAGATCAGAGCTCACTAAGACCCCTAAATCCCTCTCGCACCCAGACCTGCTTATGAGAGTGTCATTTAAGCAATAGTTATGTGAGGGGTTGTTCCTACCTACAATCAGAATACTGCACTTCCCTACATTGAACTCCATCTGCCATTTATCCGCCCAGTCATACAATCTGTTGAGTTCACCTTGGAGAATACTAGCGTCCTGATCCGACTCAATTACTCTACCGAACCTGGTATCATCTGCAAATTTACTAACATCACTACTAATTCCTGTATCTAAGTCATTGATATAAATAATAAACAAAAGTGGACCTAATACCGAACCTTGTGGGACCCCACTCGTAACACATCCCCAGTCAGATCTTTTACCATTGAGTTGCACTCTTTGCTTCCTATTGCTAAGCCACGCCTTGACCCAGTTCAAAACTTTACCCTCTACTCCGTGAGCCTGTAATTTAAGCAACAGTCGTTGGTGAGGAACTTTGTCAAACGCTTTACTAAAATCAAGATAGATTACATCGTAATTTTCATCTCTGTCAACCGCCTCAAATACTTTATTGTAGAAGGACAAGAGATTGGTGAGGCATGACCTACCTTTTGTGAACCCATGCTGCGAGTCGTGAATTAAGCTATGTTTCTCTAAATGCTCCCGAATGTTCCTGGCTATTATGGACTCCAGCATCTTGCCTATAACCGATGTTAAGCTAATTGGGCGATAGTTTGAAGCAACCGACCTGTCCCCCTTTTTAAAAATAGGCGTCACATTAGCTACTTTCCATAGGCTCGGCACATAGACAGTATTTACCGACATCTTAAGGATGTCGGTTAGTGGATCACTGAGTACATCACCTAATTCCTTTAATACCCTCGGAAATATCCCGTCAGGACCTGGCGACTTGTTCTTCTTAAGCTTATCTATCTCATCCTGAACTACTTGCCTGGTAATGATTATATCCCTTAATTTATCGCCATCCCCGCCCTCGTACACCTGAACTCTTTCCGGTATAGTCGTTCGATCCTCCTGTGTGAATACTGAAAGGAAGTAGTCGTTCAACAATTTGCTCATATTTTCGTAATTTTCTACTAACTCCCCTGTGTTTGTTTTCAGCGGTCCAATTTTCTCCCGTGTTTTTATTCTATACATCTGAAAGAAGCCCTTAGGATTACTTTTCGCCTCATTTGCTACTTTGATCTCATAGTTCCTTTTTGCTGTCCTGGTGTTTTTCTTAACTAATCTAGATAGTTCGACGTACCGGCCCCTGAGATGTGTTTCACCACTCTTTATTTTCTGATAAATTCCCTTCTTTATTTATTTAGACTTGTACTGCAGGATAAGCCTACGGTACTTATCCAGCAGTTCCTTAGACCGGGTCGTGGTGACGACGTCCGTACCTGCGTGAAGAACAAAAAGAGTCATTAGAAGCCTCAACGGAGACCTCATCCAGAAAATGTGTACTCCTTATTCATTTAACTTTGATTTTCGTATATGTATTTACACATTAATGTTACAATTTTATGCTAGTGTGATGCAGAATTTTCTCAAGAAGATGATAGTGGTCTCCAGTTTTCTCAAAAATGAATGTTGGGGTCAGGAAACGGGGTGGGAATGAGGTGTGTGAAGTCGTCGGTTTGGGATGAACCGGGCAGACCCGTGCACGGCCTCAGGCCGGCTTCACTTGCAGGCCGCACTCTATAGTATGTAAGTCTGTGGAACTGTCCACCCACATGACTTTTCCCTACTTGTTAAAACACTGCAGAGGGAATAATGTTCTGTCTGTGACAGTCACCTCCCGTCTCAAGTCTCCAATATTCTTGCTGTGGAGTTTAATGTCGTAAAATTTTGCTCTGACCTCCTCCACACTACTCACGAAACCACTTGATCACGCCATTCACCTCAGCAGCCACAACTTCCCACGCCCACACCCATTGCTTGGCTGCACCAGTGAGGCATGATGACAATGGCCCCCTAGCCAATTTTGGTTGCGAGGGGCTAGAATAATACCCAATCTTGTGATAGCGAGGCACGCAGCTGGCGTTGGCGACGGAAAACTATGAAGGTAACATACAAAAATGTTCAGAATATAACTAGGCTATATAAGCGAGTATATTTTTATTTCAAGAATAAATATACAAGTAACGTGCATTCATTCGTAAAAAACGCATCTAATTGAGGGATCACCACGCTAATTATTTGTTTTAAGGCAGTATTTACGCCTGTACAATACACATGTCTTGATTTTGAAGTCTGTGTATTAGTAAACAAACGACACGTGAAAGCTGAAATACAGCATCAAAGGTCGCACGTGATTGGCTATCCAGCCCAACCAATCGTTGCTAGGGTGCGAGTTACCGGAGCGTTACCATACCGTTGATGAATCCCGTGTCTGAAAGATGCCGCAGCTCTGGTAGCGCTCCTGTAAATGTGAGAGATACCGGAGGTGTGGTTGGTAAGATTGATGAATCCGGTTCCAGGATGGGATGTCTTAGGATACGTGGATGACAGAAGACATCACACCGGCAACACTTTGCCTCCCGCGTTTCCGCAGGCCTTGCTGAGGCCCGTGATGGGTTGTCTCTCATCGCCATCACAGCTAGGCCCCTCAGAGACATCGGTGATGTCACAATATATACATACGTGTGTGTGTGTGTGTGTGTGTGTGTGTGTGTGTGTGTGTGTGTGTGGCAGATTTCTTAAACTGGAAAAAAATAAGAGGTTCGATTATGAAATGAATGGTGTTAGCCTCAAAAGCGTACAATGTGCTAAGGACCTGGGTGTCAAATTTTTGTGATGCATATTCTCCCAACAATGTACTGATGCAGCAAGTAAAGTGAACATGATTTTGGACTTTATTAAAATAAACATTTCATTCCAGAATTAAGATAGTACACATGTACCATATTATACAAAAACAGCACTCAAAATATTCAATGGAGTTCTCATCTCACCATAACAACTTGGACACTGGACAGTGCCTGGACATCTACCGTTTTTAGCTAACAATTTTCACTCATCAATAAGCATCCTAAGGCTAACCGCTTGAGAGATTACTATCTGTCAAACCAGCCTTTAGCTAAACTTTCTATAAAAGATCCGCTGGAACTCTGGAGGGGGAACATGAGCAAAGTAAGTATGGCCACTATAAAACACTTGCCTGCAGAACTAATCGACTAGTGCCGACCACCACCAACATGAAGCCTGCCGGTGATATAAACCATATGTAATAAAAAGCCTTTTTTGGGGGGTTAACTGAATTTTTAAGGACAGACCACCTAGTCTGGACCATATACGAGTAATATGTGTGATCTAAATATCATTGTAAATCAAAATCAATCTCTCTCTCTCTCTCTCTCTCTCTCTCTCTCTCTCTCTCTCTCTCTCTCTCTCTCTCTCTCTCTCTCTCTCTCTCTCTCTCTCTCTCTCTCGCTCTCTCATTCTTTTTTCTCCCGTTTCAGCTAATGGGATGTAAGATAAAAAAAATGAATGAAAAAATGCCGAACCGATGAATAATGAAAAATTGAAGAGGAGGAGGATGAGGAAGCGAAGGAGGAGAAGGAGAAGGAGGAGGAGGAGGAGGAGGAGGAGGAGGAAGAAAAGAGACGAGGAGGGGGCGGTAAAAATTAGAGATGCATTAAGTAGGGAAGAAGCAAGGAGGCAAAAGTAGAAGAGAAAATGCTGAAAATAAAGTGGCTTAGACGACGAAGGTATAGCAAGATGTGAATATAGGTAGCCGTATGGATGTGAGTAAGTGCGCGTGCGCACACGTGTGTGTGTGTGTGTGTGTGTGTGTGTGTGTGTGTGTGTGTGTGTGTGTGTGTGTTTACAGAAATGGAAGCTGCTCAAGGGCATAAAAAAATGTAGAAACAAAAAGCTCGCTAGACGCTGCTCCTAAGAAAAGATAAAGTAAATAGGGGCCAAAAGAGAGATCAATTTCGGGTGGAGAGGTGTCTTCATACCTTCCTCTTGAAAGAGGTCAAGTCATAGGCAGGAGGAAATACAGATGAAGGAAGGCTGTTCCAGAGTTTAACAGCGAAGGGGATGGAAGAATGAAGATGCTGGTTAACACTTGCATAAGGTGTTTGGACAGTATAGGGATGAGCTAGAGTAGAACGTAGAGTGCAACGAGGCCACGGGAAAGAGGAGGCATGCAGTTAGCAAGTTCAAAAGAGCAGTCGGCATGAAAATATCGATAGAAGATAGAAAGAGATGTAACATTGCGTTAGAATTTAAGAAGTAGAAAACTGCTAGTAAGAGGAGGAGAGTTGATGTGACGAAGAGCCTTGGACTCCACTCTGTCTAGTGAGACTGTGTTTATGGATCCACACACCCCTACACATGAGATGCATACTCCATACGAGGATGGACAAGGCCCCTGTATATGGTCAGCATCTGTGTGAGGAAGAACTGGCGGAGACGGTACAGAACGCCTAACCTCGAGGACACTGATTTAACGAGAGAAGAGATATGAAGTTTCCAGTTAAGATTTTGAGTTAAGGATAGACCGAGGATGTTTAGTGTAGAAGAAGGAGACAGGTGAGTGTTGTCAAAGAATATGGGATAGGTGTTTGGAAGATTGTGTCGAGTTGATAGGTGGAGATATTGAGTTTTTTGAGTCATTAAAGGACACCAAGATCCTTTTGCCCCAGTCGGAAATAAAAGGAAGATCTGAGGTCAAGCGTTCTGCAGCCTCAAACCTGGAATCAAGTAGTTGCTGAGGGGAGGGTCTTCTGTTAAATGATGTTGAATAATGCAGAGTAGAGTCATCAGCATAGGAGTGGATAGGACAGTTTGTTATTTAAAGAAGATCATCAATGAACAAAAGAAAGAGAGTGATGTCGTTGCGCACGTAGACGCAACATCCAGCTTTGGATTGACATTTAGGATAGATAAGATGACATTTAGGATGGACCAGAGTAGAGATTGCTGTCAGTAGCCTCCGAGCCTGTGTTTCGGTGAGGAAAAGAAGTTGAGGTTTAGAGGAGGAGAGTTGGTGTTTTACAGAATGGAAATTGAAACAAAGACCGCGAATGATGCAGAAGTTGATAAAACAGAATTGTAAGAAGTTATCAAGACACCTCTCAAGTTGACAGGCAAAAGGGGAGTACTGTGTGTGTGTGTGTGTGTGTGTGTGTGTGTGTGTGTGTGTGTGTGTGTGTGTGTGTGTGTGTGTGTGTGTGTGTGTGTGTGTGTGTGTGTGTGTGTGTGTGTGTGTGTTTTTTACTTTTCGCGTTTGGAGCCGGTAGGCTTTCTTAGTAGACCCTGAAGGTCGACCCCATCCCATTGTGGCGTAGGCAAATGTTTATAGTGGTGCCATCATGAGTTGGCTCATGGAGTACCACGAAGCTCATCAATGATCCCGTGTTTTAGCGAGAGATTCAAGTGTCCGGGTTGATAGGTGTTATCTGGACACCATGTGGGTAGTCTTAGGCCACTGGACGGTCACTGAAAAATCCCAGCTTATGGCACCGGGCGGGGCGCGAACCAGCGTCGACCCGTTTTTGTTTTTGGCATCTTCCCGGCGCGGCCTGATGGTCGGCCCAAGGCTTCTTCCAGGTGGGGCCTGATGGTCGGCCCAGCCCGTTCTGGCGCAGGCGAGTGTTTTTATAGTGGCGCCATCTTGCATTGGCTCATGCTGCCCCCCGGAACTCGTTCTTGATTCGCTTGGACGGCTTCCTCTAGAGTCCGGGTTGATGGGTGGTCTTCAGGACAGCATGTGGGTAGTTTTAAGCCACTCGGCGGTGACCGAAAAATCCGAGGTGGTAATGTGAGGATTCGAACCCGCGTCATCCATCACGCGGTGAATGTGGGCCCAGTATTCACATATGATTGTGTGTGTGTGTGTGTGTGTGTGTGTGTGTGTGTGTGTGTTTTACGTTTTCGCCTATGGCGCCGTTAGGCTCTCTTGATAGGGCCTGATGGTCGATCCCAGCCAGTTGTGGCGTAGGCAAGAGTTCATACTGGCTCCATTTTGCATTGGTTCATGCTGACCCACGGAGCTCATCAATTATCTGCTCTTTTACAGAGAAAATCTAGAGTCCGGGTTTATAGGTGATCTTCTGGACACCATGTGGATAATCTTAGGCCACTGGGGGTGACTAAAAACTGCCATCTTGTGGCACCGGGTGGAGCGCGAGGCCACGTCGTCCAGTCATGCTATCCACATATGATTGTGTGTGTGTCTGTGTGTGTGTGTGTAATTCGCCTCTTGGTCTGCTGTGGGTCTCTCTCGAGACAGCCAGCCGCTCCCCTACGGAGGAGCACAGAGCTCATAGTACCGATCTTTGAGTAGGGTGGAGACCACTCACACACAACACACCACGACAACGAGGTCACAACTCCTTGCCTGACGTCGCGTACCTACTCACTGCTAGGTGAACAGGGGCTACACGTGAAAGATAAACCCAGCTTGTCTTCACCCGAACGGGGAATCGAACCCCGGTCCTTCTGGTTGT
>NC_066537.1:3928977-3988927 GCF_024679095.1 Eriocheir sinensis
AGTGGTGGGTGAGGGTGAATGTCAGGCCAAGGAGAGGCTTGGAGGGTCATTGGCCAAGGTCACTCTTCTCCCGAGCACTGCCAGGAAGGAGTAACACACCTTGTTTGAAGAGTATTAGCTGAAGGATCAAGGATTAGGATAAGGAGGAGGAAGCGAAGAGGTGCAAATGGTAAGGATGGAGAGGACAGAGGATGAGGGCAGATAAATGGAAGAAAACGGTGACAGCGGTGAGAGAGAGAGAGAGAGAGAGAGAGAGAGAGAGAGAGAGAGAGAGAGAGAGAGAGAGAGAGAGAGAGAGAGTCTAGCAAACTAGCTAATACAAGAACCTCACTTGTAAAGAAAACGAGGAAGATGAAAACAAAATCAGAAGAAAAATATGGAAAAAAAGGTAAATGGAATAGAAAAAACTTTAAAAAAAAGAAAAAATATGACGACGAAGGGAAAGAGAAAATGAAAGATAAAGTGTGAAAAAGATGAATTATTATGGTATGAATATTACTAATAGTAATGATAATGAGAAAGAGCATAATATAGGAGCGAAACAAATAGAAAACAACGCAAATTTTATAAGGAAAAAAGAATATGAGAAAAAAAAGAAAATTATACAGATAAAATGAAAACCAAAGAAAAAAAAGAGGAAGTTAAGAAAAAAAAAAGAAATTTAAAAAAAATTATGAAGAAAAAAGGAGAATAAAAAAAAAATGCATAGCGAAGAACAACAACAACAAAAAAAAAAGAAGACATATGATGATTATTGTGTCCATGGTAGCGATTAAAAAAAATGATGAATAGAAAAAGTTTTCATTAAAGAAGAAAAAAACTAAAATAGGTAGAATGAAAAAGAAATGTAAAAATACGTGATAAGGAAGGGCTAAGATGGAGGACGGTGATGAGGAAGAGAAGGAAAGGAAGAGGGAGAAGGAAGGGAAGAAGGAGGAGAAGGAGCAGTAGGAGGAGGAGGAGGAGGAGGAGGAGAAGGAGGAGGAGGAGGGGGACGAGGAGGACGAGGTGTCACTCTGGCATACACGGAGTTCATTTCCTGTGCCTCCGTCACTCTTCTTACCTGCAGGCCAGTTCTCTCTCTCTCTCTCTCTCTCTCTCTCTCTCTCTCTCTCTCTCTCTCTCATCCGTAAAGCAGAGGGACAATCAAGAGAGAGAGAGAGAGAGAGAGAGAGAGAGAGAGAGAGAATAAGTAACTTTCTCGGTGACGGCAGGATTGTGGAGACGGCAATTCCTGAGCTACGATGCTGGCGAATGTCGTTCTCTCTCTCTCTCTCTCTCTCTCTCTCTCTCTCTCTCTCTCTCTCTCTCTCTCTCTCTCTCTCTCTCTCTCTCGTTGTCACATTGTATTTTTAGATTTGTAACTCGAAGATGTGGCAGCCGAGTTAGTTTTCGAGTGGATGGCTTGTACAGGCTACTATGACGTAAACTCTTTTGAATTATTGGTGCTCCTCCATTTTTTGACGTGAAATAAAAAGGCGCGTGTTGAAATTCGGAATGAGAAAATGTTGGATAACTATTTTTTTCATGTATAACTCAATAAATAAGTAGCAGTAGATAAAAACATGTGCAGCGTTTGCTGAGATGTTAGCAGTGAATAGGAAGTGTGTAGGAGATTAACATACATGCTTATTAAAAGTAGTCCATGGAGACCAGTGCCATTCCTGCTGTGATTTGTAGTCTTCTTCACTGAGAGACTTGTTGACGCCAATTATTAACCTCTTCGTGTGTCTCCCCCACCAGGTACGGAACCGTCTCATGTCTCGCCTGGCCGGTAAGTGCCAGCAGGTTGACGCGCCCGCCCAGCCCAGGAAGCAGTTTCAGGACTTATACGTGCAGCGCCATAACAACGTCAGGTAAGCTGCCAATCAGCAGTCACAGGTCTCCAATTGCCCGTCAGTCATTAATTATTAACAAGGGGTTGGTATCAATCAAAATGAATTAAAATAGTACAATGCTCTTATAATCTGCTAATGTTGTATTTTTTTCAGTATTAGTTACTGGTTAGCAGTTCGTTATTATTCGTGTTTTTCCCTGGCAGTTATTTGTTATCAGTCGTGCAGCATTCGTCATTAATTTTCACATCATAATTACCGGGTGTAACTAATTAGTCACACGTCATTATAGTCGGTGTCACGAATCACCTCCCCCCCCACCCCCACCCCCCCAGCCCTCTTCCAATTCGTCCCAACTTTCCCACAATATAAGGGAGGGACTCGCTGACTTGCTATCGTTGCTTGGGTGACGGAACTGCGCGCTCGTTGGCCAATTCTTAACTTGTTCTAATGTGCATGAACTTGACTTTGTATTCCTCCCCAAGCCCATTTTAGGTTGTAAGGTAACAGACCACACCGATAGAAGCTAATGCAATAATATCTCTATTGATAAATATGTGGCTTTTGAACTATTATAGATAAATCTGAAAAGACATTCATAAAACAAAACTAAGTCGGAACTACACGTAAACGGACAATATTCAGCAAGTAAAGCGACAACTTGATATTTTTATAACCTGTCAAGACTATACTTTTTCCCCGCACTTTTAAGGTGATTATTTAGTGTTTTTAGGTGATTAAAAAGGGCCACATAGATAAAGTACTTATACTGGAAACACATAATTATCAGAACAGACAGCAATGGGTAGCAGTTGGTTAAACTGAGGTTATATAGATACATGAATGGGGTGGGAAGTAGGTAAATACTCCTTTCTCAGGAAGTGCCATGTGTAGGCCGTTTGGTCTCTTGTAGTCTCTTTATACCCTAAACCGATTATGCTTGTGTGTGTGTGTAATTCACCTCTTGGTCTGCTGCGGGTCTCTCTCGAGACAGCCAGTCGTTCCCCTACGGAAAGAGCCCAGAGCTCAGTGACCTATCTTTGGGGAGGGCTGAGATCACTCACACACAACATACCGCGAGAACGAGGTCACAACTCCTAGCCTTACGCCGCGTACCTGCTCTCTGCTAGGTGAACAGGGGCTTTTTTTTTTTTTTTTTTTTTTTTTTACAACAAAGGAGGCAGCTCAAGGGCACACAAAAAAAGAAAACATAAAAAAAAAGCCCGCTACTCGCTGCTCCTAAAAAAGATACAAAAGAGGTGGCCGAAAGGAAGATCAAATACGTGAGGAGAGGTGTCCTGATACCCTCCTCTTGAAAGAGTTCAAGTCGTAGGCAGGAGGAAATACAGATGAAGGAAGATTGTTCCAGAGTTTACCAGCGTGAGGGATGAAAGAGTGAAGATGCTGGTTTACTCTTGCATAAGGTGTTTGGACAGTATAGGGATGAGCATGAGTAGAAAGTCGAGTGCAGCGGGGCCGCGGGAGGGGGGGAGGCATGCAGTTAGCAAGTTCAGAAGAGCAGTCAGCGTGGAAATATCGATAGAAGATAGAAAGAGAGGCAACATTGCGGCGGAATTTAAGAGGTAGAAGACTATCAGTATGAGGAGGAGAGCTGATGAGACGAAGAGCCTTAGCCTCCACTCTGTCCAGAAGAGCTGTGTGAGTGGAGCCTCCCCACACATGAGATGCATACTCCATACGAGGGCGGACAAGGCCCCTGTATATGGACAGCAACTGTGCAGGGGAGAAGAACTGGCGGAAACGGTACAGAACGCCCAGCCTCGAGGAAGCTGATTTAGTAAGAGATGTGATATGAAGTTTCCAGTTGAGATTTTGAGTTAAGGATAGACCGAGGATGTTTAGTGTTGAGGAAGGTGATAGCTGGGTGTTGTCAAAGAATAGGGATAGTTGTTTGGAAGATTGTGTCGAGTGGATAGGTGGAGAAACTGTGTTTTTGAGGCGTTGAAGGACACCAGGTTCTTCTTGCCCCAATCGGAAATAATAGTAAGGTCTGAGGCTAAGCGTTCTGCAGCCTCCAGCCTTGAGTCGTTAAGTTCCTGAAGGGTGGGTCTTCTATTAAAAGAAGTTGAGTAATGCAGAGTGGAATCATCGGCGTAGGAATGGATAGGACAGTTCGTTTTGGAAAGAAGATCATCAATGAACAACAGAAAAAGAGTGGGAGATAGGACAGAACCCTGTGGGACACCACTGTTAATAGATTTAGGGGAAGAACAGTGACCGTCTACCACGGCAGAAATAGAACGGTCAGAAAGGAAACTGGAGATAAAGGAACAGAGAGAAGGATAGAAACCGTAGGAGGGTAGTTTAGAAAGCAAAGATTTGTGCCAGACCCTATCAAAAGCTTTTGATATGTCCAGCGCAGTAGCAAAGTTTCACCGAAACGGCTAAGAGAGGATGACCAAGAGTCGGCTAAGAAGGCTAGGAGATCACCAGTAGAACGCCCCTTGCGGAACCCATACTGGCGATCAGATAGAAGGTCAGAAGTGGAAAGGTGCTTTTGAATCTTCCGTTTAAGGATTGATTCAAAAGCTTTAGATAGACAAGAAAGTAAAGCTATAGGACGGTAGTTTGAGGGATTGGAGCGGTCACCCTTCTTAGGTACAGGCTGTATGAAGGCATACTTCCAGCAAGAAGGAAAGGTAGATGTTGACAGGCAGAGGCGAAAGAGTTTGACCAGGCAGGGTGACAGCACGGAGGCACAGTTTTTAAGGACAATAGGAGGCACTCCATCAGGTCCATAAGCCTTCTGAGCTACACGTGAAAGAAGATAAACCCATCTTATCTTCACCCGTTCGGGGAATCGAACTCCGGTCCTTCTGGTTGTAAGGCAGACGCTCTACCCACTGAGCTACCGGGCCGTGTGTGTGTGTGTGTGTGTGTGTGTGTGTGTGTGTGTGTGTGTGTGTGTGTGTGTGTGTAATTCGCCACGGCCTGATCACGTGTTGGACTCGCTTTCGCAAGCAGGTACCCTCACGACGTGAGTAAGTGTTCATTATCGTCGATCTCTGGGTACTGCCAGGACCTCACACACCACACAGCCCATCCCCCTTGCTCAAGGGGGGACAGTAACCACTCCTAGTCAACGGAAAGGCTCCAGCCTGAGTGGGGCTCAAACCGCCGCCTGTTTGACCGTGAAGCCTTGCGGCGCGGCGCTCTAGCCGATTGAGCTACCGGAGCGGTGTGTGCGTGTGTGTGTGTGTGTGTGTGTGTGTGTGTGTGTGTGTGTGTGTGTGTGTGTGTGTGTGTGTGTGTGTGATAAATAAAAGTAGTGTACGTGTTATAGGGGTGTAGATGGTAGTATCTTATGGGATAGAGAAGAGTGGTGTAGGAGTGTTGTTGGGGAGTTGATGGTATCGTGTTGTGGGAGAGGAAAATGTGGTGTTGAAAAGGTACTGAGGGGTTGATGCTAGTGTCTTATGGGATATAGAAAATTAGAGTAGAAGTGCTGCTGGAGTGTTGATGGGCATCTTTTTAGGTAAAGAAAAGTGGTGAACGAGGTGTTGGAGGCAGTGTAATGTAGAAAAGTGAAAGGGGTGTTTAAATGGCACTTAGGCGTTGATGGTAGAACCATGCTGAAGTCTTGATGGGGGCATTGTTAAATAAAGCAAAATGGTGAAGGTGTACTTGGGTGTTAGTGGTAGTCTTTGCTGGGGTGGAGAGAAGTGTTGTTCGAGGTATTATAGTGTAGGATGATTAAAGTAACTCAGGAGCAGTGCTGGAGTGTCAAGAGTAATGTGTAGTGTGATGAAACAAGTGATGAAGGAATGCTGCTTTGGGTGTTGGTGGTAGTTTGTTGTAGGAATGAGGCAGGGAGTGTGGTGGTGTTAGAGCAGAAACAGAGTTGATTGTGTGTTGCATCTTTTTCTTCACATGCTAAAAAAAACTAATGCATGCTTGTGAATGTGATATCTGTAGTGGTGCAAGTATCATTAGTGATGGTGTTGAAATTAGTTTAATAATACGTACAAGGTGACCGTATCGTTGTGGAATATTGGCAACAAGAGAGATCCACAGAACATTCATAAGGAGAGAGCGTTCGTGGGAAGGTGGTGAGAGGCGTTTTTTTTCGAGAACATCAAATAACCCCCTCGGCTAACGAGCTCCGAATGCTCTTGTGATGAGAGTACTAGCTGGCGATTGCGAGTCCAGCACATGATCAGTTCGCGGTGAATAACAAACACACCTCAACCACCACACTATCACCACCACACCTATCACGCTATCACCACTTTTACGTCAACACAGCATAGCCACACCATCAGCCACACCAATATACCATCAACACACTAACACACCACTTCCATTAAAGCACGCACCAGCGTGCTATTTATTAAACACCAGCTCCAACTTATCAA
The DNA here is from genome assembly GCF_024679095.1 of Eriocheir sinensis. NCBI lineage: Eukaryota > Metazoa > Arthropoda > Malacostraca > Decapoda > Varunidae > Eriocheir > Eriocheir sinensis. The sequence goes on from NC_066537.1 coordinate 3,935,189, forward strand.
TAAACCTGCCATCAAACCTGCCGCCATGTTATTATTTCGAAACTTAAGAAGTGTGAAGGGAAGGGAGAGAAGGGGAGGGTACTGTAAGAAGATGAAAGCAGGTAGGGACGGAAAGGTGAACTAGATAACTGGAGAAAGAAAGAGTGAAGTACGAAGAGGAAAGTAAGGAAGAGCGGAGAGAGGGAGAGAGAGAGAAAGGCAAGAAAAGGAAAGAAATATAAGGTATATCAGGGAGAGGAATGAACGGAGGAACAATGGAGGGAAAAGAGAAAGTCAATGGAAGGAGAGAGAAGGTAAATCATGGAGAGGGAAACAGGGAAGAAAGGAGAGAGAGAGAGAGAGAGAGAGAGAGAGAGAGAGAGAGAGAGAGAGAGAGAGAGAGAGAGAGAGAGAGAGAGAGAGAGAGAGAGAGAGAGAGAGAGAGAGAGAGAGAGAGAGAGAGAGAGAGAGAGAGAGAGAGAGAGAGAGAGAGAGAGAGAGAGAGAGAGAGAGAGAGAGAGAGAGAGAGTGTTCCAATCTTGCGATCGGAGGAGGAGAGTTAACCCTAGAGAGAGAGTTTGCGGTTTCTCGGATGTTATGATGACTTCACGCAGAGTTAAATAAGACTGCGTTTGGTCTGATGCTATCATATCATCGTGAGGGGTTTCAAAAGAAGATTGTGAATGGTCTGACGCGTTGATGATCAAACGAGGAATTTAAGATTAATGTGATTGGTCTGATGCGTTGATGACCTAACGAGGAATTGAAGAAGATTGAGACTGTTCTGATTTTTCGGTGACGTCGATCAATCATGATAAGATCACATGCCGTATTGATGCGTCGCCTAATCCACCCTTCGACTCCAATCCAGGAGGTCCCTTCCGAGCAAGTCTCCACGCAGGCTCCCTTCCCATCTCAAGTGCTTAATAGCAGGATCCATGGACTTGTTGAAATCACGATCTTTGTTGCCGTTCCCTTGGCTTTTGGCATGTAGATAGTATATCAGAGAAACAACCTAGTTTAGCTTGATTTGCTGTTCACGGATTAGGTGTTAATAACCAGTGGTTCCCAACCCTATTTTTGGGCGACCCCAATCATGCACCTCTAGACATGACCGCGACCCAACTAGTTTAGTTGTATATGTGTTATTATAACATAATAACACCATGTTTGATATTTTGAGGTCTTGGCAACCCCAGGAAAAGCGCTTGGCGACTCCACTTGGGATCACGACCCCTGGGTTGGGAAAGGGGGTAATAGTCAGTAATTTAGTTTTATGGAGTAATCGATTTGACAGTCAGTCCAGAGGTATCTAATGATTTTGCCAAGGCACGTATTGCCAAAGTGATCACTTTCCCACTTCATATCACTATTTAATTATTTTCAGGGAGCACAAACGACTTATAGATCCGAATCTTTGTATTTCTGTACTTTTGTCTTGGCCCAGTAAACTTGGAGTCGAATAGACTTTGTATATTGCTTCGTGACCCATCACCAGGGTATCCCGCACCTCTGCGAGTCTTAATGCATCATCGGCTTAAACAAGGTCGATCGATGACACTGGTATTGCCAAAATCAAGTGCTTACAGTAGATTAGTATTGGTTGGATGTTATGATAACGTCGCGTGTGGTAAAATAAGGCGTCTAATGCTCTGATGACGTCACGCGAAGTTTAAAATGAATGTGATCAATCAAATTCTATAATGACGTCACGAAGAGTTAAATAAAATTATAATTAGTCAGGTTTTATGATGATGGTATAAAAGGTATAAAAATGCTGTGATTTATCGGATGCTATGGTAGTGTCACAAAGGGTTGAGAAAGGTTTTGATTGGTCTGAGAATACGGTGATGTTACAATGTATTAAGAAAGATTGTGATTTGTCCGATGCTTTCATGACGTTAGGGATGGTTATGAATGATCTTACTTCAGAACAAGTATAGCGTAACATACATACTAACATACATGTTAAATCAAGATTGTTTGGAGCAATTTTTACATGCTTACGACACTACGCCATCCGTCACCTGTTGCAGTGAAGCACAGAGTAAAATCTCATATTTTCGGAAAAAAAACCCATGGTACTCATGGGAACTAAGTACTCATGAACTCGCTTCCTCCTGGAGACGGCGCCCGCACGCTAACAACTCAACCACCGCCTCCTTAGGCTGGTTGGGAATCGGGACCTACTTTTCTTTCTTTTTGTACAGCAAGGGAGGCAGCTAAAGGGCAAAAACATAAGGAAAACCAACAACAAAAAAGCCCTCTAGATGCTGCTCCGAACAAAAGTGGATGGAATGAGAGGCCAAGAAAGAGCTCAAGTTGAAGCGAAAAGGTGTCTTTATACTCTCCTCTTGGATGAGTTTAGTCGTAGGTAGGAGAAAATACTGCCTAAGGAAGGCTATTCCAGAATTTACCAGCGGAAGGGATAAAAATAATGTAGATGCTGGTTAACTCTTGCATACCTGATCGGGATAGAATAGGGATGAGCAAGAGTAGAGAGTCGTGCATGTGCAGCTTTATCGCGGGAGGGGGGCAGGCACGCAGTCAGCAAGTTCAGGAGAGCAGTCAGCATGAAAGTATCGATAGAAACCAGAAAGAAAAGCACCAGTCCAGCGGAATTTAAGAGGTAGAAGACTGAGAGTAAAAGGGCTATCACACTGGGCAAGTTTTACTCCAACCTCCGATTAATCGCGGTACCGCCCACCTCCAGCCCTATTTTCCGCCGACTATCGAAGCAAACTTGCAGCCCGTAGCTTTCAGAAAGGAGCCGATTTGCTGGAGGAAAATTCGAAGTCAACTGACATTCTATGTAAATTGTTGAGAAAACAAGTTATTTTGCCATAATGATTTTATTTCTTGCATAACTTGCGATATGATAGGGCTTATGAAGAAGAAAAAAAAGACCAAAACAAAACTTTATAACGGAACAACATAAGCTGTCAGTTGACCTCTTAACATAAGTAACCCCAAACTGTTCTCTCTTTGCTAACTACTGCCGCCTCCACACATGCCTCTCCTTCTTGGCTTTAAGCTAATTGCAGTTCAGAAGTAAAGGTGCTGCGGCGACAATTCTTCTCGAATAGAGGCCCGTCGTCCTGAAGAGGTCGGGCATAGTTGCTGGAGCTGGAGGTAAACGTAAACAAACGAGTGTGCTAGCAGGTGTCGGCGGTACCGGCTGAAATCGGAGGTTGGAGGTAGGATGTCGGAGGAAAAATAGCCCAGTGTAATAGCTCCTTAAGAGAAGGGGAGTTGATGAGACGAAGAGCCTTTGACTTCATTCTGTCTAGTAGAGCTGTGTCTGTGAAGCCCCCAACACATGAGATGCATATTTCATTCGAGAGCGGACAAGGCCCCTGCATGTGGACAACACCTGTGAGGAGGAAAAGAACTAGTGAAGACGGTACAGGATGCCTGGCCTCGTAGAAGCTGATTGAGCGAGAGATGAGATATGAAGTTTCCAGTTAAGATTTTGAGTTAGGGATAGACCGAGAATATCTATTGTAGATAGGGACAGCTGTATGTTGTCGAAGAATAGGGGATAGGTATTTGGAACATTTTATCGAGCTGACGGGTGGAGAAACTGAGTTTCTGAGGCATTGAGGGACATCAAGTTCTTCATGCCCCATTCAGAAAATGATAACAAGGTCTGAGGCTAAGCGTTCTGTAGCGTCCATCCGAGAATCACGTAATTCTTGTAGGGGGATTTTTTATCAAAAGATGTTGAGTAATGTAGAGAGGAGTCATCGGCATACGAGTGGATAGGACAGTTTGTTTTGGAAACAAGGTCATTTAATGAACAACATAAACAGTGGGGGATAGGACAAAGCCCTGGGTGACAATACTGTTAATATATAGGCTTAGGGGAAGAACAGTGCATGATCATCTACCACAGCAAAGATAGATCGGCCAAAAAGGAAACTGGAGATAAAGTACAGAGAGAGGGATAGAATCCATAGGAGGGTTCTTATGCAATCAAAGATTTGTGCCAGACTCTGTCAAAAGCTTTTTTTGATGTCTAAGGCAACAGCAAAAGTTTCATCGAAACGGCTCTGTATCGAAGGACTATAGCTCTCCTGAGGAAGGCAATGACATTGTCAGGAGTCTTACTGATGACGTCAAGGGTCATCTCATTGCGAATGACCTCAGACCTTCTTACTGAGGCCCACAGACACTGCTCCGACCCTTCCTTTCAAGTGAGCGATATCCGAACAGTAGATAGCTACCTCGTGCCGGACATGAAACAGGAGAGGGCAGAGTATTTTGATCAGTTGTAAAAAAAAATGACCCTCCAAGTAGGCGGCTTTCAGCTGCTGGGTTACAGGTAACGGATGCTGATTCACCCATTGACGAAAGCATAACCTATCCTGGCGAGGTCAGAGAGACTGTGGCAAAGGAGGGGTGAAAACATAGCTGGTATCTTTAACAATAGTGCGAAGCAGCCCAAATTTGGAGGTGAGACCAAAATCCGCGGGTTACATGCGATCTTGACCGCCGTATGGCAGTCTGGTAACATTCCTCTTGACTAGCAGAGGAAGGTGGTCGTCCCTATCTGGAGAGGGTAAAGGGACCGACTGGACTGCAACAACTACCGTGGTATTTCGCGGGTAGGGTACGATTCAGCGCCGCCTTTCCAGCGCCGATGTTTCAGCTCCGCCGTCTCAGCGCCAGCCCATTTCAGCGCCAGACTATTCAGCGCCACCCTTTCAGCGCCATAAATCAATACTTTATTAAAAAAAATCATACTTATGAGATTAGTTTATTTGATTTAAAATTATTAAAAAAACATTTAAAATCGTTTAAAAGATTTATTTTTAGTGTGATAAATTGTGCCCAGTTGCACGCAGGTATTCTACCTCATTTCTGTTCCTATACTCAGAAACATTTTTTTAATATTCTTTCATCTGCTTTTCCGTATTTAAGTAATATGATTTGAGGTTTATATCCCGCATTGCTTGCCTTTTTGCTAATTGTGCAATGCCACCTTGAGACATTTTCTTAGCACTTGTTAATAATAATGCTTTGAAGTTTACATGTCTTCTCAGCCGATATCTTGCATCTGTTTTTGCCTTTTCTACCTCGACTTCAACTGCAGATGGGGGATGGATATGTTCGTTAATCTGTTTCCTATAATGTATGAATTCTGGCTCTACATCTTCCATCTTCATGGCATCGCCAAAACTTAACATTATTCTGTGTCTTACTTAATTTATCAAATCAATATGGATATCCTTCATGACAAAATTTCACTTTTTCTCTTTTCCTTTGCACTGGTTGCGCCATGGGTCAAAGCTTATAATTCTAAGTCTAAGGAAATTAGAATAGCAGGCGTCAGCTCCAAATGCGAACTATACAAAGGTGAGTGGGTGAGGAGCAGGCAGGAGCAGACAGGCAGGTAGCGTTCCACACCCATCTAGCGCGGTGCTCTCTCCCGGTCTGTTGTTGGTAAGCTGAACCAACCACCCTCACCTCATGAATATTGAGTGGGGTTGGAGGAGGAGGGGGTTAAGTAGGAGCTTTTGCCAGGTGTTGACTAGAGGAACAGAGTGGTTAGTTGTTTAGTATTTTGTTTAGTAGTTGTTTAGTAGTTTAGTATGCTATATAGTGTTTGAGATAAATTCGATTCTCCACAAAGATGGTAATGATATCCTTAAATGTAAACATAGAGGCTTTAGCTGTTCCGTTCTTTTAAGGTACCGATTTAATGGGAAAACTGTTTGGCACCTTGTTTCCTACCACCCCTCATCATCCTTACATCCAACGGTTATACAACAAAGACACCTATTATGGCTAATGAGAAGCGCACAAGCGCTGAATAGTCTGGCGCTGAATAGTTTGGCGCTGAATTGGGCTGGCGCTGAATTGGCGGCGCTGAATCGGCGGCGCTGAATTAGCGGCGCTGAATTGGGCCATCCTCGTATTTCGCTGCTCAGTGTGCCAGGCAAGGTGCTTGGCCATCTATTGCTGATGCGAATTCTCAGACAGCTGCCGAAGCTGCCGAGACTTGAACAGTCTGGTTTTGCACTTGCTAGGTCGACAACTGACCGTATCGTAGCGCATTGCGAACTGGTGGAGTGCCGACGTGAGTTTCGACATGGATTGTTCGCAACCATGTCGATCTCAAGACGTTCGACTCACTGCATCGCGAGGCACTCCGGGATATGCTGTGACTCCGTAGGATTACTATAAGAGCCATTGGTATGCTGACTGTCCTGTTATCTGGGACAGAGTGTTATGAATTGTGTGTGTGTGTGTGGGGGGGGGGGGGGGGGATAGGCGTGTCCGGATTCTTTCCCGTGAGCACGGGAGTGAGACAAGGCTGTGTCACTGCCCAATCGATTTTCAACACCTGCATGAACATGGTACTCGGAATAGTCGTTGTGGAACATCTATTGACAATACCAGGGTCACTGACCATATGTTTGCCTGTGATGCAGTAATCCTTCCGGAGTAGCTGGTGGTTGTTGTGATGGCTCTCGTGGCACTGCATGAGAAGACGAAGCCTTTGAGACTCCAGACCTCCTAAGACAAGACCAAGGTACAGGTGCTTAGAATCTTGCTAGATGGAAAAGTGCAGTCTATTCATGCGTGTGACAGACACTGAGATCTCGGGAATTTTGACATTCCTTTGAAGCATTATTCAAAACATCGGCGGTTTTCGCCAAGAAGTCTTACGATGAATTGGCTTGGCCCACGTTGTTATGGACTCTCTCAAACAAGTATATGGCGTTGTCGATATTTGTCTTACTCAAGGGCTCTGAGCAGTGACATCTCAAGTAATGGACGGCGGACTCTTGATTTTGCGGCGTCCTTGTCATTAAGCCGCGAATCTTGGAAAATCAACCGCTTAGGTGCGAATCGCCATAACTCCCTTATTTCTGGAGCTACAATAATGTTTTTGGTATCAATCGACGGCAAAATGGAAGTGCTATATTTTTTAATAAGCGACCGGGCTCAAACACTGACTCGAAAGGGTAAACAATCGAATAAATTTGCAAAAAACGGCTCTGAAAAAAACCTATTTTTGAGTTCCTAGCCTTGAAACCCACTCATTTTGTGAGAATTTTAATACACTTATTTAACAAATACTTTAGCCCTACTAATGTGCTTTCCAATATGATGCATAAAATTTCTCTACTCTCAGTAGTTTCGTCGCTAGAGCTTGAAACGTAGACCCTTTTGAGAGCGATTTTGACGAACTCGAGACTGTGCCGTTTTTGTCTAGTGTGGCATTGCTATTGCATCTATAAAGATGTAATTTGGCATGCAGCCCCTCTTGGCAATGTAGTTTGACCAGCTCGAAGGAAGTTTTGATAGCTGGATTCCAAGATTGTCGTCGAGCCGTCACAAAATAGACAATTTTTCGGCCCTTTTGCCGCGATTTGGACAAGTTCTAAGTTTTTGCCATTAGTAATAAACGTCTACGCAGAACAATGGTGTTTCACTGAAATGACTGTGTCGAACTGGCGACTACACCGTGAGTCTGATTCGATAGACATTACCCTCATAGTCCGGCAACGCCAACTTCGGCTATTTGGGCATGTGGCATGGCATCCAGAAGCCTTTCCTGCTCATCGGATTCTTTCTATTAGAGATAACCTTTAGCAGAGGAGGCCAAGGAGACGCCCACAGAGTTCGTGACTTGAGAAAGTCGATAGACCCTGCCAGGAGGTGGCATGCATGAAGACTGGCAGGGAGGAACCTCCGGTCTGGCGTCGTAGGTTCATCGAGGCGATTTATCCCCGGAAATTTGGGCCCAATGATTGATTGATTGATAACCTTCCTTATTTTCTTCCCACTCTTCCTCTTTCCAATTAATTCTTCTCTATTAAATATATTAAGTATCCCCATTCATCTCCTATTTATCTTTCTTTCTATATTTCCTTTGCCATTTATATTCTTACTAATCTTCCTTCCTCTCCTCTTTATATTCTATTCATTGAATATCAATGTTTTTCCATTTTATCTTTCTCTAATTTCCTCTCTCACTGATCATTCTATGTCGTCTGAATGTATTCTTTGCTATCCATTCTTCTCTTTATAATGACTTTAGTTGACTGACTATTTTCTCCTGTTTTTAGCTGACTTGCGCTTTCATTTTCACTTTCTATTTTTTCCAACTTTTTGGTCCCATTCAGCTTTTCAGTCATCTCGCACTAAGCTCACACTCGTGTCCTCTCAGCATCCTGTACGCAGACATCGTCAACTTCACACCACTTTCGGAACAACTCAGCGCCTGCGACCTGGTGAACACACTAAACGATCTCTTCGGCCGATTTGACCAGATAGCTAAGGTGAGTGATGGAGAGAGAGAGAGAGAGAGAGAGAGAGAGAGAGAGAGAGAGAGAGAGAGAGAGAGAGAGAGAGAGAGAGAGAGAGAGAGAGATGAAGAAGAAAAACAGACCGCCAACTGACAAACCAACATAGACAGCTCAGACAGACGAATACACAGTGATAAACGATACATGCAGGCAAAAACTCATGTCAGCTATAAGGAACAGACAGGAAAAGACAGACAGCATGACAAATATATAGGGACAGACAGACAGCAGACAAACAATGAGACAAACAGACAGATAGCTAGCGATGAACGGATTTTTAGAAACAGGCTAACACGAAGATACTAGGGTAATATCATTATCAATTTTATCAAGAAACAAAAGAGCAGCGGAAGTAGGAAGAGGAATGAATAGAGAGGAAGAGGAGGAGGAGGAGGAGGAAGAGGAGGAGGAGAAGAATTAAGAGGACGAGGACGAGGAGGAGGAGGAGGAGGAGGAGGTGTGGGAGGGAATAGATTAGTAGTAGGAGACGATCTAGAAGAAGTAGAAGAAGAAGAAAGAAGAAAAAGAAGATATAGGAGAAGAAGAAGAAGAAGAAGAAGAAGAAGCAGAAGAAGAAGGGAGAAGAAAAAAGAAGAGGAAGAAAAGGGAGAAAGAGGAGGAAGAGAAGAAGTGTCAAAAAAAATGAAAGTGGATTGACAAAAAACAGTGGAATCAAGGGAAGGAACATCGATATTAGATAAGAGGGGAAAAGGGGAAGAAGGTGGAGCGTGAGGAAACGAAAGTAGGAAGAAAAAGAGAGGATGAAGTAAAGAGGGAGTAGGAAAGGCAGGAAGAAAGGGAGAGTAAGGTAGTTCATCACTTGCCATAATGAGGTGAGTCTTCTGAAGGACCTGGGGGGGGGGGGGAGAGAGAGAGAGAGAGAGAGAGCAACAGGTGACTTTTCTATATGCTTTTTGTATTCCTGACCACTGGAACTATTTGTAGTATATATTGGTTTCTTCTTTTCTTCTTATTATTATTGTACTTCGTTTTAGTCTTCTATTCCTTTCTATTTTCCCCTCCCCCCTTCTTCTCTCCCTCCTCTTCTTCCTCCTCCTCCTACTGTGCTTCGAAGCGGCGAAGTCAAGAAGGACATTTCTGTCCAATACACCAACGCGCGCAGTCTACTACTTAAACGGGACGAGTTACTTGCCTACATTGACGTGGAAAGACCGGACGTGACTGCAATCACCGAAACGTGGGCCACCTCTGACCACCTAATGACCGAATTCTCAATTCCGGATTGCGAAAGGTTCTATAAAAACAGACTTCACAAGAAAGGAGTAGTTGTTATATGCTACGTCAAGAACAAATACCCTGCTGTGAAAATAATCAAACAGGACTCAGAGAAATATGACACCCTTTATGTTGAACTGGAAACCAGCAAACATAACAAACTAACGATTGGAACTGTATACAGACCTCCAAAGCAACAAGCAGCTGACGACGCAGCGCTGTATGAGAAATTTCATACCATAACACAAAACAAAGAGTCAATATTTTTGGCGACTTCAACTGTTCCAACATTGACTGGAACATGATGAATGGACACCAGGAAGGTAACAAATTACTCGAAATGTTAGAAGACACTTTTCTAACCCAGATCGTTACCCAGCCGACGAGAGGAAATAATTTATTAGACCTAGTAGGTACTCGTGAATGATTCCGAAATCACACGTGAATGTCAGTCGGCGAAAAACTAAGTGGTTGCAACCATCAACTAATTCGCCTTAAGATTAGAACAGACCATAAGCTCACCGAAAAAACGTCCAAGCTTCCAGACTATAAAAGAGCCAATTTCAATCTCGCTCGTGAACTGCTAACCCAGACAACTTGGGAACCCGCAAATTTCACTCCTGTAAACGGCGCGTGGAACGGCTTTAAGAACAAACTCCTAGAGGTAGAGAGAACAACTGTTCCCATGAATACTAGGAGAACAAATAATGCCATAAACCCACCATGGATTACTACCAAAGTTCGAAGGGCAATTAATTTAAAGAAAAGATAATACAACTTGCTAAAGGAAAACAACACTGATGAGGCACACGAAGAGTACCATCAAAGCCTCAGAGCTTGCAGAACTTTCATCGGACAACGTAAACGCAACTACGAAAAGCAAATTGCGCGCGAAGCCAAGTCCAACCCGAAAAAGTTTTTTACGTATAAAAGAACCAAAAAGAAGGCAAAAAGCAATATCGGTCTCCTAAAAGATGAAAGTGACACACTAACCCAGGACAGCAGACAAATGGTCGAAATTCTGAACAAAAACTTCGCGTCTTTGTTCACGGTCGAGAACACTCAGTCCGTACCCTAGAGCACTACCCCACCGAGGGGAATCACGCCCCTAAAAATTGGCATAATTGACGAATGGGACGTGCAAAAGTACCTGGATAAGCTCGAGACAAATAAGTCAACCGGTCCCGACGACTTGTCACCCAGGCTGCTCAAGGAACTCAAGCGGCAAATCCTCAAGCCACTCACCGCCATCTATAATCTGACACTACAACAAACAAAGTTCCCGAAGACTGAAAGCTAGCGATCGTAACACCGATCTACAAAAAGGGAAACTAAAGGGTGGCCTTAAACTACAGAATAATCAGTTTGACTTCAGTGGCGGGAAAAGTTCTCGAGAAGATCATCAGAGACAAACTCGTTAAGTTTCTTGAAGACAACAACATCACCGATACTCAGCACGATTTCAGGAATAAGCGCTCATGCTTAACCAATATACTGGACTTCTTCCAAAGTATCTATGAGAACTGGGATAATCATATCCCCAGTGATGTTACATATCTAGACTTTCAAAAAGACTTTGACAAAGTACCACACGAAAGACTCCTCAAGAAATTTAAGTCGGCGGGGTTAGGCGATAAGCTGACAGCGTGGATAAAGGACTGGCTCACTGAAGGAAAACAGCGAGTTGTACTCAACGGACAGTCCTCCGAATGGCTTCCGGTCACATGTGGAGTGCCACAGGGTTCAGTGCTGGGACCCATACGCTTCATTATATGTATATATCAACGACCTAGAACTAGGATTAAAATCCACGCTTTCAGAGTTTGCGGACGACACAAAGGTTGGTGGGAAGGTTCTCACGACAGCAGACTGCGAAATTATCCAGAGAGACCTGGACCAGATCACTCAGTGGTTAGAAAAATGGCAGATATCCTTCAACACTGCCAAATGTAAAGTAATGCATATGGGATCCAGAAAAAAGTAACCACACATACTACATGGGTGGCAAACCACTATAGGTAGTGCAAGAGGAAAGAGACCTCGTGGTCACTATAAGCACTGACTTGAAACAAACAAACAAACAAACAAAACAAAAACACTGCAAGTCTGCCTGTCAGAAAGCAAATACCATAGGGTTCATAGCGAGGAACTTCGAATACAAGACGCCGGGAGTTATGTTATTCTTGTATAAGAGAAGATAGCGCCACTATAAACACTTGCCTGAGCCATGACGGGCTGGGGCCAACTACTATCCAGGCCCCTCAAGCAAGCCTACCGGTGCTATAGGCGTAGACGTAAAAATAAAAAAAATAAAAAAAAATAAAAAAAATCGCTGGTACAGGATTATCTACCTGGAATACGCCGTGCAATTCTGCTATCCAAATTACAGGAAAGACATTGAATTACTTGAGAGAGTACACCCACATGCTAAGAAGATGATACCATCATGGAGGACGAAACCTTACGAAGAGCGACTTAAGCGACTCAACCTCCTCACGTTGGAAAAGAGACGACTGCGGGAAGACATGATACACATCTTTAAATATCTGAACAACCTCAGCAATGTTGATGACTCCAAACTCTTCACGCTACAAACTAACCCGACGACAAGAAACAATTGAAAAAAAAAAAATCAAGCAAAGCGATGCAATACCGACATCAGCAGGAGCTGTTTCTTGAATAGAGTTGTTCGCCACTGGAACAGCCTTCCTGCAGAAGTAGTTAGCGCAGAGACAATCAACTCCTTCAAGAAACGCATTGATCGCCACTTTGCTGCATCGGGAGTGAAATGAATGTATCCAAGAGTGCTTTAATCCTTCCCGCAAGCCACCTCTGTGGCTGACGGATTGATAAAATCATTGAAAACAGGCAGCCTTATAATGATCCAACAGGCTTTCTGCTGCCTGTTCGTCCATGTTTCCATGTTTCCTTACCCACTTCCTCCCTTTCGTTCTCTATTGAGCCCTTCTCCTCCTTCGTGTTCCAATAAATCCCTATCTCATTCTCTCCCTCTCCCCCTTAATTTAACTGGTCCTTTGTGGGCTGCTCCTCCTCTCTCTTTTCTCTCTTCTCTCTCTCTCTCTCTCTCTCTCTCTCTCTCTCTCTCTCTCTCTCTCTCTCTCTCTCTCTCTCTCTCTCTCTCTCTCTCTCTCTCTCTCTCTCTCTCTCTCTCTCTCTCTCTCTCTCTCTCTCTCTCTCTCTCTCTCTCTCTCTCTCTCTCTCTCTCTCTCTCTCTCTCTCTCTCTCTCTCTCTCTCTCTCTCTCTCTCTCTCTCGTATCCTTCGTATCCTTTCGTAAACCAACTTCACTGTATTTTGTTGGCTCTTATCTCACTCCCTTTCATCCAACACCTTCCTCATAGTACTTAGTTAATTATTTCCTTCATTCCTTCAGTTCACTCCTTCATGCCACTCTCCATTGCTCCTCGTCACTCAGATTCCTTTCACCTTTACCGATGATACATTTATGACGTCTGCTTTCTTGTACAATAACGTCTCCTTTTGCGTATTTTCTTTCTTGACCACTGTATCTGCTTTCACGCCTTATATTATCTATGCTTTCATATCACTTTACTAGTTCCTTTATTTTGTGTTTTTATCGCCTTACTTTACTTTTCATTCAATTTTACTATTTTTATTTACTTGTATACTCTTCTAATAATGTTGCAATGCTTTCCCTTATATTTTTGCTTTCCTGTCGCTCTTACCCCCTACATTCATTTTCATTCATGTTTTTTCACCATATTATACCTCTCTCTCTCTCTCTCTCTCTCTCTCTCTCTCTCTCTCTCTCTCTCTCTCTCTCTCTCTCTCTCTCTCTCTCTCTCTCTCTCTCTCTCTCTCTCTCTCTCTCTCTCTCTCTCTCTCTCTCTCTCTCTCTCTCTCTCTCTCTCTCTCTAATTATTTAAGCCTCAATTGTTTCTTTAATAATTTTGACCTTCATGATTATCCATAATCATCTCCCTTTCTCGTCTGTTCCAAAGCCCTTGCATCACACTTTACCCCTTATTGAACAGGAAAACCAGTGTCTTCGTATCAAGATCCTTGGGGACTGTTACTACTGTGTATCCGGTCTGCCCGTGTCCCGCCCAAACCACGCCATCAACTGCGTCAAGATGGGACTCGAGATGATACAGGCCATCAGGTTAGTGAGGAGAGTGGATGTAATAAGAACATAAGAACATAAGAACCTATAGGAGTCTGCAAGAGGTCGGTAGGCCTGTACGAGGCAGCTCCTCTGAACCTAAGCTCCCGTGTAGCTCCCGTGTATCTAACTCCACCTAATATCGCTGTCCATGAATTTATCTAATCTATTTTTGAATGTGACAATTGTATTGTCACTCACCACGACTGCTAAGCCTATTCCACTCATCCACCACCCTGTTTGTAAACCAGTTTTTGCCTATGTCCCTGTTGAATCTGAATTTATACAGTTTAAACCCATTACTTCGTGTCCTACCCGGTTCTCTTACCAACAAAACCTTATGAATGTCTCCCTTATTAAAGCCCTTTATCCATTTATAAACTTCGATCATGTCTCCACGCACCCTTCGCCTTTCTAAAGAATGCAAGTTTAACTGTTTGAGTCTTTCCTCGTATGGCAAGTTTCTCAACCCCTGAATCATCTTAGTCATCCTCCTCTGCACTGATTCCAACATTTTGATATCCATTCTATAGTAAGGTGACCAGAACTGAACCGCATAGTCAAGATGAGGTCTAACAAATGCTAAAAATAGTTTGAGGAAGACTTCGGCGCTTCTGTTGCTTACGCTTCTTGAAATAAATCCCAGTACCCTATTTGCTCGATTTCTAGCTTGAATGCATTGGTATGTGCTTGTGTGTGTGTGTATGTGTGTGTGTGTGTGTGTGTGTGTGTGTGTGTGTGTGTGTGTGTGTGTGTGCTGAGTTCTGTTTACGCAATTTTTGGAATACTGTTGAATATTAAAAAGAAAATTCATGTACTGAATTTACTCTCAAATACCGAGTAGTGAGTCCACCAACATCGTTCAAAAGAGTACCGTCTGAGAAACAAGTGGCAGGCTCGTGTCAGAATTTGTATTTTTAGTTTGTTTTTGTTTTAGGTGTTACCTATAGCGCCGGTAAACTTTATTGGCGGGTCTCTAGGACGACTCCAGCCCGTTAATGGCGCAGGGGAGTTTTATTTAGAGTGGCCGTCGTGGTATATTACTCTTGACATTGAGGGCTGGGTATGCTACACCGGACACTCGGATTGCCTTATAAGGATGAGCCTCGTGAGTCAAGCGTTTAATAACGTTTAGTATATTTAAGAATGTAGACGTAAAATAAAGCTCATCACTATTATCATCATCACCACAATCATTATATCCTCTTCCTTTCCATCATCATCATCAGCGGCAGCAGCAGCATGAACAGCAGTAGGAGCTGGAGCAAGCATCACTAATCTTCTGAGGGACAAAGGTCGTAGTCAACCCATCTCTCTGATGTTAGTGTACTTCACCTTGCCCAGGAAATGCTCTAACTTAATTTATCTACCTGATGTCTGGCTGTATCGATTTACTCCATAATGTCTGGACTAGCCTTCAACTCCCACCTATATAAAATATGTACGTTATCGGAAAAGTCAAAAAGAACAAGGCTCTACCAGTAAGCAAGTATGTGTAATGATTAGTGGAATAAGGGATGAATGTGTGGTCTTTATCTCCGCTGAAGTCTTTTTAAGAGAAGGTATGCGTCTGTTTATTCGTTTATATATTGGGACAACAAGAGTGCCCCTCGTTGGCCAAGAGAGGGAGTAAGAGGCACTACAACGGCTATTTTGAATTGGATAGAACAGTAAGATCTCATCCAATTACAGTGAGAGAGCCTGCAGTGGAATCGCCTTACAAATCACTTCTACTACTTTTTCGACGTAGTGGGGCTTGTTTGGGGTAAGGATGATGATGATGATGATGAAGATGATAACACTACTATTACTACCACTACTACTACTACTACTACTACTACTACTACTACTACTACTACTACTACCACTACTACTCCTACTACAACTCCTCCTCCTCCCCCTCCTCCTCCTCCTACTACTACTACTACTACCACTACTACTCCTACTACAACTCCTCCTCCTCCTCCTACTACTACTACTACTACTACTACTACTACTACTACTACTACTACTACTATTACTACTACTTCTACTCCAACTCCTCCTCCTCCTCCTCCTCCTCCTACTACTACTACTACTACTACTACTACTATTACTACAAATACCGTTTACCGTTTACCGTTGATGAGGTTTCAGGCCCCGCTCCACTGCCAGCGCAGCGCTCCGCAGGACCGTCAGCAATAATGATGTTAGCCTTAATAATAACCTTCGACATGCACTTATTCACAACGTCGTAGTGAGTGAGTCTTAATTGCTTTCATGGATAACCTACTGATGTTTTTTTTAATTAACCTGGCATCATTATAGTCACTTGACCATGTTTTGGTTCGTGCTAATCACAATATCTTTCCTTTTTATAGTTTCACCAATATCCATTGTTTCATTTTCCTGATATTTTCTTTATATTATCACAATTCAATGTCCACCGATTATTTCCAACTCCCTGAACATTTATCACACACAATTTATCTTCGAGTCTCAAACACCAATTAATAGCCATGATCGATTATATTACGAATTCTCTCAATTTCAGTTTGAAAAACTACAGAACACTGGTCATTCGCTGAGTGGTTGATTTCAGGCTTCTTGTGCTTCACACAATTTATGCATTTCCTCTCAGCCATGGAGCAGTCTCTTGTTTTATAATCACCAGCGCACTTGTAACATTTTGGGGCTTCTCCATTGTTCGTGGCAGTGCAGCTAGCCTCAAGATTTAGTAGGATTTAGTACTCATCCCCCCTCTGACTCCTTTATACCTGTTATTAAGATTCTTCCTAATGATGTTTTCTATGTCCTCTCTGGCCTCAACTCTCAGAAGGCTTATGGACCTGATGGAGTGCCTCCTATTGTCCTTAAAAAACTGTGCTTCTGTGCTGACACCCTGCTTGGTCAAACTCTTTCGTCTCTGCCTATCAACATCTCTCTTTCCTTCCTGTTGGAAGTATGCCTTTGTACAGCCTGTGCCTAAGAAGGGTGACCGCTCCAATCCCTCAAACTACCGCCCAATAGCTTTACTTTCATGTCTATCTAAAGCTTTTGAATCAATCCTTAACCGGAAGATTCAAAAGCAGCTTTCCACTTCTGACCTTCTATCTGATCGCCAGTATGGATTCCGCAAGGGGCGTTCTACTGGCGATCTTCTTGCTCTCTTAACTGACTCTTGCTAATCCTCTCTTAGTAGTTTCGGTGAAACTTTCTCTTTTGCGCTAGACATATCGAAACCCTTCGATAGAGTCTGGCACCAGTCTTTTCTTTGCAAACTGCCCTCTTTCGGATTCTATCCCTCTCTCTGTTCCTTTATCTCCAGTTTCCTTTCCGGCCGTTCTATCTCTGCAGTGGTAGACGGTCACTGCTCTTCCCCTAAACCTATCAACAGTGGCGTTCCACAGGACTCTGTCCTATCACCCACTCTCTTCCTGTTATTCATCAATGATCTTCTTTCCATAACAAACTGTCCTGTCCACTCATACGCCGACGACTCCACTCTGCATTATTCAACTTCTTTCAATAGAAGACCATCACAACAGGAACTACACGACTCCAGACTGAAGGCTGCAGAACGCTTAACCTCAGACCTTGCTATCATTTCCGATTGGGGCAGAAGGAACCTTGTGTCCTTCAATGCCTCAAAAACTCAATTTCTCCACCTATCAACTCGACACAATCTTCCAAACACCTATCCCCTATTCTTCGACAACACGCAGCTGTCACCCTCTTCAACACTAAACATCCCCGGTATTTCCTTAACTCAAAATCTCAACTGGAAACTTCATATCTCCTCTCTTGCTAAATCAGCTTCCTCGAGGTTGGGCGTTCTGTATCGTCTCCGCCAGTTCTTCTCCCCCGCGCAGTTGCTATCCATATACAGGGGCCTTGTCCGCCCTCGTATGGAGTATGCATCTCACGTGTGGGGGGGGCTCCACCCACACAGCTCTTCTGGACAGAGTGGAGGCTAAGGCTCTTCGTCTCATCAGCTCCCCTCCTCCTACTGATTGTCTTCTACCTCTTAAATTCCGCCGCGAAGTTGCCTCTCTTTCTATCTTCTATCGATACTTCCACGCTGACTGCTCTTCTGAACTTGCTAACTGCATGCCTTCCCCCCTCCCGCGGCCCCGCTGCACACGACTCTCTATTCATGCTCATCCCTATACTGTCCAAACCCCTTATGCAAGAGTTAACCAGCATCTTCACTCTTTCATCCCTCACGTTGGTAAACTCTGGAACAATCTTCCTTCATCTGTATTTCCTCCTGCCTACGACTTGAACTCTTTCAAGAGGACACCTCTCCTCCCGAATTTGACCTTGCTTTCGGCCACCTCTTCTTATTATTTTATGGGAGCAGCGATTAGCGGGCTTTTTTATTATTGTTTTTTTGTGCCCTTGAGCTGCCTCCTTTGTTGTAAAACAAAAACAAAACAAAAAAGATGGCCGTATCTTTGACATGGTAACATATGATTGCATGGTATGTATCTCACACAGTGTACACTCCCTATTTTAGTTTATGAATCAACTCTCTAACAGTTGGATCAAATATAAAAATATTATGCTTTGTGCCACCAGCAGAGGCTTGCTAAAAATCTTCTCAATATTCCCCTCAACTCTAAAAATTGAATGTAGGAACTCATTCCTGTTTAACAGTGTCTCAATTATCTTCTCCCCGGTCTCCTCCTTATGCACATTGCAGATCATGATCTTTGGCCTTAGTTTTCCCACACTCTTTGTGCTAATTTGCTCTACATTTTCCATTTTTTGAGCTGCTGCATTCCTTGTGTTCTCATCATCACAGTTCATAACAATGTCAATGAATCAGTAACCTGAATGCCTTGTAATGCCTGGGAAACTTCATGTTTCAACTCAGTAGCCTTTTTGTCTTGATCAGAGGCTTTCACGACAAGGAGATTCTTCTTCTTGCGTCTGGCTACATCAGTAAAACTGGCGCAACACGACATTGCCTGCTCATCACAAATCACCCCTGCGACCTCACTCAACTCCTTGACACTGGACATCCGAGATTCAACCTCATCTTTAACCACAGATATTTCTTTAGATAATTCTTGCTTGAATTTATCCAATTTTTCAACAATATTAGTAGCGAGAGACGCTTTATGGATAGATGAAGTGCAAATCCAACTTATTTTAGGTACATTATCCTGCTTGACTCCAGTCAAATTAGCAAACTTCATATGACACCACCTTGTACACAAACAGCATGCAATCCACTCCTTGCCTGTAAAATCTTCACAGACACAACAGGAATCTCTCAGACTTATGGTTCTTACCGCCATTGGCTACTCAGCAGTTCCAAGGAGCTTACGCCGCACGTCCTCACTCTACCACTCTCACGGCCGGATTTTCAGTGAATCTCTTCCCTCTTCGTCGAAACGTCGCTTAGAGATTGTGTTTCCGTTTCGAGGTGTGCTCAAACGCTCTTTTCTCTTCCCCCTTCCATGCTATATTTCCGTGTAGTGTTGGTACTATAGTCCGGCAAATCTTAATCCATAAACGGGTTACAAATTTATAAGGCAACTTACGTATCTCTGTAGGTTACGTGTCGATTAAAAAAGGCTACAAACTGCGTGAGGAGTTTGTTAACATACCGGCAATTTGTGTTATCTAGGTAGGTCGTGTAAAATCTACAGTGTCTCAGATTTACATTGAATCCGTTATCATTCATATAATACAATGTCTGCGGGAGGAGGGAAGGCATTCAGTTAGTAGTTTCAAAACAACAGCCGTCATATAATATAACTAGAAATAGAAAGAAATGCAACATTGAGACGGAAGTTAAGAGGTAGAAGACTGCTAGTAAGAGGGGCGGGGAGTTGATGAGACCAAAAGACATTGAATCCACTATTTCTAGCCCGGTAGCAGCGGGGATCATGTTTCTTAATGGTCCTCCCAAGCGAGAAAAATGAGAAAAAATCACCCCTCACACAAACCATTTCATAATATATATCAAAGCATTTGTGATCAGATTATGTATCATCTATTTTGGGGGGTTTATATCATGGCACAAATTTGGCCCGTCGCTGCTACACGGTGAAGCCACAAATTTGGCCCGTCGCTGCTACCGGGCTAGCAGAGGTGTGTATGTGTGGAGCATATGAGATGCAAACTCCACACGAGAGCAGACAAAGCGCCTGTATACGGATAGCATCTAAGACGGGGAAAAGAACTGGCGGAAACGATACAGAACGCCCAACCCCATGGAAGCTGATTTAGTGAGAGATGAGATAAGTTTCCACTTAATATTTTGGGTTAAGGATAGGCCGAGAATGTTTAGTAAAAGGTGACAGCTCTATGTTGTTTTAGAATACGGGATAGTTGTTTGGAATACTGTTTCTAGATCACAGGGGGAGAAATCGAGTTTTTGAGGCATTGAAGGACACCAGAAACAATACTAAGATCTGAGGGACCTGAGGTTAAGCGTTCTGCAGCGGAGTCTGAGCATTTATGTGATTCCATGAAAAAAACCTCTCTCTCTCTCTCTCTCTCTCTCTCTCTCTCTCTCTCTCTCTCTCTCTCTCTCTCTCTCTCTCTCTCTCTCTCTCTCTCTCTCTCTCTCTCTCTCTCTCTCTCTCTCTCTCTCTCTCTCTCTCTCTTGATCTATCTATCTATCTATCCCTTCCCCCCTTTCTCAGGCAATATCTCTCGGCTGTCCTGGTGGGGGCTCTCTGAAGACACTTGGAACTTTTTGCTCTCCAGAAGTCGATCACAAGTTTCAATTAGCGTTTTTCTTGCCTCCTATTCGTTTTCGTCTCTTTTCTCCTCCTGTACCTCCTTCTCATCGTCCCTCTCCTCCTCCTCCTCTTCCCCCTCCTTTTCCTCCTCCTCCTCCTCCGTCTCCGATTCCTCTTATTCGTAAAATTACTTTTCAATAAATTCGTTTTATTCCTCCTCATTTTCGTCTTTCTCCTCTTCCCCGTCTTTCTCTTCCGCGCCATGATCGTCACCGTCATCATATCGTTTTTTTTTTTCTTTTTCTTCAAGTGATTATCAGTCTCATTGACTCTGATTCTTACCTTCATCGTTCTCTTTTTCACAGTCATATTCGTCATTCTCCTCCTCCTCCTCTTCCTCCTCCTTCTCCTCCTCCTCCTCCTCCTCCTCTTTCTCCTCTCTCTCTCTCTCTCTCTCTCTCTCTCTCTCTCTCTCTCTCTCTCTCTCTCTCTCTCTCTCTCTCTCTCTCTCTCTCTCTCTCTCTCTCTCTCTCTCTCTCTCTCTCTCTCTCTCTCTCTCTCTCTCTCTCTCTCTCTCTCTCTCTCTCTCTCTCTCTCTCTCTCTCTCTCTCTCACACACACACACACACACACACACACACACACACACACACACACTAACATGAGAGGAATACAGTGGAATGAATCACGTGTGGGCAAACGGTTGGCGCCTCGTTTTAATAAGCTGTAAACTGAAGCAATTTCTGTCAATGTGCAAAGTGCGTGGCATTTCACAAAACAATGTGTGCAGGCCGACATTGGATTGGCCACATTTTCCAATAACACTTTCCTCCTATTTTCTCCTCTCACTTCGCCTTCCTGTTCATCCACCACAATGTTTGCCTATTTTATCGTTCATTTTATCCATCATTTTTTTATTATTCGACTAACCTGACTTCTTTTCTTTCTTCTTCTTCTTCTTCTTCTTCTTCTTCCGGTCATTATTTTAATAACTGTCGTCTTCATCAGAGTTACACGTTAACGTCAGTTGAATTTTTTTTATCATCGAAGTCCTTTGCACCATTTTTCTTTTCATCAAAATTATCCTATCATTATAATAGAGGTTTATCTTATTATTCTTATTATTATTGTTGAAAATGCCGACGGCACGGGATCCCTGTCTTCTACAAACAGACGCTCCAGCTGAAACTCAACCTTCGCCATTCGTTCGAGTGGATCTTCTACGTTGCGACAGTTTCGCAAACAATCCTGGGCGCCGATTTTTTTACATACTTCAATCTCCTGATTTACATTAAAAATCGCAAGCTTCTCGACCCACTAACATCCCTCTCAACCAAAACCAGAAAAGTTGCAGGAGAAAGCACCCACATCACCATCAGTGCAGACAACCATTTTGCGTCTCTTCACAAGTCCCTCCCTACGCTGACGCAGCCACACACAGTTAACAAGCCTGTGAAGCATCACGTGGCGCACCACATAGAGGCAACCCGACCACCAACTGGTCGTCTGCCCTCCATGTAGTCCCCAAGAAGGAGGATGACATCAGACCATGCGGAGACTATCGAGCCTTCCACTCGCAGACCGTTATGGAAGGTTTTCCGGTGCCAATCATTCAAGAGTTCTTCTCACAGCTTGCCGGCTCCCGCATCTCCTTCAGGATCGACCTCTTAAAGGCCTTCCACCAGATTCCAGTCAACCCAGCGGACATCTCGAAGACAACTATTATTACACCGTCTGGGTCGTACGAGTACGCCTGGATGTCCTTTGGTCTCAAGAACTCCGCCCAAACCTTCCAGAGGTTCATGGATGAAGTAATACGGGGACTGCCGTTCTGTTTTGCATACATCGACGACGTCCTTATCGCCAGTCCTGACGCCGACGCACACCACCAACACCTCGAGCAAGTCTTCACCCATCTCCAGGACTACGGCATCCAGATCAGCGTCGACAAGTCAGAGTTCGGTGTAACCTCCGTAGATTTCCTCGGCCACACCTTCTCTCCATCAGGCATCACCCCCATCTCTTTCCAATGTGACGCCATCCAACAGTTCCCGAGGCCGACAACTCAGCACCAGTTCAACCAGTTCCTAGGGATGATCAAATAATACAACCGTTTCATCCCACGCTGTGCGCTCATCCTTCGGCCGCTCTACTCCATGATCAAGCCCTGCAAGAGAGGCCAGTCCGTCACACTCGCCTGGACTCCCGAAGCTGACGACGCCTTCCTCAAGGCCAAGGAGGCACTCAAAGTAGTTACCACACTCAGCTTCCCTACTCTAGACGCCACTACTTCAGTCTCAATGGAGATTTCAGACACCGGTGTTGGTGGAATCTTGCAGCAGCACGTGAACGGAGCATGGAGACCCATTGCATTCTTCTCGCAGAAAGTCAACAACGCCGAGAAGTACAGCACCTTCGACAGGGAACTTCTCGCCATCTACAAGGCTGTCAAACTCTCCAGATACTTTATCGAAGGACGGGAACTTCACATCTATACCAACCACAAGCCTCTTGCCACAACCTTCATCAAGAACAAGTCTATACTTACACTCCCAGGCAGCTGTGCCACATCGACTTCATCTCGCAGTTCACGACAGACATTCGGTACATCAGAGGTGAAGACAACATCCCCACTGACGTTCTCTCACGTAACACCTCAGCAACATTCTCCTCTCTCATCGATTATGCCGCCATTGTTGGAGACCAGGTCGACGACGCCGACCTGCAGCAGTTGAAAGAAAACCCCGGATTGTTGATGAGGCAAGTCGAGTTCCCCGGCACCAACGTGCATATTTACGCTGACGCATCTTCCGGCAGCATCCGGCCTTACCTGCCGAAGAGCCACCGGTATCCTCTCTTCCGCCAGCTGCAAGACCTCTCATCCTGGGTTACGATCGTCGCAACGAATGATGTCAGCGCTCTTCTTAATATTGACGGGGATTAACAAGGACGTCAGAGACTGGGCCTGCACCTGCGTCCAATGCCAAGCTTCCAAGGTGACGTACCACACCGTCTTGCCTCCGGCAACGTTCTCGCCCCGATCCTCCAGACTCGAGCACGTCTAAGTCGACCGCGTTTGCCCACTTCCACACTCCAACGGCTTCAAGTAACTCCTCACCTTCATTGACAGATTCACATGCTGGTCCGAAGCTGACCCGATTGAAGACATAACAACGGACACCATCGCCTGAGCTTTCGTCAACACCTGGGTGTTACGCTTCGATACGCTTTTCAGCCTCACATCAGCCGGTGGAAACCAGTTCGAGTCCAGCCTGTAGAGCAAAGCCATGTCTATACTTGGGATCAAACGCAACAGAACTGTCAGTTACTATCCTCTGTCCAATGGCCTGGAAGAACGTTTACACCGCGAATTCCACAGGCGGTAGCTGAGTGGTTAGCGTGCTGAGCCAGCATTCATCACGCTATGGACAACGTCGATTCGAATCGCTACGCTACCACTTCGAATTTTTAAGTCACCGCCGAGTGGCCTACGACTACCCACATGCTGCCCTGAAGACCACTCATCGACCCGGACTCTAGAAGAAACCGTCGAAGTGAATCAAAAATGAGTCCAGGGGGCAGCATGAGCCAAGCATAACTGGCGCCACTATAAAAAAATTGCCTGCGCCATGACGGGCTTAAGCGAACCACCAGTTAGGCCCATGAAGAAAGCCTACCGGCGCTATAGCCTGAGATGTAAAAAAACTAAAAATAACTCAAGGCATCGCTGGCAGCGACGACTCAGGACCGCATCGACTGGACCACGATTTTGCCCCTAGCCCTTCTCACCTTACCCACGTCCCTCAGGGAAGACCTCACTCCTGTGCAGAGCTTCTGTACGGCACCACTCTCCAGCTACCAGGAGAGGTTCTCTCGCCCACTCCTGGCCCTCCCTGCGACATACAGAAACACGCCAGGAACCTCAAGGACGCCATGCAGAGACTCCAGCCAGTGCCGCCAAGTACATCACCTTCCAGGACGTTCGTGAGCCAGGACCACGATACCTGCACACACGTGTTCATGCGAGTGGACGGCACGAAAAAGCCTCTCCAACAGCCATATGGCGGCCTGTTCGCAGTAACAAAGAGGATACGAAAAAGCATCACAATCGACCGTCACGGCAAGTCAGACGTTATCACCATTAACTGGGTCAAGCCTGCGAATCTCCTGCGTCCAGATCTTCCACCAACCAACACCGTTCCTGTTTTCCCCAGTCCTGTGCTTCACAAAAACAATGACAAGTGCCACAATAAGCTTCTTCATCTTCAATTCCGTACATCTGCCTGCTAACTCACCGCGCTCTCTTTCTCCTCTCACTCTCAGCACAGACCATTCCATTTCCTTACTTCAAAACACATTTCCAGACATCTCATCTGTATCGCTATGGGTTACTGCATCGTAAAAGTATGTACATAATCAGTCTTATTATTACAACAATTACTATGCTTAAGGTGCAACACCGAAGAGTCATTCTTGTGAATACCACTACATATCAACTGTTGTATATATTCATTCACCATTCCTTATACCAAATCAAGTTTCCAAGTAAGGATAATCAAACAGGCTAAAGAGACTTTTCATTACCTGAAGAGGCGGTTTAACGGTCCCAACACGGCGGAGCTCTCAGCTTCGGTTGCTGCCTCAGAAACATACAAGCAGAAATGCTTAGTTTCCATGTAGCGATATAGGCTTTACCCCTACAAGTATTATTAGTAGTGGGGAGGCAGTGGCTGTGTTGTTAGCGTGGGAGGATGGGGGTTCGAGTGCTGTCTTCCGCCTCCGCTGGGATTTTTCAGTCACCGCCTATGACTGACTACCCACATACTGTCCTGAAGATCACTTATCAACCCGGATTATAGATTTTCTTTCTAAAAGAAAAGTTAAAAGAGGAGCTCGGGGGGAGGGGTGAATGGGGGGGAGATGGGGCCCTTATAAACACTTGCTTGCGCCACAACGGGCCCAGTGACACGCCAGTCATCGTCGACGGAACGACTCGGTCGGCTAGATTTCGATCGCCGAAAGAGTCGGTCTGTCGGCACCGTGCTACGGGCTGCCTTTGGCTAAGGCCCGTGGTCCCTCGTGCATGGGGGAGACAGGGGCCCGTTCCCCTAGTGATACTAGGGGTAAATCTTTAACAACAACAACAACACAACGGGCTGTGGCCGATCATCAGGCCCCACCAAGAAATCCTACTGGCGCCATTGGCGGAAATGTATAAAAAAGTAGTTATAGTAGGAGTTGTTGTTGTAGCAGTAGCAGTACTTGTGTGTGTGTGTATATATATATATATATATATATATATATATATATATATATATATATATATATATATATATATATATATATATATATATATATATATATATATATATATAAGTAAAACCAGAAGTATTATCATTTGTTTTTGTTATTGTTAATTTTGTTGCTTCTTAATTAATATTCCAGATCTGAGTGATTTTGAATTACATATGTGAAGGAGGAGGAAGGAAACACGGGCGTGTTGAAGTGAGTTTATTCCCGACTAGTTTTGCTTTCGCTTCTTCAGGGGAACTGAGGTGGCTCAGGTGTTATTCCGCTGCTTATAGACAAGGTCGGAGGTCAGGTCACACCCCATTGCCCACCTTCCGCAGGGTAGCGCGGGGGTTTTACTTTCCCTTTCTTAGCTGGTCGTCTCCTTCCAACGCCGGCTGCACACACTTTCGCTGCTGATACGGCCCACACTACGTCGCCAGTTCTCTTGTTGATATTGGTGTTTGTTGCGATGTATAAAGCTTCCTTTACCTTCCTCTCTCTCTTACGCAGGCCACTTTCCAGCACCTCTGCCTTATCCCATCTCGGCAAGTGGCCCTTCCTATCTACATGGTCCGACAGGGCACTGGTGAGGCCCTGTGCTCTTTAAGCCTTTTCTCCAGGCGCCTTCTCGTTTCACCATAGTAACTGCGCTCACACCCGCTGCAGGGTATTCGGTACACTACACTGTCCTTGCTACTCTTTACTCTATTTTCTTTCAACAGTTCGTCGAAAATATCCTTACATTCTTAATTATGTTTGTTGTATCATCGTTGTCCAGGGTTACGTTATTGCTACATTTGCCTTTGTTGCTGCTGCTGTTGATGCTGCTATTGTCGTATCATTCTTGTTCTTCAAGGACATTTTTTTTAATGTCGGTCCATCTACTCCTTTGTTGGGTAAACCTTTTTCGATCTTGAAAAATTTGCCTTCAGGTTTGTGCATCCAGGCTCATAATTTTGGTAGATTTTTTTTGGGGGGTAGAGGGCATCATAGGTTCATGAAAGCGAGGGGAGTGGGGCGAACGAAGCAAGCACGCATAGCTGCTGGACGTTTTTTTTAATTAAGCACTTTAAGGGGCATTTTTAGGCCGATGGAGGGATACATTTGACTATTTAAGGCGGAGTCGTACAAACTAGTTTCTCTGTAATTTTCTGCAGAAATGTTCTGACGACGATTTTCTGCCACAAATTTAACCTCGAGTTTGGTCACACAGACGACTGTTGAATTCTGGGAAATGTCAGCCAACGCTAATCTTTATTTAAGTTTCTGGATGATTTTAGAAAATGCATTGCCTTATGAAATTGTTATTATTTATCAAAAAAATATAATGACATAAAGCATACATCATACAAATGCTCAAGTCGGGATATATAGAATGCAACGATACTTATAATGTGTATTTTTAATAGAGTCCTCCCCGTCTACGTTTTCTCTCACGCAGTTCAAATGTCCTCTGCTCTCTGTAACGTACGGTGATTACGTAGCTTTAAAATGGGCTTTCTTGACAGTATGATGATAACTTCATGGAAAAAATACATCACTAATGAGTGTCATTGTGAAGAAATGGATAAAACTGTTCACGGTTATCACTCAAGCGGCTTCAGGCGCGGGAAATCACTGTGAATTTGCCGACCTCTGAAGAAGAAAAAAAAAAAAAAAAAAACGACTTGCTGGTGGCGGACATTCTGGCAGAATTCTGCAGTATTTCCCGAAAAATTCTTCCGGCTTTGAATCTCTGCAGAACTTCATAGAAACTAGCTTGTGTGACCGTGCCTGTAGATTATTATTTAGTTTAGTGAAAATGAAAAAAATATAGAGCGAGACAAGGAACTCGGCTAAAAAATATAAATTATAATCTAAAGATTATAAAACAATAATTGGACAAAATGCTTCTTAGAGTATGAGATACAAAATACACAAAAATGGTGTGATTTGTATTGGAAACAAGAGTGCTGACGCCTGTAACTTCTCAAAACTAACTTTATTCAAATCTCAATCAGTAACCTACTATATTAAAGTATGATCGTGAAGGTAGCCACTGCTAGCAGGGCCACCAGCCAATACACGACCATCCAATCACAGCACTATATTCCTTGTCAAGGCTAGTTGAGGATGCACAAAAGTAGACGATAGACAGACAAAATACCCAAATGCATTATATTATATACAACAGTCGTCATTGCTCCCAACAATCAAGGAGGCAGCGGCTAGAGGTAGTGTTGCTATATGCTACCAATTTTAAACAAGACAAGCAAAAGTATCGGCAGAATTAACATATGTAAACAGATAATTGATATATAGGAAAAATTGGGGGGAGCTATAGCCCCTTCCTAGTCCCCGTGAAAATACGGCCCTGTCATCCGACAAAACTAAACTTGTGAAGCTTTTCCGAAGTGTTATGGAAGAATAAGTAATAGTTCAATATACGAGTATATATATATATATATATATATATCTATATATATATATATATATATATATATATATATATATATATATATATATATATATATATATATATATATATATATATATATATATATATATATATATATATATATATATATATATATATATATATATATATATATATATATATATATATATATATATATATATATATATATATATATATATATATATATATATATGCATCTCTGATTTTTACCGCCCCCTTCTCTTCTCTTTTCTTCCTCCTCCTCCTCCTCCTTCTCTTCTTCCTCCTCCTCCTCCTCCTCCTCCTCGCCTCCTCGCCTGACCTCCTCAAAGGGACAGACGTTGACCTTGCTGCTGCTGCGGCATCAAACCTTAACCTTGCTTTTCACCTCGTCTGGTGAAACGACACTTGTTATTTTGTGTGTGAATCGACTCCGTGTGTTACATTTTAACGTCACAACTTTTGAAATCCGTTCATCCACGTTTTTAATTAACCGTTACTTAAATAGGCCCGTACGCCTTCTCAGAAATCGAACGACTAACTGTGCTTGTTTACTTTTCTGATTTAGCACCACTCAACTTAATTAATTAACGTCTAACTCAGTGCTGTGACGCGTCTAACTAGTGTTTGAAGTGTTGCGAGGATTACCTTACAGTGAGAGGACTTCCCTGCTGAGCTGAGCGGTTAAGTTATATATCGACTTTTTTTGTGTTTCCTGTCTTTCCTCAGTAGGATTACAACTGCACGACCTAACACAGCACCCAGTGAAAGACAGTGAGCTTCTTGTGTCTAACTAACGTAGAAAATCTGTCACTAACGTAGAAGTACAAAGCTTGACCCGTATACCAGCACACCTGTTTTGAAAAGGAGGAAAAGTTTAATCCCCCAGAGAATTTTAATCCCGGAGGGAAAACACGTGCGGGCCCTCATAGACGCCACACCTCAAACTCTCCCGCGTGACTCGACCGATTTAAAGCCGCCTCCCTCCAGGTGTTGACCTTAGTCCACGCGGATACAAAATTCATCTTAACTATAAAGCACACAATTATATCGTCTTGCAACAGTAAATAAAATTAAAAAAAGAAGTAATCATGCCGTCCAACTATCTCAATTGCTGTAATTGTTCAAAGAAATATGCTGCGATTCATTACCAAGCCAGCGACTCGATGTGTAGGTACTGTGTCTTAGACTTACGTATTCAGGCACTACAAACAACCAACGAGGAACTACAACGCTCCAATGCGTTGATCTGGGACACCATGATGGCCTTCCCTCAACTCCCTACCCCTCATTCTTCTTCTTCTTCTTCTTCTTTCCCCGCCCTTCCTACTCCAGCTTCCTCCTCCTCAAACTCATATTCTGACGTTCTGACCCAACTACATACCTCCTCCTCCTCCTCTGCCTCGCCTGAACCCGCCTCCATCCTTAATATTCCTTCCGCCCCATCCACCTCCCTTGCTACCTCATCCACTCCCACTCCCTCTTCTCCCTCCACCACCCTTGACTCCTCCCCTATCCTCATCACCACTCCATCCTCCACTTCCACCTCCAACACGAACTCAACAGCCTCGCCTCAACCACCCCACTCCTCTGCAACGCCTGCTCCCGCCGCCACCCTTACCAGTCCTTCTACTCCATCCACCTCCTTCCTACCCCATCCCCCTCAATCCACAGTACCACTCCCTTTCTCCCGCTCTCCCTTCCTCTCCCTCCAACACCCTTGACTCCTCCCCTATCCTCATCACCACTCCATCCTCCACTTCCACCTCCAACACGAACTCAACCTCCGCCTCCTCCTCCACTTCTGATACCACATCTCCCTCCATCCACACCTCACCCTCCACCCTTTCCCAGCCACCCACTACTAACACCACCACCACTTCCAAACCCACCTTAGCCAGCGCTCCTCTTGTACCTCGCGCCCTTCCAGAAGAAATCACAAGACCATTCTACCAGCTGTCACTTGTACGAACCAGACGCTGTTTCCTGGTATGGGCAAACTAACTACTAGAGTCAATTTAGTTGGAGACAGTGTGGTGAGAGGCCAACTTACGGAGTTTTGTGGTCGGAATACGTTGACACGGCAGCGTTTCTGTATCCCCGGAGCCAAACTGGACGATATTGAATCAGCTGTCGATGCAGTTTCAGTAAATGCGAAGGACGACACAGTGTATCTGATCCATGCGGGAACCAACGACCTTCAGTCAACTCAAATTCAGGACCTGTTAGCAAAATACCGTCAAGTCATTCGGAAATACAAGACCAAGTCCTCACATCATCGTCTCTGGAATTCTACCGAGAGTCAATACGTTCGCCGGATACAACAACAGTAAAGCGTACGGCGTCAACACTAGTCTAAAGCAGTTATGTAACGATGAAGGCGTAGGGTTCACGAACGCATGGCATCACTTCAACCAGCGCCCAGATTTGTTTTGGGAGGACGGACTCCACTTGAACGAGGTTGGTTCGGCGCGGCTAGGAAGGCTCCTGAACGATGCAGTTGAAAGCTTCTCGAAAAGCTATTCAAAAAACTGGAGGCGAGGGCAAGGCAAAGGCAACCCTTGATCAACCGAACCGTAGCGTCGATGCGGCTTGCAAGAAACTGTGTAACCAACGACGCCTCCGACAAGCGAACTCATTCAACTCAACGCGGCCAAACCAGTAGTCACATTTCCATTTTGTACACAAATGCACGCAGTCTATTACCCAAAAAGGACGAAATTAGGGCGTATATTGCAACTGAGAAACCAGATGTGGTAGCCATCACAGAGACTTGGGCCAACTCTGCACATCTAGTATCTGAACTGTCATTTCCCGTGTACGAAAGCTTCCAAAAAAATCGAATGCACAAGAAAGGAGGAGGAGTAATTTGCTACGTAAAAAGTACGCTCCCTGCCATAAAAATAGACAAACAGGATGCAGAGAATTACGACTCCGTCTATGTGGAAATAACTGCGAATAATAAGAAACTAACACTTGCGATCGTATACAGGCCTCCAAAACAACAAGCAGCCGATGACACTGCCCTGTACGAAGAGCTTCACTCTTTAACACAAAGTAAACAAGCAATAATAATTGGGGACTTTAATTGCCCTAACATTGACTGGGGACAATTGACTGGAGATCAAGAGGGTAACAGGCTTATAGAAATGGTGGAGGATTCGTTCCTCACTCAAGTTGTAACTCAACCAACAAGAGAAAACAATCTGCTGGATCTGGTATTAGTAAGCGACCCCGACCTCATTCGCGACTGTGAAGTTGGTGAAAAAATTAACGGTTGCGATCACCACTTAATCCGTTTCAATGTCAACATAAGTCACAAACTCGTAGACAATCCGTCAGTGATACCAGACTACAAAAAAGCAAATTTCAACCTAGCCCGTGAGCTGCTTCCTCCGCGACCAGGGACCAACTTCACCTAACCGACAATACAATCGACAACGTGTGGAACAACTTCAAAGATAAGCTTTTGGGAGTAGAAAAGGCTACAGTGCCGACGAAACCCAGGCGAGCAAATGGTGCCGTAGATCCACCGTGGATGACCAGAGAAATAAAAAGGGCGGTAAACTTAAAAAAGGAATTATAACCTAATGAAAGAGAATGACACGGCCGAAGCCCGTAATAAGTACCAAAACAGCCACAGAGCTAGTCGCACCCTTATTCGGAGTAGTAAACGCAACTACTAATAACAAATAGCGCGTGACATCAAGACAAACTCAAAAATTCTTCACATACATCAGATCGAAAAGAAAGTAAAATCCAATATTGGTCCCCTGACAGACGAGACTGGAGCTGCAACTCAGGACAGTAAACAGATGGCCAGAATCCTCAACAGTAACTTCGCATCCGTATTCACAGTCGAAAACATCGAAACCATGCCCGAGAACCCTGACCCGCCGAGGGGAATCACGCCCCTGAAAATTGACTCAATATGCGACCAAGAAGTGAAAGAGTATTTGGATAAACTCGACACGAACAAGTCAACAGGACCTGACGGTTTGTCCCCGCGGTTATTAAAAGAGCTTAAACAACAAATACTTCAGCCACTCACTAACATATTCAACCAGTCTGTTCAATTGAAAAAGGTCCCGGAAGACTGGAAGATGGCGAACGTAACACCAATTTTCAAAAAGGAGACAAAAGCGTTGCATTAAACTACAGGCCCATAAGTTTGACATCAGTGGCAGGAAAAATACTCGAAAAGATTATTAGAGACAAACTTGTTAAGTTTCTAGAAGACAATAATGTAATCTCCGACACCCAGCATGGCTTCAGAAACAAGCGCTCCTGCCTAACGAATTTATTAGACTTCTTCCAAGGTATATATAAGAACTGGGATGCCCACATCCCCAGTGATGTTATATACCTGGACTTTCAGAAAGCCTTCGACAAGGTACCGCACGAGCGACTCCTTAATAAACTGCACTCGGCGGGCATTGGAGCCAATCTGATCGCGTGGATAAGAGATTGGCTCACCGACAGAAAACAACGAGTACTACTCAACGGACAGCCTTCCGATTGGCTTCCAGTCACTAGTGGAGTGCCTCAAGGGTCAGTGCTGGGACCCATTCTCTTCATCATATATATCAACGACCTCGAAGCAGGACTGAAATCCACAATATCGAAATTTGCTGATGACACTAAGGTGGGGGGAAAGGCCCTCACAAAGACCGACTGCGAAATCATTCAGAAAGACCTCAATCACATTATCGAATGGTCGGAATATTGGCAAATGTGCTTTAATGTTGACAAATGATTAGTCATGCACATTGGTTCCAGAAATAGTAAACACACATACATCATGAATGGGAGACCTCTGCAAGCGATGCAGGAGGAAAAGGATCTTGAGTCACTATCAGCAGTGACCTGAAACACGCGAATCACTGTAAAAAGCATACAACAAAGCCAACACTATGCTCGGGTTCATAGCGAGGAACTTCGAGTGTAAAACGCCAGACGTGATGCTATCCTTGTATAATTCCATGGTAAGACCGCACCTCGAGTATGCAGTACAGTTCTGGTCTCCTAATTACAGAAAGGACATTGATTTACTGGAAAGGATTCAACGACGCGCCACGAAAATGATACCAACCTTAAGGGCTCAACCGTACGAGGAACGACTCAAGCGACTCAATCTCTTTACATTGGAGAAAAGACGCCTACGAGGAGATATGATTCAAGTCTTCAAGTATCTAAAAAAATTCAATAACGTCGATTACTCCAATTTCTTTGAATTGCAAACCAACCTAAGAACTAGAAATAATGGTTTACCCATTCAGTCTAGTCGATGTAACACAGACATCGGAAGGAGTTTCTTTTCAAACCGAGTCATCCGTCACTGGAACAATCTTCCTTCAGAAGTAGTAAATGCGAATACTATCAACTCCTTCAAATATAGAATCGACCGTCACTTCGCTGCGTCGGGAGTAAACTGAATATTGAGTTGCTTTCATCTGCTCCTCAATATCGAGGCGCTTTCATCTGCTCCTCAATGTCGAGGTGCTTTCATCTGCTCCCCAGGCCCCAGGCTGTCGAGCAGATTAAATCACCAAAGCGGGCAACCTCGTAATGAGCCAATAGGCTTTCTGTTGCCTGCGTTTCCATGTTTCCATGTTTCCTCCTCCTTCTCCTCCTCCTCCTTCGTTTCCTCCTCCTCCTCCTCTTCCTTCTCCTAATCCTCTTCAATTTTTCATTATTCATCGGTTCGGCATTTTTTCACTCATTTTTTTATCTTACATCCCATTAGCTGGAACGGGAGAAAAAATATGAGAGAGAGAGAGAGAGAGAGAGAGAGAGAGAGAGAGAGAGAGAGAGAGAGAGAGAGAGAGAGAGAGAGAGAAGGGTGTATGTTTCAATATATATATTTGAATTCACTATCATCAGTAATATTAATTATTTTTTTGCTGACTTATAAGCAGTAGCAATTGTACTTGTAGTATTAGAGTATTTAGGCTGTACATGTCGTGTTACATTTTCGGCAACTGTCGGATTATGATGATAATTTTCAGAGCATGTTTGCTCTCTTTTGTCAGTTTATATATTAACACGATGTCAACAGATGGCAGTAATAAGAAAGACGTACCGTAATGATGAAACCCGACAGATATAGCGCTTTTCGACGCGAGGGTAGGGAATGTTGTTGTGGATACGATTTTGTGCGCATGTGCTCGGAGGCCGATGTAGCAGTATAAAGTGAGACATCAGTAGGAAGTGGGACATCATTGTGCGCATGCCCTGTTGTCTAAAAAAACACGCACGAACACACACACGTGCCCGCTCGCCCACTCGTGGGGGAATGTGGCTCTCCTATTATCATAACCAAGGCAAGGGTTTACTATCCTCTTAAATTTGTTATAGCATCACTATACCCTGTCCACGACTGTGTAATGTATGAAAGGTAAGGTCCCTTTCACACGTGGACACTTAGCAGCGCTGCTGCTGGTTAATAATGGAGGTGAATGGAGGCTTTCACACGTAGACACGAACACAAAAAGTAGCGCTGCAGACCGATATGAGTGGTTGGCTTCACCGCCGGTGGCGGACACAAAAAGTAGCGCTGCTCGTTACGATACATGGCATTCAATGGGAGCGTCCACACGTAGCTGCAGCCGCGCCACTTTTTTAGAGCCCGTGCGTGGCTCGACTGTAGCGCTGCTCAATTTTAGCTGCGATACTGAGAAGCGCTGCTAATTCGACACTTCCCCTCAGCACCTTTTAAAAAGATAAGCAGCGTTGCTAAAACTGAGTCGCGCGTGAGTAGCCCTGCTGCAGCGCTGCTAAATGTCACCCGTGTGAAAGGAGCATAATTTTAGCAGCGCTGCTAAGCGTCCCGGTGAAAGGAGCCTTAGTACGTTGTTCACTACTCCAGGGCCAAAGGAATACGGAGTCCATGCATGCGCCGATTTCTGTAAATGGGGCGGAGCTAGTTAGACGTGAGTCTCCTCGGAATATGTAGTACATTCAAAAGTTTGCCCGAAAAGAGAAACAACTTTTTTTTTCTTTTTTCTTTAGTGTGGGAACCTTTTTTTTTTACGAACGATATATATATATATATATATATATATATATATATATATATATATATATATATAGAGAGAGAGAGAGAGAGAGAGATTTACATAGATTTACATAGAAAATCAGACCACACAGACCCCATGGTCCAGACTAGGTGGTCTGTCGTTGAACCTAAGTGAATCTACATTAATCAGATGGCTCCAAAACGCTGCTTTTTCTACTCTAGTTATTATTAAGTTCAAGGAATTGACGGTCGAGCTTGTTTTTAAAGGAGTCAATCGTGTTACACTGGACCACTGATGGTGGGAGCTTATTCCATTCTCGCACTACAACGTTGGTGAAGCGAAATTTGGTGCAGTCTGAATTTACTTGTCTACATTTGAGTGTTATGCCATTGTTCCTCGTTCGCAAAGTGTCATCTATCATAAACAATTTTGTTCTGTCTACATCCGTGAAACCATTAAGCATTTTAAAACATTCGATCAGTTTTCCTCGGAGGCGACGTTTCTCAAGAGAGAACATGTTAAGGGTGGAAAGTCTTTCTTCGTAGGATTTGCTGCGCAAGGAAGGGATCATTTTTGTTGCCCGACGCTGAACACCTTCTAATTTAGCAATGTCCTTTGCATGGTGAGGAGACCAAAACTGTACCGCATATTCCAAGTGGGGTCTGACTAAACTATTGTAGAACGGAAGTATTACATCTTTATTCTTGAATAAAAAGTTTCTTTTAATGAAGCTCAACATTCTGTTCGCTTTATTTGCTGCATCGATGCATTGATGTGAGAATTTGAGGTTTGACGCGATTTTGACCCCCAGGTTCTTAACGCATTGAACGCTTGTGAGTTTAACGCCGCGCATTTCGTATTCGAACTTCTTATTTCTTGTTCCAACTTGAAGGACCTGGCACATGTCTACGTTAAAGGGCATCTCCCATATATCCGACCAAGATGAAATTTTGTGTAAATCCTTTTGGAGGCTTTGCCTGTCTTCGTCAGTGAGAACCGAGTTACCAATCTTTGTGTCGTCTGCAAATTTACTAATGTGATTATTGAGTCCAACATCCACGTCGTTGATGTAAATAATGAAGAGCACTGGGCCAACAACCCAGCCCTGAGAGACGCCGCTAGTGGCCGGCGCCCACTCTGAGTTAAATCCGTCAATCACCACTCTTTGTTGTCTGTTGCTCAACCAATTCGCGATCTATTGGTTTACTTGACCGTCAATACCTATTCGCTTTAATTTATAAAGTAATTTATGCTATGGGACTTTATCAAACGCTTTCTGGAAATCAAGATAGACTACGTCCAATGATATGGTACGTCATAAACTGAGAAGAGGTCGTTAAAAATGGTCAATAGGTTTGATAGGCAGGATCTTTTGTTACGGAAGCCATGTTGTGAATCCCCAATTAATGAGTGGGTTTCGAAGTAACTCACAATTTTGTCTCTAATTATGCTCTCAAGTAGCTTACCTACAATTGAAGTTAGACTAATGGGTCGGTACTTACCTGGTATTTTTTTGTCTCCTTTCTTAAAAATCGGTGTCACGTTAGCCTTTTTCCAATCCGAAGGGACGATGCCTTGTCGCAAGGACATATTGAATACGGTTGTGAGGGAGGAGAGTATTTCGCTCTTTGTTGCTTTAAGCAGTATAGGATATACTTTATCGGGTCCGGGACTTTTATTTGTTTTAAGTGAATGGAGAGCTTTAAGGACTTCATCGGTTGATATTTCAAAATTAGGCAATGCATGCTCGAGATTTACATTAGTACTGGTGTTGGTGGTAGCGAGAGAGAGAGAGAGAGAGAGAGAGAGAGATTATAATTTAGCGTTTCCTCTCTCTCTCTCTCTCTCTCACACACACACACAAAAAAAAAACTTAAACCGTATTGTATCGTACTTAAATAGTCATTTTCATACTGGAAGCTGGACGATATAAAACACAGCAATGTAATGCTGTCCAGAAGACCACCTCTCAGCCCGGACTCTAGAAGTACAGCTTTTAAGCAAATGTATTGTTCAACTTGTGATAAAAGCAACAGATTTGTTCCATGTACACTTTGATATATATTAAATGAAATAAGGGGTGGATCCCAACCAAATCTGGATGATAATGTGGTGTGGCACCAAAAACAAAATGGCCCCCATGAAATACTGAAAAATATCTGTAGTAACCCATAGACACTTGTAATTTTCATTTTTGAATGGCTTAAAATACTAGACTATGGCCTTTACGTATTCTGGATACATTAATGCGTAGGGCTGATTGATTGCAAAACTTTAATTTGCATATTTCCAAGATGGCGTCCATTTTGCTTCAAATTAAGAAATTCAACAAAACGAAGTTGTCGAACATATACAGCAAATAACCAGAGTTCGAAATTACATAAAATATTGAGAACCATGTTTGAATACTCATAGTAAATAGTTAGTGCGCATATTCACCTTGGCAGGCACAAAGCTTTGTGCATTTGAGTTCATTTTTCTTGCACTTGCAGTCTCCTGCATGTTTTCTTGCACCCACAGCGTATGAGTTCTTCACAAGCCCGCGATGCCTCCGGTAGTGCTGTCCAGTGTGGATACCAGCCATGTTCTGTCATAGTCCACCTTCAATCACTTGGGTTTTGCAGAACATTGACGAGTGTGAGGATCTGTCCCCAATGTATCCATCTTGGTACGTAGCTCGCTTGCAGTGTTCCAAGAGTGCTGCCTCAGTTGGGGGAATGTTTTCCAGTGATCTTGACCCCTGTGCGAAAAGATGTTTCCTTGCTTCGTTCACAGTTTCCAGTCCACATGTTCTGCTGTATAGAAGTATAACGAATTTATCGATGGTTTGCAGATCCAACGAATCTCGGGTAACTGGTGCTTTGGCAAGATTGAGGAGAGAGTCTGTCAGAGAGTCACAGATATTCTACACATCTCAGCATGTTTTCTTTCCACGTCCTGCAAACGATGAGGTTGTGTCACACCCTTTAAGGCAATGGAATAAAGGCAAAGCTGCTGCCTTCCTGTGTCCCAGATTTGATGCGATTGTGTGGGTCCCTATATACCGAAATGTCTTCCCTGTGCCAAAGGCGACCCAGAGCTCTGCTATATCCAGATCGAGGACTGCTGCAACAGCTAGTACCACTACGTCACTGTCTGTTGTGCGTATTGTAACTGTCCTGTAACCTTGGGCCACGCAGTCAGCTACATGGATCAGAATCCGAGTATCTGCCTCCTCGTGTGTGCATGGTTCCAGCTGTGTTGTGTCCATGTCAGCTGGTGTGCATTTAACATGCGTATCGAATGTTGACACTAAGTGCTTCCCCTCGGGTTGTGTTTCTTCTGCGATGTATTCCGCCAATAGCAGGAAAAGTTCTTCTTTGTCTGCATCCACTTGTAGGAATGACTGCCATTTGGTTGGAAATGGTGTGGTTGCCAGAACTCTTCTGCGTTGTCCAGTACCTCTGCTTTCACGTGTGCTCTGCTTGAACTGTCCTTTACGTAACGGTCCCAGACCACGACTAGTCTTCGAACCTTTTCAAGACGTCGTCGAATTTAAGGCATAAATATGCACGACATATTCATTGAAATTGGTCTTAGCATCTTTAGGTGGCAGCATGTTTACAAGCGCAGCACCATCCAGCACCTCAGCTTCTGCAACTGGGTCAGAATCAGGACTGACCTTGTCAGGCTTGGTGGTCTGAAGGCATGGCACCAGATCCGACTTTTTACCATGTATCAGGTTTCCCATATTCGACAGTGATGGAGGGCATGCCTGGTTTTCATGGGCAAATAACTCGGTGAGGTTTCCACCCCTTGACTGTCACGAAATATACAGCAGGGAAAGTAGAGCACAGTTCGCCCTAAGTGAAGCCACCTGATGACTGACTCTGTTGAGGACATCTGTCTTTGGTGTCCCAAAGAGTGCCAGGTTGTTCTTCTGTATGGTGTCTGAAAGTAGTTGCTCACACCGAACCAGTCGTTCCTCCACAAATATTGCTGTACTGTGTCTGACCAAGAGTTTCTACTGTTCGTAGAGTCTGAACCAATTATTATTTATTCATAGCTCGATGTATATTGATATTCCGAAATAAACCATTCATTCATTCATTCATTCATACATCATGTATATAACACTCGTTAAGTTACGTCAAATTTAGCACTCGAAAATGTTCCATTTCTTACACAAAATTGCACCATTTTGAAAATATCTGCGGTAGATATTCATCCAATCAGTTATCTATATGTCCCAGTGGACTAGGCGTGCCAAATAACTATAAATTAGCATTTTAAATCACTTGAAACCAATATTAGAAGCAGAGATACGCCCCAAAATTATATTTTCCAGATTTTGAGGGCGGCCATTATTTTATGCCACACCCCTTTATGGGGTCGGTTTATTTGGGGTCCACCCCTTATATTCCTTAATATACCCCAAGGTATACATACACCAAGTTTGGTGCTTTTATCACAATTTGAACAATTGGTCTGAAATTATGTGCTAAGAAGCTGTACTATAGATTCTTGGATCAAAGATGAACTCCGAGGGGCAGCATGAGCCAATGCAAGATGGCGCCACTAAAAACACATGCCTGAGCCACAACGGGCTGGGGCCGACCATCAGGCCTTACTATGGAAGCCTACGGCTCCACAAGTAAAAACGTAATATATATATATATATATATATATATATATATATATATATATATATATATATATATATATATATATATATATATATATATATAATTTCTTGTCTATCTAAAACTTTTGAATCAATCCTTAACCGGAAGATTCAAAAGCACCTTTCTACTTCTGATCTTCTATCTCATCACCAGTATGGGTTCCGCAAGTGGCGTTCTACTGGTGATCTCCTTGCCTTCCTAACTGACTCTTGGTCATCCTCTCTTAGCCGTTTCGGTGAAACCTTTGCTATTGCGCTGGACATATCAAAGGCCTTTGATAGGGTCTGGCACAAATCTTTGCTTTACAAAATACCCTCCTACGGTTTATATCCTTCTCTCTGTACGTTTATCACCAGTTTCCTTTCTGACCACTTATTTCTGCTGTGGTAGACGGTCACTGTTCTTCCCCTAAACCTATCAACAGTGGTGTCCCGCTGGGCTCTGTCCTATTTCCCACTCTCTTTCTGTTGTTCATTAATGATCTTCTTTCAAAAACGAATTGCCCTATCCATTCTTACGCCGATGACTCTACTCTGCATTACTCGACTTCTTTAAATAGAAGACCCACACAACAGGAACTAAACGATTCCAGGCTGGAGGCCGCAGAACGCCTAGCCTCAGACCTTACTATTATTTCCGATTGGAGCAAGAAGAACCTGGTACCCTTCAGCGCCTCAAAAACTCAGTTTCTCCACCTATCCACTCGACACAATCTTTCAAACACCTATCCCCTATTCTTCGACAACACTCAGCTATCACCTTCAACACTAAACATCCTCGGTTTATCCTTAACTCAGAATCTCAACTGGAAACTTTATATCTCTTCTCTTACTAAATCAGCTTCCTCGAGGTTGGGCGTTCTGTACCGTCTCCGCCAGTTCTTCTCCCCCGCACAGATGCTTTCCATTTATAGGGGCCTTGTCCGCCCTCGTATGCAGTATGCATCTCACGTGTAGGGGGGCTCCACTCACTCCACTCTCTTGAACAGGGTGGAGTCTAACGCTCTTCGTCTCATCAGCTCTCCACCTCTTACTGATAGTTTTCTACCTCTTAAATTCCGCCACCATGTTGCCTCTCTTTCTGTCTTCTATCGATATTTTCATGCTGACTTCTCTACTGAACTTGCTAGCTGCATGGTTCCCCCCCCCCCCCCCCCTCCCCTTCGTGTGTATTTCCTCCTGCCTATGACTTTACCTCTTTCAAGAAAAGTGTATCAAGACACCTCTCTTGTGGCTACTCTTTACTTTTATCTTTTAAGGGAGAGGCGAGTAGCGGGCTTTTTTTTGTACTCTTTCTGTTGCCCTTGACCCGTGACCTTTGAAGTAAAAAAAAAAAAAAAATATATATATATATATATATATATATATATATATATATATATATATATATATATATATATATATATATATATATCAACAGTAGGCTCTCTAGTTATATAACCTAAATTTTGATCGCCTACTCCTTACAAAAAAAGTTAAGGCGTATTTGTGGAGTAGAGAACAACGTACGTACATTCATTTCATACACCACACAGTCGTGTTCAGAGTGGTGATATTATAATAAACTAAAGAAACTAGAAAACCCTTGTCTTGTTTTATGCTCTCAGAAGAGCCACCCACCGCCACGAGAGAGCGAGCGGGCATGTCTGTGTGTTCGTGGGTGTTTTCTTTGAGACACCAGCGCATGCGCACAACGATGTAGCATCTCCTACTGATGTCCCACTTCCTACTGCTACATCGATATATTATACTGTGTCCGACAATTATTATGATGACCGAGCTCTCCAGTTGTGAACACAGCAATGAAGGTGTTGAGTCTCACTGCGGGTGGGCAAGCATGCCCATTCAGTGACTGGAGAGGTAAATGAAGGTTACTTTAGTTGTTCTGGTAACTGGAATTAAAAAAAAAAAAGACGATTGAAAGAAAATAAAATGTGTGAAGGTGGTGTGCTATGAGGTGCTAAAAGGGAATGAATCGTGCGCCTGGTATTTCGTCGGCCAGTGGCAAGCGGCAAAATATCGTGTCCACAACATTTGGTAACCTCGCAAATGAAGCATTTCCTCTGCCGGGCTGTATCATTACGTGTATCCTACAAGTGCCATCATTATCCACATATTGTTAATCAACTCATGTCTGGAATATGCGTTGCCCAATTGTTAAACTTATACGAATCTTTGTTAATTAAAAACACTTCATTTCTGAAGAAAAAAAACTATACAACTGCTTTCGAGGCCCATAGATGTCTCCTATTATGACACTTAGTAAGCGATAAATACATTCAATCTTGATTTCAAAGTCTTAGGGATATAGAAAAAATGCTAATAATAATAGACGTACAGGTATAAATATTTAATGAGGTCCAATAAATAGCCCCTGCTATGGGGAGCAGTAGGTCGACTCCACGTCAGCCTCGTCAACCCAACGCGTTGCTTGCTTGTTCAGTTGGGGGTAATGGATATTATGGAATCAGTTTGATAACTCTCTCTCTCTCTCTCTCTCTCTCTCTCTCTCTCTCTCTCTCTCTCTCTCTCTCTCTCTCTCTCTCTCTCTCTCTCTCTCTCTCTCTCTCTCTCTCACACACACACACACACACACACACACACACACACACACACA
Organism: Eriocheir sinensis; assembly: GCF_024679095.1. NCBI lineage: Eukaryota > Metazoa > Arthropoda > Malacostraca > Decapoda > Varunidae > Eriocheir > Eriocheir sinensis. The sequence continues at coordinate 3,977,576 of NC_066537.1, forward strand.
CACACACACACACACACACACACACACACACACACACACACACACACACACACACACACACACACACACACACTTGCTTGTTTAAAGTTGTCGGTCGAATCGACGATGACCTTCCTCTTCTCTGTTCTCCTGGACTCTTGAAAACTGTTACTGATGGATCTTTTGTTGACTCTGAACTCCAAAAGCTGACGCGTAGAGCCTTCCACACGTGGGGCACGGAATACCTTGGCCAGGGAGGACGGGTCAACGGTCTGTGCCTTGGTGCCTCCCTCGGCGACGCTTATCATGGGCAGAGGTGCGTTTGGCCTCCAATGTGGCAACTCCTTGCCCAAGGGCTCGACGCCTTGTCGTGCGATCAGTATCTAGGGCTTCTAGGTTGTTCAAGGGTATCTCACACTTCTTCATCATTGTCTTTAAGCGGTCTTTTAATCGTTTCTTGGGGCCCCCAGGCAGACGTTGACCCTCGGCTAGTTCCCCGTTGAGTACTTGTCTGGGGATGCGGTTATTGGGCATCCGGATGATGTGGCCAACCCAGCGGAGTTGATGCGCGATGATCACTGACTATGCTGCTGCTGTTTGTCTGCTGCAGGACTGATGTGTGGGGAATGCGTGTGGGTGATGCCTAGGATGCTCTGGAGGCAGCGAATATGGAATGCCTTTAGGTTTTTTTATGTGCTACACTGTCCAGGCTTCTGATCCATATAGGACAGTGGTTCGCAAATAGGGTTCTAAGGACTTCAAGTGGTCCTTGGGAGACTTTCAAGGGATTCATAGTCTGATGAACGAGACGTCTTCTGCTTTCATATGAATAGGCCTTCAGTTTAATCAGCATAACAATGCAAGGCATTTTGCATGAATGTATTCATCTTTTGCAGAAAAAAAATCTGTTAATTTTGCTGGCTTAACCTATTTCATTACAGGGGTCCACAGGTGAAAAAGTGACTAGAAAAGGGGGAACGGAACAGAAAAGTTTGGGAACCATTGATATAGGAGGATGGAGAGACAGACTGGTGAGTACGCAGAAACTTTGACCCCGATGGTAAGACCTTTATTGAGAAAGACTGGCGGTGGGATAACCAAAGCCAGCGAAAGTATTTCGAATACACTTTTGTATTTCGCTGTCGGAGCAGGAGTTAGAGGTGAGGATGATGCCAAGATAAGTAAATGAATCCGCCATTTTCAACGGTTCGTCTATGATGCTGAAGTTGCTGTTGTTGCCAGGCTGGACTTTTCGTGCCGCAGGTTGTAGCAAGATCTCGGATTTGTTAGCATTGATGAGCAGACCAGCTTTAATATATTTTTTGGACATGGTGTCTAATGTCCTTTGTAAGGATTCGGCGAAGTTCGCTGGAAAGGCTGCATCGTCTGCGCACTATAGGTCAAGTATTGAGGATGAGGTGGTCTTCGGTGGTGGAAAAGACGAGTGATACCGAATACAGTCAGCAACGTTGATGTCATAGCGAGCGAGTAACGTTATGGCCGAGAGGTAGATATTGAAAATTACAGGGGCCAGCACATAGCCTTGTTTGACTCTTACATTAACTTTTTTTTTTTTTTTTTTTTTTTTTTTTTACGTCGCGGCCTATTGCGCCGGTAGGCTTCTTCCCGGTGGGGCCAGATGGCCGGCCCAAGGCTTCTTCCCGGTGGGGCCTGATGGTCGGCCCAGCCCGTTCTGGCGCAGGCGAGTGTTTATAATGGCGCCATCTTGCATTGGCTCATGCTGCCCTTCCGGAGCTCATCTTTAATCCTAGAATCTAGAATCCGGGTTGATAGATGGTCTTCTGGACAGCATGTGGGTAGTTTTAAGCCACTCGGCGGCGGCTGAAAATCCCAGCTTGGTGGCACCGGGCGGGGATTGATCTCGCGTCCTCCTGAACGCGGTGCCGTCACGCTGTCGACTCAGCCACCGCCTCCCCATGTAAATGGCTCGGAGACTAGCCCGCCAATTGTGACGCGAGCTGTCATTCCATCTTGGAAGCCTTGGAGAAGTGAGGTGAATTTTGGAGGGCATCCGCATTTGATAAGAATATTTCATATAATGTCTCTGTAAATAGTGTTGAATACTTTTGTTAGGTCGACAAAGGATATATGTATAGGTCTTTGGACTGTTCTCTGCACTTTTCTTGGAGTACTCTGGCAACAAAAAACAGTCGCCATGATATCGGGAAAGAAAACGAAAATGGTGTCAGACTCCTAATTTTATGTGCCATGCACGACCTAACTGTAACAAACACAGTTTTTCAGCTATCAAATAAGCACAAGACAACCTGGATGCATCCGAGATCGAAACACTGGCACCTGATAGATTACATAATTACGAGGAAATCTACTCGGTGGCACGGACCGTAGTACACTTGATGAATCATCTGTCGCATAGAGTATAATATGTGGCTTAGAGTATATTTACACCCTTACGCGAGGGGAACCCTGCAGGAGTTAGACTGTGACTATGGAGCTCAGGATTAATTGAAAGGGTGTAACAAGGGATGGTCTAACGGCTTATTAAACCAACAGTATATATATAGGAGTCTCAGGAATTAAATGGATTTACTGAGAGAGAAAGCATGTATATAGGAATTCGACATTATTGGATTCACGGAAACATGGGTGGATACTGCAAACAGAAACTTCATATCGGAATTGGAAATAGATGGCTAGCAGATGTTTCACAAAGATAGAAAGGGAAGAAGGAGAGAAGGGATTGCACTTTATGGTAAAGACACACCTAAATGTTCCGCTAACAGTTCTGTTAAAAAAACGGCGACTCAGAATCAGTTTGGGTCGACGTCCACCAAGGGAACGACAGCTAAACTCTAGGGGTTCTTTACAGACCACCCAACCTTAGCAGCAGGACACAGACATATTAATACAAGAGGTTGGCAGGGCGAGCAGGAGCAAAAATGTCTGCATAATGGGGGATTTCAACTATAGGAATGTATAGACTGAGAAGGCGTGGTTGGTGATCAAGAATCCGAGGATTTTCTGAAAGTACTACAAAATATTTTCCTCAAGCAGAGAGCTACTGAGTCCAACAGAGCTAGTTTTAAACAACAACGAGAATATGATTAGTCAGCTAGACGTTGGGGTAGAGCTAGGGTATAGTGATTCACTAGGAGATTAGGTTTAACTTAATTTGGGAGGTGATCCATGAACTCAGCCATGCGTTAATGTGAGATTTTAGAAGAGCCGATTACGGGGGGCTTAGGAGACACCTTGAGGAGGTAAGCTGGGAAACCTTAGGGTTGGATTAGGGCCGGATCACAGGGCTGGAACTTGATGGCCAGGGAAGCCATTTAGAAATGAACTACAGTACAGTAATAGCAGAGGGTTAGAGGCATATCCTCTATCAAGCACGTAGAAACGAAAATAACGACCCTAAATGGATGACCGGAAGACGCAAGAAAGACATTATCTTAAAGAGTGGAATTTATAGGAAAATGAAGAATGGGGAAACCCACCTCAGGGGCAGGAATGTTGAACTAGCCAGATCGGTGAAGAACAATCACTTAGCAAAAGGAATTACGAGATTAGGATAGCCTTAGAGGCAAAAAGGATCCCAAGAGTTTCTTTAAATTGTACAGAACGAACAGAATGGGGAGAATTGGGCCGTTGAAAACAAACACAAGTGAGCTCGTTGGAAATGTGATAAAATGAGTCAAATATTGAACGACTTCTTCCCCTCAGTTTTTTCACAGGAAAATCTAATAACCATTCCAGAGAGAGTTCAGGTATATGAGGGCGAAGATAACAACTAGTTGAGGGATGTGATCATCACTAGACAGGTAGTCCAGGATGAGGCTGGCAGGTTGAAGAAAACAAATCAACAGGTCTAGACGAAATACTCCTACGGGATCTGAAAGAATGCAGAGAGGACCTTAGTGGGTAGCTAACCGATTTCTTAAAGATGTCGGTAAATTGTGAGTATGTGCCCACCCTATGGAAAGTAGCGAGTGTGACGCCGAATTTATAAAAAAAGGGAGGACAAGTCAATCACTTCAAATTATCGCCCAATTAGTTTAACATCAGTTGTAAGCAAGATGTTGGAGTCAATTATAGCCAGGAGCATTCGAGACCATCTAGAGAAGCATAGCTTAATTCACGACTCTCAGCATGGGTTTACGAAGTGTAGGTCATGCCTTATAAACCCGTTGTCCTTCCACACTAAAGTACTAGAGATGGTAGACAGAGATGAAAACTATGACATACTATAATATAATTATCTAGATTTCAGTATAGCCTTAGGCAAACTCCATCATCACCGAGTATTACTAATATTACCGGCTCACGGTGGAGATGGGAAAGTCTTGAACTTGAGCTGGGTGTGGCTTAGATGAAGGAAGCAGAGAGTGCAAATCAATGGTAAAAAATACGAATGGGGCTGTGTTACGAGTGGAGTCTCACAGGAGTCAGTGCTGGGTCCACTCTTTTTATCATTTACATCATTGATTTGGACACAGGAATTAGTAGTGATGTCAGTAAGTTCTTAGGTGATACCAAGATCGGTAGAATAATCCAATCAAATTAGGACGCTATCGTTCTCCAGGATGAGCTAGAAAGACTGTATGATTGGACGGGAAAGCGGCAGGTGGAATTTATTGTGTAGTATTATGAGTGTACGTAGTAACAGCCCCTCACATAATTACTCCTTAAATGATACTCTTCTAAAGCCGGTCTGGGTTTGAGAGGGACTTACGAGTTTTACTGCATTCAGGCTAAGAATCGTGCAAATATCTTAAGGGTCAAGATGTTAGAATCTGTAGAGAGGAGGATGACAAAAATATTTCAAGGGGTGAGAAACTTGACGTAGGAGGATAGACTGAAGCATTTAGATCTATATTCTCTAGAGAGGCGAAAGTTACGATGAGACTTGATCGAAGTGTATAAATGGATGAAGGGCTTCAATAAAGGAGATGTTGATATTATTTTGGTTGTAAAAGAGCCAGTTAGGACACGTAGCTATGGGTTTAAGTTATGTAAATGAGCCAGGTAGGATACGTAACTATGGGTCCAAATTTGATAAATTCAGATTCAACAAAGACATATAGGCAATAATTAGTTTACCAATATAGTCATGGATGAGTAAAACAGGCTTGGCAGTCATGTTGTGGATGCCAATACCAAGAAGAAATTGGATAAATTAAAGGATAGTGAGGTGAGGTGTGGTTTGGCTTACAGGTGCTGCCTGTATAGGCCATCCGGCCTCTTGCAGACTCCTTATGTTCTTATTTTTATGTTCTTATAACGCATAAAGGTGCCTCAATGGTATATATTATATTCAATACGTGACACATTAATTGTACTGTAGCACTGATATATATATTTATATATATATATATATATATATATATATATATATATATATATATATATATATATATATATATATATATATATATATTATTAATTTTTTTTTTTTTTTTTTTTTTTTACTTGCCAGCCTATAGCGCCGGTAGGCTTTCTTGAGTGGCCGGGATGGTAGTCGTCCCCAGCCCGTCATAGCGCAGGTAAATGTTTTATAGTGGCGCCATCTTTTCTTTGCTCATGTTGCCCCCCGGAACTCCTTGATTCATTTGGACGGTTTCCTTTCGAGTCCGGGTGGATGGGTGGTCTTCAGGACAGTATGTGGGTAGTCTTAGGCCACTCGGCGGTGACTGAAAAATCCCAGTTGGTAGTGTGGGGATTCGAACCCGCGTCGTCCATCACGCGGTGAATGTGGAACCCGCATGCTACCACTCAGCCACCGCTTACTACTACTACTACTACTACTACTACTACTACTACTACTACTACTACTACTACTACTACTACTACTACTACTACTACTACTACTACTACTACTACCACTACTCATTACATTAATAATAATGACCAAAGAAAGATAGGTTGATTTTACCTCAGCCAGGATTCGAACCACAGGCATGGCGCCAGCCGCCACCTTCTCATTGCCGTGTAGAGGTGATGGTAATGAGGAGGTGGCGGCGAGCGCCACGCCTGTGGTTCGAATCCTGGCTGGGGTATAATCAATGATAATATAACAATAATAGGTATGATAAAAATAACAATAATAATGATAATAACAATAATAATAATAATAATAATAATAATAATAATAATAATAATAATAATTGAAATAATAATAATAATAATAATAATAATAATAATAATAATAATAATAATAATAATAATAATAATAATAATAATAGTACTACTACTACTACTACTACTACTACTACTACTACTACTACTACTACTACTACTAATAATAATAATAATAATAATAATAATAATAATAATAATAATAATAATAATAAAAATAATAATAATAATAGTAATATTAATAAAAGTAATAATTATGATAATAAATTATAATAATAATTGTTATACCGATTATAATAATAATAAGGGAATAATAATGATAAAAATATGTATTACAGCAATAGTGATAATAATAATGAAAATAATAATAGTAATAATATAATTAACAATCACAGCAATAATACTTATTATCATGAAAATTGTTTGCTTCTATGCATGTATGTATTTACTATAAATATCATTACGGTAGTAGCATAAATATAATACAATGATCTGAAAGACAACGAGGCTTTGAACATCGATAAGAGGCAGATTAATAGATATTGGCAAAAAGGATACCAATAATGATTATGATATGTTGTGGTCTTCTCTCTCTCTCTCTCTCTCTCTCTCTCTCTCTCTCTCTCTCTCTCTCTATATATATATATATATATATATATATATATATATATATATATATATATATATATATATATATATATATATATATATATATATATATATATATATATATATATATATATATATATATATATATATATATATATATATATATATATATATATATATATATATATATATATATATATATATATATATATATATATATATATATATATATATATATATATATATATATATATATATATATATATATATATATATATATATAGAGAGAGAGAGAGAGAGAGAGAGAGCACCTGGCGCACTAATTAGTGTTTGAGGTGGCACTTTCTGCCTCTCAACTGTTTCAAAGCCTTCTTGTTCTTCACCTGAGGAGGGAGGAAGAGCAAGTGAAATGGATTGGAAGACTAATGAAGGGAGGGAATCAGGGAGGGTAGAGTGAGGGGCTTGGAGAGGGAGGGAGTAAAAATCGCTGGGAGGAAGTCTTGGTAAGTGTGGGAGGTAGACTAACTAGCCAACGGGGAGCATACGCCTAAGGGCACCTCAGTTCAGTCACTCGCCGCTTGCACTCCCGACGGTCCCCCCGAGCAAACTCCCATTCAGCCACCTTATTCATCCTAAGTCCCTCCAGACAGGATCGATCGACGTTCCCCTCCCATGAGTTACGTGGACGTCCAGTCAAGGTTGTCAAGGCTATGCTCCTATATAGCCAGAATTAGTGTTTACGGACTAAATTGCATGGTAACATGCTTCGACTAGGTTGCACATGTAGTCTCTGGTTCGATACGAAGTCATTTCAACAATATCCAATGATCCTTAGGGGACATGTGATATCAAAGTCATCAATTTTTTTATATTTTTTTTTACAACAAAGGAGGCAGCTCAGGGGCATAGAAAAAACAACAACAATAAAAAAGAAGCCCGCTAATCGCTGCTCCCATAAAAGAACCAGAAGAGGTGTCCAAAAGCAAGGTCAAATTCGGGAGGAGAGGTGTCCTGATACCCTCCTCTTGAAAGAGTTCAAGTCGTAGGCAGGAGGAAATACAGATGAAGGAAGAATGTTCCAGAGTTTACCAGTGTGAGGGATGAAAGAGTGAAGATTCTGGTTAACTCTTGCATAAGGGGTTTGGACAGTATAGGGATGAGCATGAGTAGAAAGTCGTGTGCAGCGGGGCCGTGGGAGGGGGGGAGGCATGCAGTTAGCAAGTTTAGAAGAGCAGTCAGCGTGGAAATATCGATAGAAGATAGAAAGAGAGGCAACATCGCGGCGGAATTTAAGAGGTAGAAGACTATCAGTAGGAGGAGGAGAGCTGATGAGACGAAGAGCCTGAGCCTCCACTCTGTCCAGAAGAGCTGTGTGGGTGTAGCCCCCCCACACGTGAGATGCATACTCCATACGAGGGCGGACAATGCCCCTGTATATGGATAGCAACTGCGCGGGGGAGAAGAACTGACGGAGACGATACAGAACGCCCAACCTCGAGGAAGCTGATTTAACGACAGAGGAGATGTGAAGTTTCCAGTTGAGATTTTGAGTTAAGGATAGACCGAGGATGTTTACTGCTGAAGAAGGTGACAGCTGAGTGTTGTCAAAGAATAGGGGATAGGTGTTTGGAAGATTGTGTCGAGTTGATAGGTGGATAAATTGAGTTTTTGAGGCATTGAAGGACACAAGGTTCCTTCTGCCCCAATCGGAAATGATAGCAAGGTCTGAGGTTAAGCGTTCTGCTGCCTCCAGTCTGGAGTCGTGTACTTCCTGTTTTGATGGTCTTCTACTGACAAGAGTTGAATAATGCAGAGTTGAGTCGTCGGCGTATGAGTGGAAAGGACAGTTTGTTATGGAAAGATCATTGATGAATAACAGGAAGAGAGTGGGTGATAGGACAGAGCCCTGTGGAACGCCACTGTTGATAGGTTTAGGGGAAGAGCAGTGACCGTCTACCACCGCAGAGATAGAACGGCCAGAAAGGAAACTGGAGATAAAGGAACAGTGAGAGGGATTGAATCCGAAAGAGGGCAGTTTAGAAAGCAAAGACTGGTGCCAGACTCTATCGAAGGCTTTCGATATGTCTAGCGCAACAGAGAAAGTTTCACCGAAACTGCTAAGAGAGGATTAGCAAGAGTCAGTTAAGAGAGCAAGAAGATCGCCAGTAGAACGCCCCTTGCGGAACCCATACTGGCGATCAGATAGAAGGTTAGAAGTGGAAAGGATCTTTTGAATCTTCCGGTTAAGGATTGATTCAAAAGCTTTAGATAGACATGAAAGTAAAGCTATTGGGCGGTAGTTTGAGGGATTGGAGCGGTCACCCTTCTTGGGCACAGGCTGTACAAAGGCATACTTCCAGCAGGAAGGAAAGAGAGATGTTGATAGGCAGAAACGGAAGAGTTTGACCAAGCAGGGTGTCAGCACAGAAGCACAGTTTTTAAGCGGTGCTGATAGATTTTGTAAATAGGTGTCTTTCATCAATGCCCCGTGTGGCAATTTCAAACGAAAACATAATAATTTTCATATTTTTTTCATCGCCTCTCCTTCCTCTCCACGATTAAATAAATTTGAAGTGTCTACGTTGCAGCACAGCATATATGGCTGATGTTGGAAGATTTGGTTTTTTGGCCAAGCGGATGCAGCGGGAAACCCTGCCTCCGATTTTCCGCGCCGATGAGCAGGAATTCCCGTCACCCGACGCACACGGGTTAAGGACAATAGGAGGCACTCCATCAGGTCCATAAGCCTTCTGAGAGTTGAGGCCAGAGAGGGCATAAAAAACATCATTAGGAATAATCTTAATAACAGGAATAAAGGAGTCAGAAGGGGGATGAATAGGAGAAATATGCCCTGAATCGTCCAAAGTGGAGTTCTTACAGAAAGTTTGAGCGAAGAGTTCAGCCTTAGAGACAGATGAGACGGCAGTGCTGCCGTCAGCGTTAAGGAGAGGAGGGAAAGAGGGAAGAAGTGAAATTGTAGGAGATATTTTTGGCTAGATGCCAGAAGTCACGGAAAGAATTAGAAGAAGCAAGGTGTTGACATTTTCTATTTATGAAAGAAGTTTTTGTAAGTCGGATAATAGATTTGGCACGATTCCGGGCTGAAATGTATATATCAAAGTTATTGAGAGTTCGAAGGTTCTGGAACCTTTTGTGAGCTGCCTCTCTATCTTTAATAACACGAGAACAAGCATGATTAAACCAAGGCTTTTTAGCATGAGGAGTAGAGAAAGTACATGGAATGTATGGCTCCATTCCAGAGACAATCACCTCTGTGATGCGCTTCTCCAAGTCCCTCTCCACTGTCCGTGTCTCACAGCCGTAAAATAAGGTATCACAAGTAAGCTCAAGTTTCGAATCATTTCCCCTGATAACGACAGCGCCATATACTCGTGTTGAGCGAGTCCATAACACCGTCAACTGACTTTCTGATTAGTCCATCCAGTGTTTTGCACTCCACTACCAAGGTATGTGAAACTTTTCGCGTCCTTCACATCCTCACCACATGCATAAACAGATTGAACTGTTACTAAAGCAAGGCTCCATATGATTGGACCATGGCTTTGACCATGGAAGTAGAAGGGGAAGCGTCGGCATGTCCCGCTATCCAGAGGAGTGAGGTGAAGTCGCCGAACTGTTATTTCACTTCCCATCAATATGGCGGATACCAAGGTGAGAGCACAGGCCCACCACCTTATGCGTTCAGACCACGTCTTTTCCATTATGACGGTATTGTTATTGCTTACGGTACACTTTCCAATGCGGTAGATCTGTTTTGTAAATACTAATCTATATATGTACAAACTAAATGGAAACAAAGAAACGTGAGTTTCGACACGGGATGCTCGTATGTCGATTTCAAGAAAGCATTTTACTTAGTGCATCACGAGGCACTCTTAGATCTTCTGCAACTCCGTGGAATTCCTGCAACGACTATTGGTTTGCTGACTGGCCTCTATTTTGGGACTGAGGGTGCTGTGAAATGTGTGTGTGTGTGGAAGGGGGGGGGGGGGGGCCTTGTCCAGTTTCCTTACCCGTGAATTCGAGAGTGTGGCAAAGGTGTGTCCTTGCCCTATCGCTTTTTGACACATGTATGGACTGGATACTGGGCAGAGCTATGGACCAGAGTCATTGTGGAGCATCCATTGGTAATACCAGGGGCACTGACCTTGTATTTGCTTATGATGCAATAATCCTGGCGGAGTCGCTTGAGGTTTTGGTGCATGGCTCTAGAGACACTGAACGAGGAGGCGAAGCCCTAGCGACTTCAGTTCTCCTAAGCCAAGACCAAGGTACAGGTGTTTGGAGACTTGCTAGATGGAACAATACATTCTGTTCATGCGAGTGGCGAAGACATTGAGATCTCGGAAAATTTCACATACTGTATCTTGGTAGTGTAGCTCAGAATAACGGTGAGTCTCGCCAGGAAGTCTTACGGCGGATTGGCTTGGCCCAAGGTGTTATGGAATCGCTCAGAATGAGTATATGGCGTTGTCGATGCCTGTGCAGAAAGACAAAGACACGGATCTGCAAGTCCCTTGTGCTGTCTGTCTTACTGTATGGCTTTGAGACATGGACACTAAATGGTTACTTGGAGTGGCGGATTGGTTCTTGCGGTAATAAATGTCGCTGAATTATTGGATATCG
>NC_066537.1:3989027-4006527 GCF_024679095.1 Eriocheir sinensis
TTATGCTCGCTTGGTATGGCCAGATGGTCGGCCCCAGCCCGTTGTGGCGCAGGCTAGTGTTTATAGTGTCGTCATCTTTTCTTGGCTCTTGGCCCCGGAGCTCATTCTTCATTAACTTTGACAGTTCTTTTAAGGTTCGGGTTAAGGTCTTCAGGGTTAAGGTCTTCAGGACTGCATGTGGGTAATCTTACGCCACTCGGCAAAGGCTGAAAATTCCAGGTGGTAGCAGCGGATTCGAGTCCACGTCCCGGAAGATGTGTGTGAGCCACGGCCACAGTTTGAGGAACACTGGTCTATAGCCCCGTTCACACTGTGCCGACTCTGGGCCAAGACAACCTAGCGACTATTGCATTTGACAAGTCGGCTCCTACGCTCCAAGAATTTTTTGGCGTCTTGGTGTCGGCTACCATGATTGCCGACTGTCTGGGACATTCGGCCAACTAGTTGGAAGAATGTCCGCGACATACTGCCAACTAGTCTTAAGACGACTCTCAACGGTCAATTTTTTAAATAGCGCCATGTCTACGACAACCACAACTCTGCCGACCGATTGGCCGACATTCACAGACGGTCTTGACGACAGTCCTCCAGATTGTCTGCAAACTGGTTGGCGGACTAGCTGGCCGACAGTTGCCAAGGAGTTGGCCGACGGTCTTCCTGACGGTCTTCGCGACTGTCTTGGTGACTCTTGGCGGCAGCCTTGCCGTTCCTTAAAATACGGAATCGCTCTGCATTCGAGAATGAAATGTATCGTTCCGTTTAGAACCAATATGGAACGGCATTTGTTTCGTACGGTATTTTGTTATCTGAATGGTCAAGCAGATAAAATTCAGTATCTTAAAATTGTAGTGAGCGCATTTTTCGGTTAATCACAAAACCAGCCCGTAAAATGTGTCAAAGGTTCGTCCTTCAATACGTGTAAAATACGCGACGTAACGTCCCTCCCCCCTCCCTCTTGCCTCCATCAGCAGCGTGCTGCGGCTGTCACTCATTGCATGCTCGAGAAATTTTAGGGTTGCCTCCCGTTCCTTTAAATATGGATCCATTCCGTATTGGAGAGTGAGATGTTGCATTACACAGTTTTCTGACCTCAGGGTGGCAACTTTAGTTGTGTCATTCAACACAAGAGAGATCGAGGCAAAAGGAGTGCGTGGGTACTGTGCGGCTCCCAAGTTTGTGCCAGCGAAACATAACCATGCCCAGAAGTTGTTATTGTGCTTGTGATTGCAAAATAAAAATATAAATTTCTTGATGGCAGCAGTGTTAACCAATATTTCTGAGCCGACAGTCGTCACGAGCGTCTTTCATTAGGCGAAGACTGTCGTCACGGCAGTCTCTCATCATTCTTAAGTAGTCGGCACAGACGACTGTGCCGACAGGAAACAGTAAAAATTTGAAAAATGGCCCCGACAGTCGTAACGACTGTCTCAAGACAAGCCAAGACTGTTGACGACAGTCGTCACGACTGCCCCAGACCTCCCTCAGACGTCAACCGGAAGTGACGGTTGGTCCAGACTCTTGCCGACTCTTGTCGTGAAAGTTTAGCATGGAATACTTTTTTGCGCTACCCCTCACGACTCCTGACTGCCGTCACGACGTCGGCACAGCAGTCTCAAGACATCTTTCAAGACATGCCCGACCCTTTCACATCAACACCCAAGACCTCGTGTACTCTAGAGTCGTGGGTTGTCTTAGCCCAGAGTCGGCACATTGTGAACGGGGCTTAAAATATAGTCTACCGCCATACGTTGGTATTTGCCTCCACTACCCGCTCATTATTTCGACTATGATGATATACCTGACTATATCAGCGCTTTAATCCCCTACGCCTTGATAATGTAATTATGAAGGAATCGTGTCTGAGTGAGCATCACTTTAACTATTAACATTAATATTCATGCAACACTTTGCCGTTTTAGCGAATTGCATGGACAGCCATTCTATTTAACAGCATTAATGTAGCATTACTAATACGCCTTATTGAGCTTTTCCCACAGGGACATATGCAATCATTCCTTTTATTACAGATGTTACATTTATTTGATTTCCCACAGGTGCGCTAAATTTATTGAATCATTTGCTTATGATTACCAAAACTTCATTAATCTTCTTACGGGAGCTAAGATTATGTAGTTTGCTGCCTTTACATGCTTAACCGATCAAATTCAGTTCAGATATTCCTCTTTCATGTACTCTCATAAAAAGGGTTTGCTTGTCCAATACGAACTCAAAGTCAACGTGTTTCACCTCCGTCCGGCTAATCAGTTTTGCAACATCTAAATCGATGAATGCAGATACTTTTTTTTTTTTTTTACAACAAAGGAGGCAGCTCAGGGGCACAGAAAAAAGGAAACAATAATAATAAAAAAAAAGCCCGCTACTCGCTGCTCCTAAAAAAAGAATCAGAGGTGGCCGAAAGAGAGGTCAATTTCGGGAGGAGAGGTGTCCTGATACCCTTCTCTTAAAAGAGTTCAAGTCGTAGGCAGGAGGAAATACAGATGAAGGAAAATTGTTCCAGAGCTTACCAGCTTGAGGGATGAAAGAGTGAAGATGCTGGTTAACTCTTGCATAAGGGGTTTGGACAGTATAGGGATGAGCATGAGTAGAAAGTCGTGTGCAGCGGGGCCGCGGGAGGGGGGGAGGCATGCAGTTAGCAAGTTCAGAAGAGCAGTCAGCTTGGAAATATCGATAGAAGATAGAAAGAGAGGCAACATCGTGACGGAATTTAAGAGGTAGAAGACTATCAGTAGGAGGAGGAGAGCTGATGAGACGAAGAGCCTTAGATTCCACTCTGTCCAGAAGAGCTGTGTGAGTGGAGCCCCCCCACACGTGAGATGCATACTCCATACAAGGGCGGACAAGGCCCCTGTATATGGATAGCAACTGTGCGGGGGAGAAGAACTGGCGGAGACGATACAGAACGCCCAACCTCGAGGAAGCTGATTTAGCGAGAGAGGAGATGTGAAGTTTCCAGTTGAGATTTTGAGTAAAGGATAGACCGAGGATGTTTATTGTTGAGGATGGTGATAGCTGAGTGTTGTCGAAGAATAGGGGATAGGTGTTTGGAAGATTGTGTCGAGCTGATAGGTGGAGAAATTGAGTTTTTGAGGCATTGAAGGACACAAGGTTCCTTCTGCCCCAATCGGAAATGATAGCAAGGGCTGAGGTTAAGCGTTCTGCAGCCTCCAGTCTGGAGTCGTGTACTTCCTGTTGAGAGGGTCTTCTGTTGAAAGAAGTTGAATAATGCAGAGTGGAGTCGTCGGCGTATGAGCGGACAGGACAGTTTGTTATGGAAAGAAGATCATTGATGAATATCAGGAAGAGAGTGGGTGATAGGACAGAGCCCTGTGGAACACCACTGTTGATAGGTTTAAGGGAAGAACAGTGACCGTCTACCATTGCAGAGATAGAACAGCCGGAAAGGAAACTGGAGATAAAGGAACAGAGAGAGGGATAGAATCCGAAAGAGGGCAGTTTAGAAAGCAAAGACTTGTGCCAGACTCTATCGAAGGCTTTCGATATGTCTAGCGCAACAGAAAGTTTCACCGAAACGGCTAAGAGAGGATGACCAAGAGTCATTTAAGAGAGCAAGAAGATCGCCAGTAGAACGCCTCTTGCAGAACCCATACTGGCGATCAGATAGAAAGTTAGAAGTGGAAAGGTGCTTTTGATATATGATCGACTGGAATGCTCTCCTTCATGAACACGATGTCAATGATAATTGTAAAATTTTCTTAGACGCTAAAAAAAGTTTTTGATGAATGTTTTCCACTTAAATCTAAACTAATAACTGAAAAAAGATTAAACAATCCCTGGATGTCACAGGCAGTACTAAACTCTATGAGGACAAAAAATAATCTATATAAGGATTACAAAATAGGAGCTGTCACCGAGGCTCAGTACAAACAATACCGCAATATCTTCAATACTACTATAAGACAAGCCAAAAAATCTTATTACATAGCTCAATTTACTAACTTTAAAAATGACACTCGCAAAATATGGAAAACAATCCACCAACTTTCCAGTCATAACCACAAAAAGAGTGCCCCAAATCAGATATTATGTAACGATGAAAAACTCTCTGAACCTTTAGAAATTGCAAAAGCATTTAATGAATTTTATTCTAATATTGCACCTAAATTAGATAATAATCTACCACCTTCCAACACAGATCCTCTTAGCTTCCTTCGAGGTAACTATCCACATTCAATGGCAATTCCCATAGTTATACCTCAAGATATAATTACTATAATCAACTCGCTTAAAAACAAAAAATGTAATATGCATGACATTCCTGTATCTGTCATCAAAACCAGCAAAAAGCAATTTGCATTACCCTTAACCATACTATTTAATAACTCTAGTAGTAGTAGTAGTAGTAGTAGTAGTAGTAGTAGTAGTAGTAGTAACTGGAGGAGGAGGAAAAGGAGGAGGAGGAGGAGGAGAAAAAAGATTAGGAGGAGAAAGGAGACGAGAAGGAGCTCATGAGGAAGCTGATTCAACCTTAGTGTTATGTAGTCTTGGTTCGTGATTATTAAGGAAACGATAGCATTAAGAAAGGCCGTCGTGAGAGAGAGAGAGAGAGAGAGAGAGAGAGAGAGAGAGAGAGAGAGAGAGAGAGAGAGAGAGAGAGAGAGAGAGAGAGAGAGAGAGAGAGAGAGAGAGAGAGAGAGAGAGAGAGAGAGAGAGAGAATACACACGTCACCGGGTTCTTTGCTAAATATTTCTTTCTGAATTATGAGAGAGAGAGAGAGAGAGAGAGAGAAGGGAGGGATGGGAAACACACACACACACACACACACACACACACACACACACACACACAGGGAGAGGGAATAATCTGAAGGCCATTTCAATCAGCGGATGAACGTCAAGATTTCATTAGCCAATCGTGGAAGCGGACGGTTCTCGGCCTGAACGTCCTCGGGCACTGATTGGTCCAATTCTGCAGCTAATCCACGATTGGTTAGCTCCGCTTGACTCTCCTCTGTTTGCATGCACCAAGGGTTGACTGCTCACATTATGTTTGCTCTCTCTCTCTCTCTCTCTCTCTCTCTCTCTCTCTCTCTCTAGCAATCTATCAGAGTTCGGATCGCAATCTGACTTGGCTGAGCAACGTATAATAATGGGTGGTCATGAGTGGACCAGCGTCAGAGGGCACCAGTTACTCGCGGTGTCCTTCAGGGCTCTATTCTCAGACCGGAACTGTTCATAATTTATATCAATGATATCGGTGCTGGGGTCATCAATTTTATTATGAAATTTCATGACAGGAAGATTGGTAAATCGGTACTCTCAGGCCGTGACATGCAAAGCCTTTCATTAGATTTACGAAAATTTTCAGCTCTGTCTGATGAATGAGAGCTGCCCTTTATCGTAAATATTTAACAAATACTGCAAGTAGGAAATAAAAATACAAAGTATGCTCCAACAAAATGTGCTGTATTAAGCTCTAAACAGCACGGTGTGAAAGATCTTGGTGTCATAATGTCATCAAACCCTAGAGTCTACTAACACAGCATTGAAACAGTGAATACGGCAAACAGAATTTTGGGCTTTATGAAAAGAATCTCTTCCTTCAAAAAAAAAAAAAAATACTGCCATTGTATAACAGTTTTGTCAGAAGCAGCTTTGGTCTCCCACCCATGCCTAGCTAAGAAAAATTTGAGAGGGTACGCAAAGTGTGCATGGCCTCGGTGCTCTTTACCAGCCAGCCAGCGCCTCCGCGGTGCAGTGGTCAGCGTCCCTAACTACAGATATGCGGGCCCGGGTTCGAATACCGGGTTGGTCAGTCAGCGTGTGGTTCTTCCAGCTGTTCATCCTTCTTTCGGAATAGTAGCTAAATGGGTGCTTGGAGAAATCTGGGAAGGTGAACTGCGGTAACACTGGTGTTACACTGGCTCTTTGTCAAGTTAATTGGTTCTCTCCCACCACATCTTCAAAGGGTCAACGGGGCGGAGATGAGCACCGCCGCTACACGCAGCTATAGCCTATGCTTCCAACTTTACCTTTACCTTACTTGAGATGGGTAAGAATCTGTTACCCCGAGACACAGAGCAAGTGAGACTTCCGGGTTATCACAGTTTACCTTCCTCAGACCTCCCCAGGTACCCATATATCGACCAGCCAGAAAAAGAGGATAAACAGCTCCGTGAGCTGGGCGCCGACTGCCCCGGGCACGCGGACTCATAACTAAGCCTTCTGAACCTAAACCACGGAGGAGCATGCCTATTATAGGACATGGTTAATTAGGAGTACAAAGTAAGGTGATCAATCTTATCTTTTCCTTTCGCAACTAACATCAAAAGGAAAGGCTATACTCGTATCTTTGTCTTTTTTTATTGAGAAACACCGTCTCGTAGGGAAAACTTATAGAGTTTTCTTTTAAACATTTGATTACGAATGCGAATGAATCACAACTGTTCATGATCGATAGCACATCCCGAGCGAAAGAGAATGGCGCTGTATTTATAAATAAATAGATATATTCACATTGAGCTAAACTATTTTTTCATCAGAAAGAGAATAGCTCCCCCTCATTGGTTCGGTGCAGCACGATGGATATATATAAAAAGAAACAGGCCGTCACTTTCTTTAAGTTAGACTTGGCGATTGTTAAATTCGCTAAGGCTGAGGTGCAGCATCAATGTCTCCGTTTGATTTATTTAGAACACTTAGTTTGGACCATTGGGTATGAATTGTCTGATAATCTAAGTCTCTCTCTCTCTCTCTCTCTCTCTCTCTCTCTCTCTCTCTCTCTCTCTCTCTCTCTCTCTCTCTCTCTCTCTCTCTCTCTCTCTCTCTCTCTCTCTCTCTCTCTCTCTCTCTCTCTCTGTGTCTGTGTCTGTGTCTGTGTCTGTGTGTGTGTGTGTGTGTGTGTCTGGATGGGCGGGTAGGTTTGATTCTGTCAACCACAAATTTTCGATCCAGCACCACCACCGCCATCCCACCGCTAACACACCACTAACACCAGCACCACCACACTCCCCTGCATACCTGACGTAATGGCATGGGGAGGGGAGGAAGGGAAAACAGAGACATGCGAGAACAATGAAAAGGAGAGAGAGAGAGAGAGAGAGAGAGAGAGAGAGAGAGAGAGAGAGAGAGAGAGAGGAGAGAGAGAGAGAGAGAGAGAGAGAGAGAGAGAGAGAGAGAGAGAGAGAGAGAGAGAGAGAGAGAGAGAGAGAGAGAGAGAGAGAGAGAGAGAGAGAGAGAGAGAGAGAGAGAGAGAGAGAGAGAGAGAGAGAGAGAGAGAGAGAGAGAGAGAGAGAGAGGAGAGAGAGAGAGAGGTGAGTAAGCAATAAAAGATAATAACATAGAATCTGTGTCTAATAAAGTATTATTCTTGGTAAATACTAAATAAATCCTGACTTTGATAGGTCAACCATTTATAACCAAGCAAAAACTTAACTGAGGCACAAAATCCTGCCCGAAACCTAAACTACAACCTTTAACGAAACCCGGCCTAACCTAGTCTTACCCATGACTAAACCTTTACAACACCAAAAAGGAGTGTTAAGCACAAAGCAGGTAACCACATCTCATTAACTAAACTCAACATCTCGAATATATGTTTTTCATCAGAATGATTGTCCCCCTCATCCTGCTGTCTTTGTACCAGCCCAAGGGAGAACAGAGGGGAAACAGGACAAAAAAATATTAAAAAAAGAAAGCAGGATGGGAGTGGAAGGACGGCGAGGAAAATTTCGGAGAAAAGGGGGAAGGAGAGGGGTGTCAGGGTGGAGGGAATGAAACATTAGGTGCATCTTCAATTTCCCATTCCCATTGGCCTCCCCAATTCCCTATTTCCCTGCAATTAAAAGGGGGGGTCGCTCTCATTAACCCTGCTGCCTCACGGGGAAATGCGGTCTAAGTGTATCAATCGGTGCAGGAAATTACGTGCGTGGCTTATGGATTTACTTGGCACACACACACACACACATACACACACACACACACACACTGACACACACACACACACACACACACACACACACACACACACACACACACACACACACACACACACACACACACACACACACACACACACACACACACACACACACACACACACACACACACACACACACACACAGAGTGAAACAGTACCCATTGATCGGCTAAGGAGCTCCAAATGTTCTCACTGAGTACTTGCTGGGTGATCACTCCATCTCGTGATCAGGCCAAGGTGAATTAAACTCTCTCTCTCTCTCTCTCTCTCTCTCTCTCTCTCTCTCTCTCTCTCCACAAATCGTTGGGCAGCCTTACATTTCCTGCAGCCTGCCATCCATATCACAAGCTGTGTACAAAATTCTTCTTTGTGTCATTGACGCCAAGGTGATCCATCAGATAAGTTTTTTTTTTTTTTATTTTTTTTTTTACGTTCTTGCCTATTGCGCCGGTAGGCATCTTCCCGGTGGGGCCTGATGGTCGGCCCAAGGCTTCTTCCAGGTGGGGCCTGATGGTCGGCCCAGCCCGTTCTGGCGCAGGCGAGTGTTTATAGTGGCGCCATCTTGCATTGGCTCATGCTGCCCCCCGGAACTCGTACTTGATTCGCTTGGACGGCTTCCTCTAGAGTCCGGGTTGATGGGTGGTCTTCAGGACAGCATGTGGGTAGTTTTAAGCCACTCGGCGGTGACCGAAAAATCCGAGTGGTAGCGTGAGGATTCGAACCCGCGTCGTCCATCACGCGGCGAATGTGGGTCCAGTACGCTATCACTTCGGCCACCGCCTACCCTACCCTACTTGAACGACGACAAACTTAGGACGCATCTGGATTGTCTTGCACTCACAACATTTCAGGTAAAAGCACGTATCAAAAGCTGCCCACAAACTTGGAATACAGACCATCTACAAAACTAACACAAGGGAAATCTCTCAAACACTTCAGGACCCGCCCGCCTTGAGCACACAACAAAAGAGGCGAGCTCCCATGCTCCGGCACGATTCTTACTTCGGTGAGTTTATTGTCAATCACGGACGCAATACAAAAATAGATTCTCATAACAAAGACATATTCACATGCCATGGGTGAGCTACAGAGAAAATAAGTAAAACTTTAATGTGGAGGCCACTTTTTAGTTTGTGAGGCCGACTCGCTGTCTTAAGCTGCAGTTCAATCAGCTACAAGCTTACAGCAGCAATTTAGTCTCCACAATTTAAAAACAGAGTATTGCTATCTGGGCGGCGTGATGGAAGGACCCTTTCTACTTAAGTCTTCCCAAGTATTATTAAGTAAAGAATTATGAAGGTGAAGTAGTCACATCAACCGGCTGACTCTTTCGTATCCAAGTTAATAGTTCATCATTAGGATCACGCAGCCCTTTCACCCCACTGCATTGTCCACACAGGGAAGATAGAGCCAAGGAGTGTACCACGAACCAAGAGAAGGATGGCTTAAGAATTATTCAATGGCGGAAAGACTGAGGTAGGGACGCCACACTCCTCCCACATGAAAAAAAAATAATGAAAAGAGAAAAGGTAAAAAAAAAATATACTGATGCCGCAAAAACAGCACATGAAACACATTACAACACAAGACAATATGTGTGTGTGTCCTCTGCTGTCCCTACCTAGTATTAGCAACAGTACTTACTAATACCGTAAATAATATACACTCACTAGAGGTAGGTGCGGCACACGGCACCTCTTGGCCATGTAAGGGCTACGACATAAAACAGGAAAGCCATCACATGCACCACACTATACGATCGTCAGTGAAGTGTTCTGCATGGAATCCCTTGGCCTCACTGGTCCTGAATACACGGTACAACATAGGCGCCATACACACACACAAAAAAAAAATAGGACGGCTCCCTTAGTGTTTTAAACTCTTGCGTACGCTAACCCCACATGCCTTTTGAGGATAGCGAAGTGTACCGGCCACTCCATGCAACCCTCCTCCTTTATAAGAATCTCTCAAAATGCGGGGCAGCACATCCGCAACACCAAACATCTATTGGAACCATAAGGTGCGCGGCACGACTGATCGCCCCTCTGGGTGTTGTAAAGCAGCTTTAATATCACTAGGATGGCACATGCATCGCACGACACCCCTCCAGGCCTCCGACAAGTAAGTTTAGGGGCAGTACGTCCCCTGGAAATTCCATAACTTTGATCATAAGCATATTAAAAATTTTAATAATAAGAGCACAGCGTGTGCACACCAGAGAATGCTACAGTGCACTACCTCCCCTGGCCGTCTCCTCCGGAATTAGTCAGCATCTTTAACACCACACCACAGAACTGCGTGCTCCCTTCAACACCATCACCTTGGCGTCCCCTTCGATTGTTACGAAACATTTAAAATGCTAAGGAGAGGCCATACACACACACACACACACACACACACACACACACACACACACACACACACACACACACCATGCGCTTATCAAAGTGTGGCGCACGACGACCCAAGACTGTCACCAATGTATAATAAAAAAAATATAAAAAAGGCGGTTCCACGAGAGCTGGCGGAGATTTTCCTTCAGGGTTGGGCTTGCGGACTTGGTATCATTGCATGGGTGATGGTACTGCGCGCTCATTGGCCAATTCTTAACTTGTTCTGATGCCCATAAAATTGACTTTGTATTCCTACCAAAGCCCTTTGTGAGTTGTAAGGCAACAGATTGCACCGATAAAAACTAATGCAATAAAAATCTTTATTGATAAGTATGTGCCTTTTGAACTACTATAGATTAATCTGAAACGACATTCATAACAAAACTAAGTCAGAACTGCACGTAAATGGACAATGTCCAGCGACTGAAGCGACTGTTGAGGCTAGATTTTTTTAACTACTTTTTACTACTACAAACTGCTAGACTACAGTCTAATTAACTCATTTATTGTAGGATTTCTTGGTATATTTTTTATGCCTGGCTTAGTCATAATGTGTAGTGATGCTACGGAGTCATAACGGAAACATTGGCCTGAGGCAAGAACCTTCTCATTTCATTCATCGTTCTATCATTATTCCTGCGGTGCACGACGCTTTTGCAGTACCTCGGGGACGTCACATACACCATACCAAGAACATGCCATAACGGTACATTACACGGCGCCGGTGATGGCACATGTGTGTGACACACCAAAACGCAAGCCGATATGCTGCGCGGCACGCCTTTAAAGTTACCTCCTGGTGTCCTCAATATTTGCGTCGACATTGCATGTTCCGCAAAGCCTGGCAGGACGTTGATGTTTCCTGGCGACGCTCAAACAAATATAACTAACTTCAGCAATGAACAGCCTTCCTTCTACTTTACTTAATTATCTTTCAAGAGTACCAATGCGCCTCTGACCCTAAGTTTGATTTTCCTCATGGTTTGCTTCCTGTATAGATCAGAAAAATAGTCGCATCACTCAAGATAGTATAGTGCATGAATTTCTCAGGCTATTAACTTAGTTATAAAAAGGGGGGTTTAAATAGCACGGAAACGGCACAGACACCACCCTACGACAGGACGGCAAGGTACGCGGCGCCTCCAAGTCGTTCAGTCCCTGTTATTAATACTTAGAAGAAAGCACGCCCATCAAACAGGAGAAACAGTTATATACTTGGCGTGTCCAAGGCTGTCTCCAGTAGCTAGTTGTCAGAAACTGCGGGGGAATACACATGCATGACGCAACCCCACGCCATGCACAGTTTGCTGCACAGCTTCTTCTTTTTTTTTACATAATAATACAAATCAACAATCTGTATCATTCCCCTGCAGGATATAGGCTAGTCCCAGACGTTTCCATTGGTTTCTGTTCTGTGGCTCTAGCTTCTAATTATGGTACAAATCTTCAGAATTCTTTCCATCACACCATCTGTTGAACGGACTTCCCTTGTGGATATTTATGCCAGATATTTCCCAGTTTGTAACGTTTTTTGTCCATCTCTTGTCCTCTCTCCTACAGATGTGTTCTAGGCATTGCTATTTCGGTTTTTATTATGTCATCTACTTCTGTTTGTTATCTTATCCATTATTATTTGTAAGTTTTTTTATTCATTTTTTCATTCTTCAATGGGGACGTCTCAGACTCCTTTCCAGAGACTTGGTTAATATTCATGGCTCAGACCCATATGTCATGACGGGGAGGACGCATTGGCTGGAAGCCCTTCACTTCCACTTCACTTCAATGTTTCAGTATGTTCCCTGCATCCCCAAAATGACACCTGTACAGCACATGTAACGATGTGCCTCTTCCCAACTCACCGTCCCTCTGTCGATATTTGTTATCATTCTCTATGCTGCCAGTTAATTAAATATCACGGAACGGTGTGGTGCATAATGACCTCTTGGTGTGGCTCTGGGCATTACAAACCAATTATGATATCGCTGACACGCTGCAAGCCGCACACCAGTGATCAGGAGGGTGAGGTGCAGGGGCTCCTTCGTGTCTCCTGGTGGCATTGTCAAATTTCATTGAAAACATGAGTATGCACTGCAGGGCAATGAGGTACACCACGCCCCTAGATGGTCCCTCTACTCATCTATAGTCTTCATATCGTAGGATGACCATTTCAACCTCACCTCCTCCTGGACAGAGTGATCTAAGGCTCTTCGTCTCATCAACTCTCCTCCTCATAGTCTTCTACCTCTTAAATTCCGCCGCCATGTTGCCTCTCTTTCTATCTTCTATCGATATTTTCATGCTGACTGCTCTTTTGAACTTGCTAACTGCATGCCTCCCCCCCTCCCGCGGCCCCGCTGCACACGACTTTTTACTCATGTTCATCCCTATACTGTTCAAACCCCTTATGAAAGAGTTAACCAACACCTATTTTTTCATCCCCTTCACTGGTTAACTCTGGAACAGCCTCCCTTCGTCTGTATTTCCTCCTGCCTGTGATTTGACCTCTTTCAAGAAGAGTGTATCAAGACACCTCTCCAACCGAAATTGACCTCTCTTTTGGCTACTCTTTACTTTTATCTTTTATGGGAGCGGCGAGTAACGGGCTTTTTTTGTACCCCTTTTTGTTGCCCTTGAGCCGTGTCCTCTGATGTAAAAAAAAAAAACGACAGAGGAGTAAAACACATTGCACCCCTTGATTGTTCCATTATGGTAGGAAGCAAAGCAACTACAGTATCGCGGGACCGAGGTTTACAACATAACACAGAACGCTTTCATGCCCAACCCAGAACTTTTTACCTAATTCCTTCGGTTTTTGGAAATACTGAGGGAACGACATAAGACCCTACACGAAACGGCATTGTGTAGTGTGACGCCTCACAGCTGCTCTCTTTGGCCATAGGTGAACATCGTTATTACAATGGTGACTGGAACACAGAGCACACCACATCAAGCACCGTTTACTGCCTTGTGGTGCACAGCGCCCCATAGCCGCTTATTTCCGATATCAGAATGCATCTTTCATGCCGTAGAAATGGCACAGTGCATCACATCACTGTTCACACGTTGGCACTGCATATGCTTATTGATGTCGATAAGGGAGGGTGGGGAGCACCATGCACCAAGTCATCTTAGTTACTGTGGTGTAGCCGCCTGTAGCGATTGTGCTGTCCCCGAGTAAATAAAGACGCTTTTACCCGGAGGTGAGGGATGCAGTGAGTGTTGTGCAAAATGCCGTGCTATGACGAAGTATGTGTGCTGTACCTACTATAATTTAAAGCTGTGAAACAGCTTTTGCACCACCATCCGCACTAGCATCAGAACCACCAGCATAAACAACAACAACAACAACAACAACAACAACAATAATAGTCCAACTTCCACACGTGTATCTAAAGACCGCTCCTAAAGTCAACGCTATGAAGCAGACGAAGGTAAATTTAAGTACACCTACACTGGAACCCTCTGCGTCACGACGACCTCTTCGGCCTCTGCTATGGCTAGAGTTGATGTACTGTAATGTCAAGACTAAACACGAGGTAGAGTTTTCTTTGTTCTTTTCTTTCCCTAATATCGATGATTTATATTATTTCATCGTTCTATAAAAATAACATAATTGTATCAGAAGAATTGTTGAAACTGGATGTCTCTTTCGGAATGTAAATGTGCTTTTGAAAGCTTAGAATTACCCAAAAAATCATTTTCGTAGTTTTAGGGTATATACTGGATACTGTATTAACGCACTGATAGAATGCCTGTATCATATATTAGTTTGACAATGTACCATTTTGACCCCAATGACTTTACTAAAAAAGTGGAATCATAAAAAATCCAATTACGCTGCAATAAATCATAATTATGACAAAAAAAATGACGGTAAAAGTTCAAATGACTGATATATTACCGTAAAAGCTATCAGTGGTCCCGCTGGTGAGTATTTTAACAGCGTGATCAGGTTATATTTTCACACTAGCAGACACTTCCTTTACCACACGCCTCGAGTCTAGCCACTCAGAGAACGCGAATTCTAGTCCAGGAACACAGGGACAAATGTGTCCTCCTTCTCCCCTAAGTTTACCTTCACGCGGCTCCCAGACAAACATTTATCGATCAGCCAGCAAGGGAAGCTAAACAGCACGCTTCACTGTGCAATGTCTGCCCCAACCAAGGCTCCCAATAAATTAGTTTTGCTGCAGGTAATGTCATTTTATGATCAATTAAAATGTGGCGATAACGTTATGAGGACTGATTCCGCAAAAAAAAATCCAGTAAGCTATTGCACACAAACCATCAAGTAACAAACAAAGACGAAAAAATTACAAAATATCCCCCTCCAAAACCTATATACAAATGTAAGAGAGAGAGAGAGAGAGAGAGAGAGAGAGAGAGAGAGAGAGAGAGAGAGAGAGAGAGAGAGAGAGAGAGAGAGAGAGAGAGAGAGAGAGAGAGAGAGAGAGAGAGAGAGAGTCGAAAGAAACAGATAAATAAGCACAGAGAAAGAGACAATTAGGTAATATAATAATTAGATAAATGAACACACACACACACACACACACACACACACACACACACACACACACACACACACACACACACGGCCCGGTAGCTCAGTGGATAGAACGTCTGCCTCACAACCAGAAGGACCGGGGTTTGATTCCCCGGCCGGGTGAAGATAAGTTGGGTTTATCTTCTTTCACGTGTAGCCCCTGTTCACCTAGCAGTGAGTAGGTACGCGACGTAAGGCAAGGAGTTGTGACCTCGTTGTCGCGGTGTGTTGTGTGTGAGTGGTCTCAGTCCTACCCAAAGATCGGTACTATGAGCTATGTGCTCTTCCGTAGGGGAACGGCTGGCTGTCTCGAGAGAGACCCGCAGCAGACCAAGAGGTGAATTACACACACACACACACACACACACACACACACACACACACACACACACACACACACACACACACATACACACATGGAGATAGAGGTGTGGAGTAGATAAATGAATGTGACGCGCCGCATTTCACCACTGGCACGCTGACCAAACCTGTGGTGATGATCCCGCTAACGGCCTCACACAGGTATGTATGGCACTTGGGAACACCTACCATCTCCACGAACACCACCGTTACCACCACCACCACCACCACCACCTACAACAACGACCATAACAATAACCAAAGCAATAACTAAAACAACAACAACAATAACAACAACTAAAGCAGCAATAATATCACTCTGGCCTCAATCCTCAGAAGGCTTGTGGACCCGTTGAGGTGCCACCTCCTGTCCTTAAAAACTGTGCTTCCGGACTGACACCATGCCTGGCCAAACTCTTACGTCTCTGCCTTTCAACATATACCTTTCCTTTCTGCTTTATGCTATTCTAAAGCTTTGCAAACAGTCCTTAGTAGGAAAGTTCTTGAGCATTAATCAACTTATGACCTTCTCTCTGATCGCCAGTACGGGTTACGCAAGGGACGTTCTGCTGGTGATCTTTCCTACGTTACTCCTGATCTTCCTTTCTTAGCCATTTTGGCGATACTTTTGCTGTTGCTTTAGATTTCGAAAGCTTAACAGAGTCTGACACAAATCTTCGCTTTCTAAACTACCCTCCTACAAATTCTATCCCTCTTTCTGTACTTTTATTCTCAATCGGTTTCCTTTTCGGCCGATCTATCTCCGTTGTAGTAGACGGTCACAGTTCTTTCCCTAAGCCTATCAACAGTGGTGTCCTGCAGGGCTCTATTCTATCTCCCATTCTTTTTCTGTTGTTCATTGCTTCCTTTCTTTCGATAACAAACGGTCCTATCCACTCGTGCGCCGATGACTCTACTTTGCATTACTCAACATCTTTCGACAAAAGACTCTCCCATCAGGAATTCCTGGACTCAAGGCAGGACACTACAGAACGCTTAACCTTGCAATAATTTCTGAATAGAGCAGGAGGAATCCAGTGTCTTTTAGTGCCTCAATGACTCATTTTCTCCACCTACCAGCTCGACATAATCTTCAAAATACCTATCTTTGATAATACTCAGTTGTCCCCTTCTTCTACACTAAATATTCTCTGTCTATCCTTAAATCAAAATTTCAGCTGGAATCCTCGTATCTCCTCTCTTACTGAATCAGTTTCCTCGAGGTTAGGCATTCTGAATCGCCTCCGCCAGTTCTTTTCCCCAACCCAGATGCTGTCCATATAGAAGGCTTGGAGGGCGTTATCCTCCCTCGCATAGAGTATTCATCTCGTGTGTGGCGGGGGCTACATACACACAACCCTTTTGGACATCAACTCCGCCGCAATGTTGCATTTCGTTCTATCTTCTTTCAATATTTTTTTTGATGACTGTTCTTTTGAACTTGTTAATTGCGTGCCTGCCCCCTCCCGCGGCCCCGATGAACACGACTTTCTACTCTAGCTTATCTCTATGCTACCCAAATCACTTATGCAAGAGTTAACCTGCATCTTCATTGTTTTCATCCTTTTCGCTGGTAAACTCTGGAACAGCCTTCCTTTGGCTGTATTCCCTCCTTCCTGCGACTTGATCTCTTTCAAGAGGGAAGTAGCAAGACCTCTCCTTCCGAAATTGACATCTCTTTTGGCCACTCTCTACTTTCTTTTGTAGGACCAGGGTTTTATTATTTCATTATTTATTTTTACCCTTGAGCTGCTTTCTTTACTGAAAAAAAAAAAAAAAAAAAACACCACCACCACTATCATAGCCACCACCATCAACATCACAACCATTACCACCACCTCTACCAACAATAACAACAAAAACAACAACGACAACATAAACAGCACCATCACCACCATCACTTCCACCACCAAAATCACCATTAATACGGTAACCACCACCATCATCACCAAAGCCACCATCATCACCAAAACCACCATCATCAACATCACTACATTACTACCCCTTTCACAACCACAATCAACAACATGAAGGACACCATCAGCACCACCACCACCACCACGGTCAACATAATCATCACCACTATCAACATCAGCACTACCGCCACGACTATCAACCACACCACCAACGACAACAATAACATCACCATCACCACTGTCAATATTACAACCACCACCATCACACCACCACCACCACCATTATCACCATCATCACCACCACCATGACCACCACCACCATGACCACCAC
>NC_066537.1:4011527-4014027 GCF_024679095.1 Eriocheir sinensis
TGGCCTATAGCGCCGATAGGCTTTCATGACGGGCCTTGTTGGTCGGCCTCAGTCTGTTAGTGATGCAAGCAAGTTATTGTAATGTGTGTGTGTGTGTGTGTGTGTGTGTGTGTGTGTGTGTTACCTAGCTTCTTAATAGGAAACTTCAATCCCATTTTGCATAGCTTTTGTTTATTAATACACATTTGCTTAACATAATATCCAGCTGGTTATAATAAACAAAATGGCACTCAATAAATTACCAGTCTCGTAAAGTAATTCACAACACATTCTAATAATCCTCCGCTATTTTTTGCATAATCCCTTTGTAAGTTCTTACCTATTCTTATGATAACCATGATCATCTTTAATCCTTAATACTTATTCCTTGAGATACTGTTGTGCTGACACAATCCGTGCTTCAACATACTGATCATCGTTTCTTAAACGAATCCCTAATCTTTCCGTTAATGAGTCTCAAAACACCCCTCGAACTGAGTTTGATTATTGTTTTGTTTTAAAGAGAGCAGCGTGCTGCGATCTTTTATTTTTGGGATCTTGGCCCGTCTCCAGCAGTGGTGTGCTCTTACTGAATGTTCCGTGAGGAGTTCTAAGATAACTCTCGAACTAAATATGATCATGTTTTTCGGCTTGTTGCGGGCACTGTTTTATTTGTTTTGCCTGCACTGTCTCTTCTGTGTCCTCCCCACATAAAGATTTCATGCATTAAATCTTTCAGATTGTTCTGTTAATCTAGATCACGCCCTACAATCACCCATTATTTTATGGTAATTGCTAAACTTTCGTCTCTAATGAAGGCTCCAGTTACCTCTCATCCACAAGTGTTTACCTGTTCTGGAATGCCCCACCTTGATCACCGCCAACCTTGGCAGGTGAAAATTACCTCAAGTGAGAGGTAGCATTACTGAGGGAGAGGCTGGCAGGGGGAGGTGTGGAGGAATGGCGTAGAGGAAGGAAGATGCGGATTAACGCCATGGAAAAAAAAATAGAGGAAGGAATAGTGCAGGAAGGAAGGTTGGTATGGAGAGAAGTGACAGGTGGAGGAAGAAGGGAAAGAAGGTATGGAGGAAAATAAGGAAGATAGGAGATTAATGTGATGAAAAATAACTTAAATGGGGAGGTATGGAGGGAGAGATTGTTAGGAATAGTACAAGAAGGAAAAGAGATGAAAAACAACAGAGACCAATGGAAGAAAGGGAAGGAGATATGGAAGAGTGACGGAGATTCATGTTGACGAGATTAGAGGATTTATGAGAAGATGGTGAGCAGCGACAATACAAGAAAGAGGGACGGGAAGGAAGAACAGACGGAAGGAAGGAGAAGGAGAGGGATATGTGAAAGAGAGACAGAGAATGGAGATACAGAAAAGCGATAACAAGAGGTCGAGGGAGAGAAATAAAGAAGAAACAGATAGAGTTCAGAAAGAAAGAAAAGAAAGAAGGAATGAAGAGACAGACGAAAGGCGAAGGGAAAGGACGCATGGGGGAGTGAAGGAGAAGAATGCAGGCACAAAATAAAGAGATGATGGGTTTTATGGGGATAGATATTGAAGGACTGAAAAAACAGGTGGATGAAGAGTGGAAGGAAAATATGAAGGAGAGAAAAGTAAAGGCGATAAATGTAGATAAAAGCGATAACAACACATTATGGAGGAAAGGAATGGGAGACTGATGGTATTTGAACAAGATATAAATAAGAAACAGAAAAAAGGAGGAAACAAATCGAGATATGAAGGAAAGGAGTGGAGACCGAGAGCAAAGGAATGGAGACACTTAGGAAAGGAAATTGTGAGAAGGAATAGAGATTGAGATCATGGTGAAAACAAATTAGTAGGGAAGGAATGGATGGAAAGAGCAAAAAGGAATGACGAAAATAAGTGAAGAGAAAGTCAGAAAAGAGAATATGAGCACGAAAGAAAAACTGATATGACAAAAAAAAAACATTTACAAAGCTGTTTTACAAAGAACCTTAATGGATAAAAGGTGAGAAAGACAGACACACAAAGAAGAAAAGTAAGAAAGGGGTGTGTGCTTAGGGAACCTCAGCTTCAGCAGGAAGAGTAGAACGAGCGTGCTCACAAACAAAATCTTTATTAACTTGGTGACCCAAAAGTTTCGAAATCAGGATGTCATCTTCAGTGGTCTAAAACGAACAATTTTCAGCAAAGTGACTAAAACAGTATAAAAGAAGCTTTAAAATACCCTATAATCAAAGTAACTAAAACAATTATGTCAAGGGGACATTGGGGGAACATTGATTTATGAAGTGTAAATAATGACAATGTTTAGAAATTAAGAAAATGTAATGTAATATAATGCTATAATAATAAGAAAAAAAACATTATGCAACATTCAGGGAAACTGCAGACAGTGTTATGAAGTAAGGGACTAAGTGACTTTATATATAGATTCAAGTATACGGATATCGGGTCTATCATAATTATCTATTATTTCAAAGTGTTGTTTCTTAACAATAACATTACAAACCTCAGCGTGCTCTC
>NC_066537.1:4019027-4044027 GCF_024679095.1 Eriocheir sinensis
TGACGAGATTAACACGTTCCTGCTCATGGTTTATGTATATACATATCCTCATCGTTCCAGGCACTAACTAAGTTGATTTCCACAATCCTTTCGATTAAGTAAGTCAACGACTCCTCCAACACCATAGACATCTTGGGTCAATGTAATATAAAACCTAAACCGAAGAGCCACATACAATCCGTGTGTGTGTGTGTGTGTGTGTGTGTGTGTGTGTGTGTGTGTGTGTGTGTGTGTGTGTGTGTAATAATAATAATAATAATAATAATAATAATAATAATAATAATAATAATAATAATAATAATAATAATAATAACAATAATAACAATAATAAACGGTTTACTTATTGAGTGTGCAGCCAGAGGCTGAAAATTTACATGTTAACATAGATATATAGGTGTACATAAAATGAATATGAACTTAAATTGTATAATATAAATTAAATTAATATAAATATGCAGATAAATTGCTCTTATGAAGTTATTTGTTGTTTATTAAACAATTGTAGGGATTGGATTCTTCCTGTACCTCTCCGTCCTTGCACGGATATATATCAGTAGGTTGCTGTGTCTGACGGCATGGCGAGAGGGAGGCGCACCGTGTGGGAGCAGGTCACGGTGGAGCGGGTGATTAAGCAGTTGTACCGCAAACTTTTGGAGGAGGTGCTGGTAGCGGTCTTGAAGTGTGAGCAGGTGTAGGGCGTCGAGGGTTTCGTCATAGGTGGAGCAAGACGGGCCAAGGATAAGCCTACACGCTCGCTTCTGAACCCTCTCTAGCTGGCGGCACTAGGTGGTGTTGAGGGATAGAAACCAGCCTGGGGAGGCGTAAGTGAGCTTGGGGAGGATGAAGGTGTTATAGATTCCCACCAGCTCACGCGTGGGAGTCCCCAGTGACTTCAACTGCCCCAGAAGGTAGAGTTGATACGAGGCTGAAGCGATGGTGCGGCTGACATGCTCCTTCCAGGTCAAGCGGTTGTCAATGGTGACACCGAGAAGCTTGGTTGTCTCCACCACCTGGAGCGGAATGCCGTTGATGAAGATTACAGGTGGAGGTGTGGCTGTTATGGAGGGGGTGATGTGCATGAGGACTGTCTTGTTCTGGTTGACAGTCACCTTGTTTAGCCTCGTACAGTCTGAAGGTCGTCAAGTGTGTTGTGCAGGTGGCTGTAGTCAGGGTGTATATTGTCATCGACGTATTTCCAGCGCGAGGGAGTGTTGGTCATCGCGTCATTTATGAGTATCAAAAATGACAAAGGGCCGATTTTTGTGCCCTGGGGGACTCCGCAGGTGAGGGGCTTGGGTGATGAGGTCCTGCCTTGGGATCTGACAACCTGGTGACGCGCGCTGAGGAAGTCTGCCATCCACGCCACCAGGCTTGGGTGAAGCCCCAGGTTAATGGCCTTGCTGATCACTGTGGTGTGATCAACAAGGTCAAAAGCCTTCCTGAAATCCACGAAGGCAAGAGCTACAGAGGTCTTCCGTTTCTCGAGGGTTTTGTATGCATGTGAAATCAAGGAGGCTGACGAGGCAGTGTGTGTTGGAGCTTTTAACGTTGCCGAACTGTTGAGCGTCTATGTGGGGGGCAAGTTGTGTGTAGGCCCATATGAAGATGAACTCACATAACAGGCTTGGGTTGGGGGTGATGGGAGTGACAAATGCTGTCTTCCATTGGGCGAGGCAGAGGCTGTGTTGGATGGAGGCGTTGATGATGGAGCAGAGGGGCGTGGCTGGCTCGGCGGCAAAGTCTCTGTAGAGCCTCACTGGTATGTCGAGTGGTGTGGTGGAACGTTTGGCCTTAAATTTCGACAGTGACCTCATTACCTCAAACACATGGATCTCGGTTAGAGGCCCAGGGGTTGGTAGATAGGCTGGTAGGTGGGTGAGGTCGAGGGCCGGGAGTGTTTGACAGATGTTGAAGAAGTGGGTGTTAATAGGCGTACCTAACAATCACCAAATGGGGGGTACAAACTTGACGGAGGGACTTTTTTGGCAGCCATAGCCGGTAGCGGGCTAAAGAGTAGCCTATCCAGACATTTTGTTTTTATTTATTAATGATCCACGAGACATCCTAGAGTTAAATCAAAGCATGTGCTTCTCTTTGTATTCATTCATACACACACTGGTAATATTTCTGTGGGGTCTGATTCACTCGTTTGAGTGAAATTCTGTTGTGATAAACAGGCACCAATTCGGGTCACTAGTAAAAAATGAAACAGGAAATGTAAGTTTTGCCTCCATGAAATATACACAAATATATAAATATGAAAGCTCACGAGGTCACAATAAGTGACATCACCTGCTCTACGCAGTATCAATGATATTTCTGGTATCCGACATCCGCAAAATGGCGTGTGCGCTGCATCTGGCCACGGAGCTACAGCCTCAACGTTGCCAGATTGTCGTACTCAGCTGATTATATTTCCCTACTTCCTACCCCCAAACTGTCTTCTGGGCTCCAATAAGGAAACTAATTTATAGTTATCGTTATAAGAGTTAGATTCTGATGTTTCTTGGCAATAGTTAGGCGGGCGGCAGAAACAGGTAAATACTATGCTCGGAGTACGACAATCTGGCAACTGTAGCTATACGTATTTTCATATTATTGTTCCGTTGTTTATTCAATGTGTTCAAGAAAAAGAATACTCATAATTTTAGTTTGTTTTTGGTGATAAGGATTCTTTACGAAATACAGTTATAACACTACCTCCTACTAGTTAGGGAACGTACTGAATCCTGGATCGGCTACGGTGATGTTAGGTACGCCTATTGTCTCCCCTCTTCCTTGGTCAGGTGTGCGACGCAGGGAAGAGGGGCTTGTCTGCTGTTCTTTAATAAGCACAAATCCCTGATTTTCTGGTACCACTGGATTGGGTTGGTTTCTTTGAGGCCATGGATTTTTTTGTGGGTAGTAGGAGGCTTTGGCTCTGCGGATTTCCCTGATGATTTTGTTGCGCAGTGGCTGATACTGCAGTGTGTTGTCGTAGAAAGCTTGATTTCTTTGCGGTATGAGCCTTTTTATCCTGGGTGTAATCCTGGGTGCGTCTGATGGATGGAGGCGCATCCTCTGCTGCGGGAAGTAGTGATGGTAGGCTGGGGTGATGGTGTTGATATAGGCTTCCCATTTGATGTCTACGTCATCTGCTGTGAGCACCTCAGTCCAGGGATACTGTGAGACCCACTGTCCAAACTGAGTCCGTCACAGGCCGGTAGGTCCTTGTCTCGGAGCAGGTGAGGTGTGAGGTGGTGGGTGAGGGGGACCAGAGAACGGAGAGGTGCTTGCTTTTCCCCACAGGTGGGAGTGGATGAGGGGGAAAGTAGAAGTCTGTCAGGTCCGTGAGGATTAAGTCGAGGGTGTTGTTGCCACGTGTGGGAAAGTTTACTATTTGTTTCAGATGTAGTTGGTCCTGTAGTTCACTGGTGTCTAGTTGGTTGAAATCAGCACATATAACTAGTTTAGCTGCAGGGAATCTGGTGCGTAGTAGATCCGAGGTGTTGATAAGGTGGTCAATGAGGGTTTGGCCTGTAGGAGCGCGAGGCGGGTGGTACACAACACAGAGGATTATGAACGCACACCTGCGGGGGTGGAACGCAGGTGCGGCCCGCACCCACAAGGCCTCAAGTCACTCAGGGACCGTCACATGAAGAGGGGTGGGATGAAGGTCATTGCGACATATCACTACCACACCTCCACCTCTCTTGTTGGTGCGGAGGCGGTGAAAGGTTTGATAATTTTGAAGAGTACAAATTTCTGGGGTAACTTGCCAGGCCTCTGTAATCGCTATTATATGAGCATTTGAAAGGAATAAGGAGGGTAGGTTGAACCACAGTCTCGGCACTTCAGTGTATTTGTAGGTTTTTGTGTTGGTCGAGCGTTTTTATTTCCTCCTGGTGGTGGTGATCACTGGTATGTTATGCGTCACTCGAGAACATTTCCTGGCACTGCGGTTTTTAAAACGATGTAGTTCCTTTAACTTTCGGACAACGTTCGTTGGGGGATAGTAGGAGGCACGTCGCAGGCGGTATAGATACGTAGCGTTGTATCTCACAGTAAAGCACTTCGCACTAAACACTAATACCGAGATGAGTGTAATGATGAAGAATGTGGATGTGGGTGAAGGTGGGAGAGAGGTCAACACCTGACCCGGGCTGCTCTGTGGAGCGCCAACAACCATGACCTCTCCGCGCGAGCGATGGAGGCAGCGTGTGTGTGTGTGTGTGTGTGTGTGTGTGTGTGTGTGTGTGTGTGTGTGTGTGTGTGTGTGTGTGTGTGTGTGTGTGTTTTAAAGCAATTGAAGCAGCTCAAAAGCACAATAACAAAAAGCAAAAGGCCCACTAAGCGCTGTTTCAACAAAAAGAGGTCAGTAAGAGAGGTAAAAAAGAGAAGGTCAATTTTGGAGGGAGACATGTCTTGATATGTTCCTTGAAATAGTTCGTCATATGCAGGAGGAATTTCAAAAGAAAGAAAGAACGAAGATAGTGGTTAATTCTTGCATTGAGGATTTGGATAGAATAGAGATCAGTTAGAATAGTAAGTCTTGTGCAGCGGAGCCCAAGGAGGGTGGAGGTATACAGTTAGCAAGTTCAGAAGAGCAGTCAGCAT
Source organism: Eriocheir sinensis (assembly GCF_024679095.1). Lineage (NCBI taxonomy): Eukaryota > Metazoa > Arthropoda > Malacostraca > Decapoda > Varunidae > Eriocheir > Eriocheir sinensis. Next base: position 4,023,624 of record NC_066537.1, read on the forward strand.
GAAAATGTCGACAGAGGTTAGTAAGAGAGGCAGCATTACGGCGAAATTTAAAAGCTAGGAGAGTGTCGGAAAGAATAGAGTTGATTAAACGAAAAGCAAAATGGCGCATGAGATGCATACCCCATACGAGGGCGGGAGAGGCTCGTATGTAATGGATACCACCTAAGATGATTTACCAAGAGCAGAGACATGAAGTTTCCAGTTTAAATTTTGAGCTAAGGATAAACCAAGACTGTTCAGTGTAGATGGGGAGAGCTGAGTGTTATCCAAGACTAGGGGATATGTATATAGGTGTTCGGAAAATTCCATCGAGTTGGCAGGTGGAAAAATTGAGTTTTTGAGGCATTGAAGGACTTAGGTTCCTTCTGCCCGATTCAGGAAAAATAGCAAGGTCAGTGGTTAAGCGCTCTGTGGCGTCCAGCCTTGAGTCCTGTAAATCCTGTTCGAAGGGCCTCTGTTAAAAGATGTTAAGTACTTTTCAATCACTGTTACGAAGTCGGCTCTCTTTTCCGATGCTTTTGGTATGTAACATGTACCGGTGAGAGATAAAATAGCTCGTCAAAATTGCCAAGAAATTAGAACTCCTGAAAATTGTCATCGTTCGCATTGACGGGTGAGCGCAGCTCCCGACACCAGGGGCGAAGCTTGGCTGCTAAATCCTAAAGAAATGATTTCGCTACACGAGGGAGTTTTAATCTATTAGCACTTTTGACCAACTACTTTTTTTCCATATCGGCACATGTTACTTACCAAAAGAACCGGAAATGTTGCCGATTTCGAAACGGTGACTGAAAATTCAACGCGAGCAAAACGAAGAGAGTTACAGAGTTGAAGCGGAAAAGTGAGACAAAATGTTTATTCGCCCTTCTGTTTTCCTTCCATTATATTAATATATGTGTATCCTTACTGTAATTAATTTAGGCTCATGATATACGATGGTATTCAGTTCTGCTGAATATCATCTGGTAGTTTGTTAATATTGTTTAACAGTGGAACATTTCTATGCACTGAAAACCTGAATATCCGCCTACCTTTTGACGTAATCAGCTCCAGACCCAAGCTGGTATCTTTTGGTGGTCACGGCCGAACCCAGAGATCTGTCACTTGTGAACTCTGATTTCAGTTGGGAGTCTATCTATCCTGTGTTAAGACCATAATGAATTACACACACACACACACACTCTCCACACACTCCCTCCGTGGCGCAACTGGTTAGAGCGCTGCGCTGCCAGGCTTCATGGTCTGACAGGGCGGCAGTTCGAGCCCGCTCAAGCCGGATTCTTTCCGTTGACTAGGAGTGTTCCCCCTTGAGCAAGGGGGATGGGGTGTGTGGTGTGTGAGGTTCTGGCAGTACCCATAGATCGAAGATAAAGAGCACTTGCTAGTGTCGGGAGGGCACCTGCTGGCGATCACGAGTCCAACACGTGATCAGGCCGTGGTGAAATTACACACACACACACACACACACACACACACACACACACACACACACACACACACACACACATACACACACACACAGGTGCGGTACCAGAGTTACCTATAGATAGTCATTGGTAAGATCTAAAGTCTAATCTCTTTCCTACTGGCTGAGGATCACGAGTCCAGCATGTGATCAGATCATTGTTGACTCTCTCTCTCTCTCTCTCTCTCTCTCTCTCTCTCTCTCTCTCTCTCTCTCTCTCTCTCTCTCTCTCTCTCTCTCTCTCTCTCTATCCTAGCGTCTGGGCGCCCACGCAACCTTATCAAATGAATCATCTATTAAAAAATATTTCAGAACTAAAAAGGAAGCGTGCAAAACAAGTCGAGCGTTGGAGATTATACTGTAGCAACTTCCAACAGAAAAAAAAAAATGTGGTAGTGGTGAAAGTAGCGGTAGAAGTGGTGGTGGTGGTGGCAGTAGTGGTGGTGATAGTAGTAGTAGTAGTAGTAGTAGTAGTAGTAGTAATAGTAATAGTAGTAGTAGTAGTAGTAGCAGTAGTAATACTGGTGGTAGTAGTAGTAGTAGTGGTGGTAGTAGCAGCAGTAATAGTAGTAGTGGTAGTAGCAGTGGTTGTAGTATTAGTATTAGTAGTAGAAGTAGTAGTAGTAGTAGTAGTAGTAGTAGTAGTAGCAGTAGTAGTAGTAGTAGTAGTAGTAGTAGTAAAGTAACTGAAGAAATGAAGCGATTTCATGTGAAGAAAACAATAACAAAAAAACAGCAAATATAACAAAGGAAACAAACATGACAAGAGATAAAAGAAAAAGAAAAGGAGCGAGGAGAATGTATTAGATAAATTTATATCGAGAAAAGGATGAAGGTAGAAAAAAGTTGCGATGGCTTTTGAAATAGAGCGTACATTAAGTGACCTCCAAGTATATTATTTTACTTCAAATTAATTGTCTCGTGAGTAGAAGAGGATATAATAACCAAGTGATGGGATTGGCACGGGATATCATGCCCCTTAGCCACCGGTCTCTTTATAAACATGCACTGGCACGAAGAAAGAAACGACGCAGCCCGATGTTGTGTCAAAAGTGGGATGCCTTTAGTTGTTTGTGAAAACGTGCCTCGTAGTGCATGTATAAGTAAGAAAAAAAGGGCGATAAAATAACCTCTGACTTTGGTACCTAAGCCCATATAGTCCCGCTAGGGTTGCAAGGGAGATTTATTTGTCTCACCAAGAAGCTGTCTTTAGCCGGGAACGGACTCGAGCCGAGTACAGTACCCACCGTCACCCAGCCCCGAACTCAATTTCTCCACCTATCAACTCGACACAATCTTCCAAACACCTATCCCCTACTATTCGACAACACTCAGCTATCACCATCTTCAGCACTAAACATCCTCGGTCTATCCTTTACTCAAAATCTCAACTGGAAACTTCACATCTCCTCTCTCGCTAAATCAGCTTCCTCGAGGTTGGGCGTTCTGTATCGTCTCCGCCAGTTCTTCTCCCCCGCGCAGTTGCTATCCATATACAGGGGCCTTGTCCGCCCTCGTATGGAGTATGCATCTCACGTGTGGGGGGACTCTACACACAGCTCTTCTGGACAGAGTGGAGTCTAAGGCTCTTCGTCTCATCAGCTCTCCTCCTCCTACTGATAGTCTTCTACCTCTTAAATTCCGTCGCGATGTTGCCTCTCTTTCTATCTTCTATCGATATTTCCACGCTGACTGCTCTTCTGAACTTGCTAACTGCATGCCTTCCCCCCTCCCGCGGCCCCGCTGCACACGACTTTCTACTCATGCTCATCCCTATACTGTCCAAACCCCTTATGCAAGAGTTAACCAGCATCTTCACTCTTTCATCCCTCACGCTGGTAAACTCTGGAACAATCTTCCTTCATCTGTATTTCCTCCTGCCTACGACTTGAACTCTTTCAAGAGAAGGGTATCAGGACACCTCTCCTCCCGAAACTGACCTCTCTTTTTGGACACTCCTTTGACCTCTATTCAGGAGCAGTAAGTAGCGGGCTTTTTTTATTATTATTGTTTCCTTTTTTTGTGCCCTTGAGCTGCCTCCTCTGTTGTAAAAAAAAAAAAAGTTAGTGTGTGAAAAGAGCTGATCTTTGAAGGCTTCACTCTCTGATGAATCTTACCACACACAGAGTCCCTATGAGGCGTTGTGGTGGTGAATTATTTGCTGCTAAAACTATAAATAAAAGTCTTTATCTAGAATATAAGTGTTTGGTGATTATCCACACACTTAAACCAAGAAATAAGCATCCTCCAGCAGCTGCGGGAGCCACAAACGTGAAGTATAACAACTAAAACAAATTTCACCATCGCTACCACCACCACTATTAAAATAGAGAGAACATCAACAACCACTACAAAACACCCCACTGTACGTAGTGTAGCTGACTTGCCTGATAGGCGAGCCTTCTCCCATAACTCACTCTGCGATTGGGGTACCTCTTTGACCGACTGGTTAAGGAGCGGCTCTTCCGTCTCGCTTGTCGCGAGTTCGGTCCCCGGCGCCGGGAAACCTTTCCCTGTCTGGATTAATTCATCGTGTGTTTCGTTACACGCTGTGGTCGTGCGGGAGCGAAGTAATTCTTCATCAAAAGCTCTTGTCTGATTCAGAACCTCAATCCAAACCTTAATCTTTCGAATCATTTCTTCTTCTTTCCATTCGATCGCCAGTATGGTTCCTGCAAGGATCTTTCTACTGGTGATCTCCTAGCTCTTCTAACCTGATGCCTTCATCCTTTCGCCGTCAAGAACTTTTATATTAAAGCTTGGCTATATCAAAAGCTTTTTTTCTAGGTCTCTATCTCCCTTTTCTTCTTTCTAAACTACCCTCCTATTTTATCTCTCTGTTCCTATCTCTTTATTTCCTTTCTGACCGTTTCTTTTTCTTCTGTTGTACACGGTCACTGTTCTTCCCAAAATTTAATCTGGTGATGTCCCCTTAGGTTCTGTCCTATCTCCTTTTTTTCTCTCTTCCTCATAATCCTCTTCTTTCTAAACGAACTATCATCCATTCCACCTACTTGGATTATTCCCCACATTATTCAACTTCTTTCTCTTAGAAACCCAACCTTCAGGAACTTAACGCTCAGACCTTCGAGACTGCCTGCTTATTTTTTGATGGGGCAGAAATTTAACATTGGGAACAAAGAAGATCAGGTCCTCTCACAGTTTCTTTCAACTCCACCACCCTACCAATCTCTTCCAAACAACTATCTCCTACACTATCCTCTCAACTTCCTTCACACACCTCTACTCAAACTTCTCAACTTCAAACAAATCTTCTCTCAAAATCACTACTTATCTCTCATCTCTTACTAAATCCTCTCAGTTTCCTCTTGGCCTTGTTCTGTTCTCTCCTGTCTCTAACCCTTCTTCCTGCACAGTTGTCCATGCTGTACAGGCCTCGCCCCTCGTATGGAGTATGCCATCTCATGGTGGGGGTCTCTTCTTTCTGGGCTGACAGAGGCAAGTTCTCTTCTCCCTCCTCCCCATCCTCTCATCTAGTCTTCTTAAATTCTACCTTTTCCGCGCTTGCCTCTCTCCTCTCTTTCTATCTCCACTCTTACTGCTCTCTTGAACTTCCTAACTGCATGCCTCCCCCCTCTGCCCTCCCCTGCCTTCGCTGCTGCACTCATGCTCTCATGCCTACTGTCCCTATCCCTTATGCAAGAGTTAACCAGCATTCCACTCATCTCACTCTTTCATCCTCCTCACGCTGCTAAACCTCTTCATCCTTCATCTGTATCTCTTCCTCCCTACGACTTGAACTCTTTAAGAGAGGTAGGAGATATTCCACCTCCCTCTCCAAACTGACTTTCATCTTTCGGCCACCTCTGATTCTTTTTTCAGGAGAAGTAGCGGGCTTTTTTTTTTATTAATGTTTACTTTTTTGTGCCCTTGAGCTGTCTCCTTTGCTGTAAAAAAAAAAAAAAAAAAAAAAGAGAAAAATTCTGGCGTTTCACTGGTGGCGGCGGTGGCATCCTCTCTTGTGATTCTGTTGTGTCACCACGAGTGGGTAACAGGTAGAGTGATGTCCCATGGTCTCCGAAGTTCATAGAAAATGGAAAATCTCAAAACAGAGAAATTAATCTAAATAGGAGTGGGGAGCCGAGTAGTGCAGCTGACTTGCTTGATGGGCGAGCCCTCTCCCATAACTCACTCTGCGAATGGGATACCTCTTTGGCCGACTGGTTAAGGAGTGGCTCTCCCGTCGCCGGCAAACCTTTCCTTGTCTGGATTAATTTCTCGTGTGTTTCATTATATGTGGTGGTCGTGATGGAGGATAGTAAAGAGCAAATTCTGGCATTTCACCACCATGCCACCTCCACCATCAACAACAACCATTCAAGTCCCATTATTTGGTAAAGCTTGTCTCGTTCACCGGCCAATCAGCGCCCGCGATTGCCAGGTAATGATCTCTATTGGCCGACTCGCACCCAATTAACGCTCACCGCCACCGCCACCCACCTATCCTTCTACTAGGGATTTTTCCAGGTGGTCCAGGTCACTCCCTTTTCCGGGATGTGATTCCAGTGCCAAGTAAATAGAGAAGAAGAAGAAGAAAAAGAAAAAGAAAAAGAAGAAAAAGAACAACAACGACAACAACATCAGCAACAACAACAACAACAACAACAACAACAACAACAACAACAACAACAACAACAACGACAACATCAGACCAAAAGAAAAAGAAAAAGAACAACAACAACAACAACCAGAAGAAAAAGAAGAATAAGAAAACGAAAAAGAACAGGAGCAAAAACAAAAACAAGAAAAAGAAAATGAAAAACAAGGACAAGAAGCCGCATTGGCTCTAAGAACTGTAAGCAACTGTTCTAGATTTATTTTCCTTAATTAAATCTCTAAGCTGGCCTGAGGTCAAGACATAACTCATATTTAGTTATCAAACTTGTCCATGAGTGATGACGGTAACAACCACGCCGAGGAGCACGCCAGCAGGAAGAGGCAGCAGACCCTGTATAGGAATAATGGGGAGGTCACCAGCAGCAAGAGGCAGCAGACCCTGAACAAGAGTAATGGGGAGGTCACCAGCGGCATGAGGCAGCAGACCCTGTGTAAGAGTAACGGGGAGGTCACCAACAGCAAGAGGCAGCAGACCCTGGACAAGAGTAATGGGGAGGTCACCAGCGGCAAGAGGCAGGAGAACCTGTATAAGAGTAATGGGGAGGTCACCAGCGGGAAGAGGCAGCAGACCCTGTATAAGAGTAATGGGGAGGTCACCAGTGGCAAGAGGCAGCAGACCCTGTATAGGAGTAATGGGGAGGTCACCAGCGGCAAGAGGCAGCAGACCCTGTATTAGAGTAATGGGAGGTCACCAGCGGCAAGAGGCAGCAGACCTTGGACAGAAGTATTGGGGAGGTGACCAGCGGCAGGAGGCAGCAGACCTTGGACAAGAGTAATGGAGAGGTCACCAACGGCAAGAGGTAGCAGACCCTGTTTAAGAGTAATGGGGAGGTCACCAGCGGCAGTTTAGTTAGTTTAGTTTCTGGAGTAAAGCTTAGCAGCTTTCAGGTCATTGGCCTTTGACATTGTCTGAAGTGACCTTTCCACCACATAATTTTGTCTTAAGCTGATGAGTCTCCTTGTTCTACATAGCTTCCCTGTCAAAGAAATCAGTAAGCTCTTGAACCACTCGGTCACTTTTGTCCGAGGTCTGCTGCAATAAACCTCACCACCACTCGAGGTTCGTGAGGTTGAGCCCCAGGTCAGGAGAAACATTACGCCCTTATGGCGTATTTGCCACCTTCAGGGTTTGTCCCCCGCCCTCCCCCAAGCACCCTATGTGCCCCCTCTCCAGGCGCCTTCTGCGCCTCCTCCAGGCGCTTTTTGCGCCTCCTTCAGGCACGTTCAGTGCCTTCTTCAGGCACCTTCAGTGTCCCTTTAAGGCACCTTCTGTGCGCTTCTGTGCGGTGTCCTTCAAAGCGCCGCCCTTCTGCTCACAAGACCCGTCCATGTGGTTCGCGATTTTGGAGCGCGGATTCAAGACTTCCAAAATCACTAACAGCCTTACTCAATTCACTCACGCTGTTAGCCTCCTGCCCGCCGACGTCCTCCCACAAGTCTCCGACGTCATCGCCTCAGCCTCCAACTCCGACCATGACTATGAAGACCTGAAGACTGCCCTACTCCAACGCCTTCAGTCTTCTGTCGCAATACAGAGGTCATTAAGACAAACACAACACATGTAAAAGGTGTTTGTGTGTGCATGCGTTTGCGTAGATGTAGTGTAGTTTAAATAACATATAAGTTTTGGTGTATATGTGGAACAATATGTAGGAGTGTATAGCAGGACGTGGACAGACAGTCGAAGATAAACGAGTAACAAGAAAAGTTAACACTGAAGACGCACAACACACGGACGCGATACGGACAACAGGGACAGAAAGCTTGACTGGCACAGGAGACAGGACGAACGAAAATACGAGTCTGCGCTGCCGCCCCACATTTTCTTAAGTCACCGGGAGAGCACAGGACTTGAGGCGGTGACTTGCTTGCTACAATACTCCCCTCCCAGTGGCTTCAAAGAAGGAACGATATCTTCGTGGTGCGGGGATGTTGTGGCACGGACGGTGATGCGTTGATGGCAGCGGAGAGCTGGGGCGCCTGGTCTGGGACCAACAGGTATGCCGGCTTGACTCTGTCCATGAAGACCGCGTCCTGAGAACCATGTTTGTCGATAGTGACAGTCTTTCTGGTCCGTCTCAGGACGCGGTAGGGTCCTTGGTAGGGTTGCTGCAGGGGCCGCCGGACGGCATGCACGCGCACGAAGACATGGGTGCAAGTGTCGAGGACCTGGCTGACGAAGGTCTTCTTAGGGGAAGAGCGAGGCTGCACCGGCTGAAGGCTCCTCATGGCACCGTTGAGGCGGGCGGCGAAGTCCTGGATGCCGCAGGGGGCGGTGTCAGGTGTGGGCGCTAGCAGTTCGCCTGGGAGCCGGAGGTTGGTGCCGTAAACTAGTTCAGCCGAGGAGTGGTGCAGGTCTTCCTTCAGGGAGGACCTGATGCCGAGGAGGACCAAGGGAAGAGCCAGGGACCAGCTGTCGCGTTGTGTGGAGGCAATGAGGGAGGACTTCAGCTGCCGATGGAAGCGCTTGACCATGCCGTTAGCCTGCGGGTGATAGCTTGACGTTCTACAGCGGTGGATGCCGAGGGTCATAACTTTGTTCCACACGTTAGCCTCGAACTGGCCGCTGCGGTCTGAGGTGAGGCTGAGAGGGCCGCCGAGCCTGGAGACCCAAGTAGCGATGATGTCAGCGATGGGGGCGGCCTCGGGCCAGCGTGTGAAACGATCCACGCAGGTGAGAATGTAGCGGTGGCCTGCGGAGAGTGGCAGGGGACCGACAAGGTCTATGTGGACGTGGTCGAACCTCTCCGTGACGGGCGTGAAGGTGCCGGGTGGAAAGAGAGTATGTCACGTCACCTTGGAGGCTTGGCAGTCATGCAGTGCAGGTTTTGGTCCAGAGTCTGACGTCTTTGTTAATTCCCTCCCAGATGAAGCGGGACGTCATCAGGCGCTGCGAGGCTCGGATGCCAGGGTGAGAGAGATCGTGAAGCTGACGGAAGGCCTGGTAGCGGTGTCGCTGTGGCAGGTAGGGACGGACGGTGGCCGTGGAGACGTCAGCGTAGAGAGCGACCCTGGTGCCTGGGAGTGTGCTTTTTTTCATTTGAAGCGCCGGGTTGTCTAGTAACTTTTCCAGCTCTGCGTCGCCGGACTGATCGGCGGCTATGGCGGCGTAATCAAGTGAAGAGGGCGTCACAGCGGTAATGTTGTGGGAGAGGGCGTCAGCTGAAGCATTGTCTGCATCTTTGATGTACCGGATGTCGGTGGTGAACTGCGAAACGTAGTCCATGTGGCGAAGTTGACGTGGTGTGTAGGAGTCTTTGTTCCTCAGGAAGGTAGTGGTGAGGGGCTTGTGGTCGGTGAGCACATGGAAACGACGGCCTTCAACGAAGTAGCGGAAACGCTTGACAGCCTTGAAGATGGCGAGAAGTTCCCGGTCGTAAGCGCTGTACTTGGTTTCGACGAGCTGTTGAAGGACAGCACCAGTCCCAGTGTCGGAGGCGTCTATTGCTATGGAGATCTCCGCGTCATGGGCAGGGAAAGACAGCATGACAGTGTCGCTGAGGGCCTTCTTAGCAGCGAGAAAGGCGGCGTCAGCGTCCGGAGTCCAGACGAGAGTGACAGACTGGCCACGCTTGCAGGGCTTGGGGTAGAGTAGTTGGAGCATAAGGGAGCAGTGTGGGACGAAGCGGTTGTAGAAGTTAACCATACCCAGGAATTCCTTGAGTTGGCGCTGGGTGGACTGCTTCGGGAACTGCTGGACGGCTTCAGTCCTCGACTGAAGTGGAGCGACGCCTTCTGGAGTAACAGTGTGGCGAAGGAAGGTGAGGGAAGCAACATTAAGCTCAGACTTGTCCACGTTGATCTGTACGCCGTAGTCTTGCAAGCGAGTGAGGACTTGGTGTAGGTGTTGTCTGTGAGAGGCTTCATCCGGGCTTGCGATGAGTAGGTCGTCAATGTAGGCGAAGCAGAATGGTAAGCCGCGGAGAGCTTCGTCGATGAAGCGTTGGAAAGTCTGGGCCGCGTTCATGAGTCCAAAAGGCGTTCTGACGTACTCAAAGAGACCGGAGGGCGTGATGACGGCAGTCTTCGGTATGTCATCAGGATGGCCTGGAATCTGGTGAAAGGCCTTGACGAGGTCCACACGTGAGAAGATGGTGGAACCAGCAAGTTGGGACGAGAATTCCTGGATGTTTGGCACAGGGTATCTGTCCATCTTGGTGCGCGAGTTGAGGGCACGGTAGTCTCCACAGGAACGTATGTCGCCGTTCTTCTTGGGGACGACATGGAAGGCTGATGACCAGTTGCTGCTGCCGGGCCGTACAATACCTTGACGCAACAGAGACTTGAACTCGCCCTTGGCTTAACGGTAGCGTTTAGGAGCTAAGCGACGGGCCTTGGCGTGCACTGGAGGTTCTGTCGTCTCGATGTGATGCGTGACGTGGTGTTTGACGGGCACGCTGGCTGAATAGGGCTGTGTCAGCGTGGGGAAGGACTTGAGCAGGGCAGCGAACTGGTGGTCCTTGTGAACGACGGCGAGTTGCGAGCTGTCGCCTGGTGCTGGTTGTGCATTGGAGGAGATGGAGGTAAGCGGGTCAACTAACCTCCGTCATTTGACGTCAACTAGGAGGTTGAAGTGCTTGAGGAAGTCTGCTCCGAGGATTGCCTGCGAGACGTTCCCGACGTAGAAGATCCATTCGAAGAAACGTCCTAGGTAAAGATCCACTTGCATGGTGCGTTGCGTGTAGACAGGTATTTTGGTACCGTTGGCGGCGTACAGGTGCAAGAGTGGAGGTAGAATTCGCTGACTGGCGGTTGCTGGGATAATACTGACGTCAGCGCCGGTGTCAATCAGGAACTTGGTGTTCGAACGGCAGTCGTAAAGGTGGAGCAGCGCTGAGGGTTGGTGACGAGTACTATGCTGCACTAATGCTCGCCCTTGGAGTTTGACGCCTTATGCTCGCCCTTGGAGTTTGTCGCCTTGTAAGTGCACGGGGTGGTACACCTCGTGGCCTTCTCACCGAAGTTGTGGTGGTACCAACAGAGTCCTGGGCTCCTCGAACGGGAGCGGCGCTGGCGTCGGTGAGGAGTGGAGGAGCGATAGCGGTGGCAGTCTAGCCGCTTCTCAAGAGAGGTGACCTTAGTCGCCAGCAGGGAGACTTGTTTGATGAGTTCGTCATGTCGAGTGGTATCCTGGGAAGCGACGGAAGACGCTGAAGAAGCTAGAGGTCCAGGTAGAGTCGCCATGAATTCGTCTGCTAACTTGGCGATGGCGTGAGGCTTCAGGTCGTCCTTAACGCTGAAGAGGCTGCGCTGGACAGCAGGGGGCAGACGTTGGTAAAACAGCTGTTTGAACAAGTCGAGGTCGAAAGACTGGTACTTGTCGCCGAGCAGCTGCTTCATGCGGCGTAGGAGGTCTGTCGGTTTATCGTTACCCAGCTCTTCCTTGGAGAGAAGTTCACGGAGGCGGGTGGAGACAGAAGACTGAAGGCGTTGGAGTAGGGCAGTCTTCAGGTCTTCATAGTCATTGTCGGAGTTGGAGGCTGAGGCGATGACGTCGGAGACTTGTGGGAGGACGTCGGCGGGCAGGAGGCTAACAGCGTGAGTGAATTGAGTAAGGCTGTTAGTGATTTTGGAAGTCTTGAATCCGCACTCCAAAATCGCGAGCCACATGGACGGGCCCTGTGAGCAGAAGGGCGGCGCTTTAAAGGACACCGCACAGAAGCGCACAGAAGGTGCCTGAAAGGGACACTAAAGGTTCCTGAAAAAGGCACTGAAGGTGCCTGAAGGAGGCGCAGAAGGCGTCTGGAGGAGGCGCAGAAGGCGCCTGGAAAGGGGGCACATAGGGTGCTTGGGGGAGGGCGGGGTACAAACCCTGAAGGTGGCAAATACGCCATAAGGGCGTAATGTTTCTTCTGACCTGGGGCTCAACCTCACGAACCCCGAGTGGTGGTGAGGTTTATTGCAGCAGACCTCGGACAAAAGTGACCGAGTGGTTCAAGAGCTTACTGATTTCTTTGACAGGGAAGCTATGTAGAACAAGGAGACTCATCAGCTTAAGACAAAATTATGTGGTGGAAAGGTCACTTCAGACAATGTCAAAGGTCAATGACCTGAAAGCTGCTAAACTTAAGCATAGAGTATAAAAAAATGCATATATGCATAAAAAGCAAAAGAATGAAGCATTTGGTGAATTTCTTTAGAAGAGGATGTAATAACTTCTCTTTTGCACTGTGCTCTACCAAAGATTAATGAAACTCTTTAAAAAAAAATGCAACATTTGAGCCCTCAATAGTTACTTGCACATTATATTTGATTTCAAACATTAAAAAAACTAAATCACTTGCAATATGTAGAGTTTGGTCCTCCCACCAATAATCAACAGCTGAAGTCATGATTATGTGGTGAAAAGATCACTCACACAAGGTCTGACTGACCTTTGATAGGCCATCAATTGACATAAGGCCTACATAACTGAAACTTGACGGAAAAGTTAGGGTTGGTTCCTTCATCAATTATCACTGACATACGAGAACGTTTTTTTTTTCTACTTTTCCCCTATGGCACCGAAAGAATTTCTCAGTGGAGCCTGATGGTCGGCCCCAGCCTTTTTTTTTTTAAGTCTTGGCCTGTAGCGCCGGTAGGCTTTCTTCTTTGGGTCTGGTGGTCGGCCCGAGCCTGTCATGGTATAGGCGAGTGTTTATAGTAGCGCCATCTATTCTTGGCTCATGCTGTCCCCCGGAGCTTATTCTTGATTTCCCATGAACAGTTCCTCTAGAGTCCGGGTTGATGGGTGGTTTTCAGAACAGCATGTGGGTAGTCTTAGGCCACTCGGCGGTGACTGAAAAATCCCAGGTTGTAGCTGCAGATTCGAACCCGCATCATCCAGGACGCGGCGGACGCGGGACCGGCACGCTAACCACTCAGACACCGCCTGCCCAAATGGGGAGGCAAGTGTCAATAGTGGTGCTATCTTGCTTGGCTCATGCGGCCTCCCCGAGCTCATCTTTAATCCTCCCTTTAGACTCAGAGAGAGAAACTAGCGTCCAGGTTGATAGGAGGACATCAGAACAGCATGTGAATTGTCTTAGGCCCCCTTCACACTGTGACTCTGGGTCACGACAACCCACGACTCTAGGGTACACGAGGTCTTGGATGTTGATGTGAAAGGGTCGCGCATGGCCTGAAGGATGTCTAGAAACAATCGTTGGATGCTGGGCGGACGTCGGGATGGGAGTGTGGGGTCGTGAGGGGGAGCGCGAAAAAGTATTCCTTGCTAAACTTCCACGACAAAAGTCGACAAGGATCTGGACCAACGGTCATTTCCGGTTGAAGTATGAGAGAGGTCAGGGACACTCGTCAGGACTGTCCTCGACAGTCTTGGCTTGTCCTGATACAGTTGCGAAGATTGTCGGGGCCATTTTTTGAATTTCCTGTCGTCGGTGCCGACTACTTAAGAATAATGATGAACTGTCGTGACGACAGTCTTCGTCTAATGAAAGACGTTTGTAACGACTGTCGGCTCAGAAAGATTGGCTAACACATTGTCGGGATGTTGGCGGGATACTGATTGCCGACGAGTTAGCAGCATGTCCCAGGACTAAATATTTTTAGACGGCGACCGTCCGCCAACCACTTGGCAGAATGCCGGCCAACAAAATTTTATGGCTGAACGTAGAGTCCTCTTGCACCATTTCGGCCGTAAATTTATAAAAAAAAAATGCCATACTGCGTCCTGCGGAGCAGCCAGGGGCGAGCCCACATGCGTCCTTGCAGCCTTTTTCTTCTTTTTGTGTATTCTCCTACAAGCCTCGACTAACTTCACAGCGTTCATATATTTTTATTTTGCAGTCACAAGCACAACAACAACTTCTGGGCATGGTTACGTTTCACTGGCACATATTTGGGAGCCATCACAGCACGCAAGCACTCCTGTTGCCTCTCTCTGAGGTTGAATGACACAACGGAAAGTCTCTGCCCATTATGCCTATATATCGCAGGACCCATGAAAAGGAGAGTGCTAGGCAGATGTCTACGGCTAAAATATCCTTTTAAAATTCTGGGTAGAATTCGGTGACATTTGGCAATGCTGCCAATATATATCTACCTCACAAAGAAAACGCGCGGAAGCACACACACACACACACACACACACACACACACACACACACACACACACACACAGGCAAAAAATAAAAAAGCACAAAAATAAATGGAACAAAAACATAAATGTGCGAGAAAAGCCAACTAGGAAATTCATTAAGAGGAATAGAAAAATAATAAACCTTCAAATTCATCCCAAGAGAGAGAGAGAGAGAGAGAGAGAGAGAGAGAGAGAGAGAGAGAGAGAGAGAGATGGCACACAACGCAGCAGCTAACCAACCTATTCAGACCGTAACCGTATTGTCTGAATAATCTTGAATTGGCAGGTTGAGGAGGAGGAGGAGGAGGAGGAGGAGGAAGAACAAAGAGGGAACGAACGTTGAGAAGTCTGAGGGAAAGAGAAAGGAACGGGAACGAGAGAGAGAGAGAGAGAGAGAGAGAGAGAGAGAGAGAGAGAGAGAGAGAGAAAGGAAGGAAGAAAGAGAAATAGGGAGAGAGAGATGGAAATTAGTTTAGTGTGCTGGGCTCGAAAAGCGGATTGGTAAGAGAGGCGAGAGATTACCGTCAAACATTGCAGCATTAGGCGCGGACGGCAACACACGCGCAGCAGTGGCCCTCCACAACTATTGTAACATGTACACACCACTTCGCTGCCGCTACACGAGCCACTTTATCGTACATAGATTGTACCGATGCATAAATGGCGTGATGGAATATTGATGTATTAGGATATATGTATCCATTATGTATCCACTGATACCTAGAGATATACAGCTAGCATGGATCAAGTGAAAAAATTCAGTGATGACACTTAACATTTAAGTAACAAATACATAAATTAGCAAATATAGACATAACTGAATAGATAAATAAATAGAAAACAAACATTATACAAATAACGGCTCAGTAATAATGATACAATAATGATAAAAAAAATATTTTTTAACAATAATAATAATAATAATAATAATAATAATAATAATAATAATAATAATAATAATAATAATAATAATAAGAAGAAGAAGAAGAAGAAGAAGAAGAA
The DNA here is from genome assembly GCF_024679095.1 of Eriocheir sinensis. Lineage (NCBI taxonomy): Eukaryota > Metazoa > Arthropoda > Malacostraca > Decapoda > Varunidae > Eriocheir > Eriocheir sinensis. The sequence continues at coordinate 4,038,809 of NC_066537.1, forward strand.
GATGATGAAGAAGAAGAACAAGAAGAAGAGCAAGAAGAAGAACAAGAACAAGAAGAAGAAGAAGAAGAGAAATTATACCAGAAATGTATTATTATTATCATTATTATTATTATTACAATTATTACAAATCATTATTATTATTATTATTATTATTATTATTATTATTATTATTATTATTATTATTATTATTATTATTATTTCTATCAAATAAAATAATAAATGACTACACAGCGCATTAATCAATGATAAGATACACCATGTTACCAAAAAGATCTAAACAATAACCCACGAACAAGCGAGAAAACAAAGAATATAAACCAGTCGACAATTTGTAAACACATCCCATTGTGTCGGTAAAATCAACAAGATTTCCATTTACGTCTGTCTTGGGCGACTTTAATGCTACTACTGGCACTGACAGAGCTGGCAATGCGTTATGTGTTGGCCCCAATGGCTTTGGTAATAGTAACACCAATAGTTCTCTCCGTATGAATTTTGCTAGATCCAGAAGTATTTTTTTTTAGGTGCTGCATAATGCGTTGGTAGGCTCTCTTGAGGGGTCTCTTAGACGGTCTCAGCCCGTCATTGGCGCAGGTTAAAAGCTGTTGCGCAAGTGAGTTTATAACTAATCATGAAAATACGTCTACTAAGTAGCTATTATGGATAACAAATTTTAATGTATATTGTGTAATACACTGTGGATTATACTAAAGGCTATAAAACTAATCATTCAGTCAACCGATTTGATTGATCGTTTTTATTAACATTAGTATGATGCACAGTTCATTACAGTATATTTATCTATCTATCTGTCTGTCTATTTATCTATCTATCTATCTATCTCTGTCTACCTATCTATCCAGCTATTAGTATCTATCTATATATCTATCTATATTTCTACCTATGTCAATCTATATTAACATTTGATACCCATAATGGCTCAATCAATCAATCGATCAATTTGCACCCAGCGATGAGAGTCCACACTCTCTTGACGAGGTTAGAGAGACTATGGCAAGGTTGAGAGGTGGAAAGTTTCGCACCTGGGATCTATAATATCAGTGCGGAGCCTCTCAGAGTTGGAGGTGAGGCTATGATCTGTTGGTTGCATGTGGTCTTTAATTCCGTATAGCAAATTAATAACCATTCCTCTTGACCTAAAGGGAGGGCTGGCCGTCCAAAGGAATCTGGGCTGTCCCTATCTGCCCGCCAGGACTGCTGTAGCGTTGTATATATTGCTATTCAGTGTGCAAAAAGGCCCATCTTGCCCATCTATGAATGCGAAACCCAGCAAGCAGCAAAGAAGATCTGGAAGCAGGTTTATGCCTGATAAGTCGACAATATACCGTTGAGCTAATCCTCTAGCCTACTCGTAGTAGAGGCCGACGAGTTTCAATAAGGGAAATGATGCGAATTTGTCAATCTCTCAGGAGGCGGATGATTCATGATTCAGTGTATCCTAAGGGGATCTCCACTCCAACAGACCAAGAGATTGCAAGGAGGACCGTTGACTGATGACTGCTATACTTGGGACGGGATGATGAATGATGGTGTGGGTGTGTGGGGGATTTCTAGCTTTTTTCCCATGAACACGGGAGGAAGGCAGGGCAGTGTCCTTGCCCCATCAATTTTCAACACTTGTATTTACTGGGTATTAAGAAGAGTTGTTAATCAGTTATTGTTGAACATGGACTGGTAATACCAGGGTCACTGACTTTGTTTTCGCCGATGATGCAGTAATCCTTGGGGAGTCACTGGAGGTCCTGATGGTGGCTCTCGAAGCACTGCACGAGGAGGCCCTTGGGACTTTAGGTCTCCTGGGCCAAGATATGTATATATGATATATATACGGGGTTTTTTTTTTTTTTTACGTCGCGGCCTATTGCGCCGTGAGGCTTTTTCACTGGTGGGGCCTGATGGTCGGCCCGGCCCGTTGTGGAGCAGGCGAATGTTTATAGTGGCGCCATCTTTTTTTGGCTCGTACTGCCCCCCGGAGCTCATCTTTAAGCCTCTCTTTGGAGAGATAATCTAGAGTCCGGGTTGATAGGTGGTCTTCAGCGCAGCATGTGGGTAGTCTTAGGTCACTCAGTGGTGACTGAAAAATCCCAGCTGTGCGGCGGCCAGGATTCGAACCCGCGTCCCTCCTGGATCTCCCGGACGCGGCGCCGGCACGCTAACCACTCAGCCACTGCTTGATGAAATAGTACGGTCTGTTCGTGCTTGTGACGAGGACATTTAGAGCTTGGAAAATTTTACATACCTTGCTCGCGTAGTGCAAAACAACGATTAATTTTTTCAAGAAATCTTACGGCGGATTGGCTTAGCTTACGGTGTTATGGACTCACTCAGCACGAGTATATGGCGTTGTGGATACCTGTGCAGAATAAAGTTCTGAATCTTAAAGTCACTTGTGCTCCCTGCCTTACTTTATGGGTGTGAGACATGGGCACTGAATAGTGACTTGAAGAGACGGATTGGTACCGTTGGTAATAAGTGCCTACGCAGTCATGGGAAATTGCCGGAATGATTTTGTGTTAAACAGGCGATTACTTCGTGACACTGATTCGAGGGTTATTACCTGCATAAACCGTAAACCCCAGCTCCGGCTACACGGGCATGTGGCACGCTACCCAGAAGCCGACAGGCTTGTTTCTGTCATAGATGAGCCCGAGTGGTGAAGGTCAAGGGGACGCCCACAGAGTTTGTAGCTTAAGCAATTTTAAAGACCCTGCCATGAGGTGCTTCGGATGGGAAAGGGTCTGCAGGCAGATGTGTCCAGTGAAACCCCCGAGTTTGGGGTCATAGAGTGGGTGGTGCCACACGCCCTTTGGTGTATGACCCAGTTGATTGATTAAATAAATTAATTTACACTGAAAAGACTCGACGTCCTCAGCGAGGCTGCTGATATACTTCTCGTTTTCCTCAGGACAGCCTTAGTCTCAGGTGACACAGCCTGCATTTTAGGTGAGTTCTAGCGTGTGTGTTGTCAACGGGCGGCCGGCGACACAAGCTTGTGATTGATGATTGACTGATAGTTTATTGTTGCAAGTAAACAACAATAGAGAAGGGAGGAACATACCATCCCAACCCCCAGGCAGTACAGAGTGTGATGGTAGAGTCGCGAGCAAGAGTGACGTCGCACCTCAAAAAATGTTTCGTCCACTGGCCTCTATATATTTTGATGCCCTATCCTTATCCCGAGGTGACGCCGCTGAAGCTGCCGCGCCGCCACCTTGAATCTCACAAGTCGCTCCACAAACCTCTTGCCCTGAATCACAAAGAGTTGCGTTACACTTCAAAACCCCCGCCACCACCACCACCATCAACAACAACAACAACAACAACAACAACAACAACAACAACAACAATACCACCACCACCAACAACAACAACAACACCACCACGACCACCACCACTATCATCATGTTACGGGTTGATGTAGAAAAACATGTCGCACATTGCGTCGTTTGTGCTAAGCACAAGGGGTCCGTAAAAGGGCCAGCACCTACGTTACAATACCCAGTACCAGTGGCGCCATGGGATGTTGTTAATATAGACTTATTACAGCTCTCCCAGAGCCAACATGGTTCGCGCTACTTATTGGTGTGCGTCGACCAGTTCTCTAGGTTTCTAGTTCTAGCGCCTCTCAAGGACAAGACAGCCACACGCGTGGCCCATGCCCTCGTGACTCACGTATTGTGTCCACATTCGTCTCCTCGAATTCTTTTGAGTGACAATGGCACCGAGTTTAGGAACGCAGTATTGAGCGAAATATGCGCTCAGTTTAACATCACGCAATCCTTCATTACAGCTTACCACCCAGCTGCTAATGGGTTGGCGGAGAGGGCTAATAGGAAAATCTTACAGGTCCTCAGGCCTATCGTGAACGATCTCCACGATAACTGGGAGGATTGACTATCGCATATAGCCGCTTCCATAACTACGTCGGTAAACGACTCTACGGGGAAGTCTCCCTACTACATCTTATATGGGGTGGAGAAACGACTTCCGTACGACTTCCTAACAAAACCACAACAACCTTTCTACAACATTGATAGGCACGCATCAACAGCAGATGCATATGTTTTCCAAGATATACTCAGAGGTTAGGTGTACGTTAAAAGCTACGAAGGTTGAAATGATGTCCAAACAACACAAACAGGCCGTCCCGGTGAAATTAAAAGAGGGTGACACAGTCATGATTAAGCAAGCGGAAAGGAGTTTGAAACTGGGGGCTAAATTTGTGGGTCCTTACCGAGTTGTTCGGAATGTCAGGGGAAATCGGTTCGAGGTTCTAGAGTCAAATAGTGGAGTCAGTCTAGAAGTTCACAGTGATCGTCTGAAAGTAATTCCCTCACCTTTGGACCTTGATATTGGTAATTCCCCCTCAGAGTCAAATGTTCAACAAGATAATCCCAACACCCATAGCTATAACTTGAGACCACGGGTTTAAATCCTTCATTCCCACCACTTTCAGATCATGATGTTGCGTTTTCTGATCATCTTGTTGCCCCTTGGCTCCTTGCTTGCAACGACACCCATCCACCTGAAGCCTGGCGCCCTCACGGCACACATAGGAGAGGTCTTCCTCATAGAAGATGTGCTCCTCGTAAAATATAAATATACTTCCTTGACCAACACCACAGACACAATCAGGATAGTCTCAGAAAAACTACTCGGCATGGCAGACGCCATACGGGCTACCAAGACTAAAGAATCAAAGGCACCTTCTAGTACCAACTCTCTGAATCTTTTCAACTACTGGAGGATAGGATTCTGTTCTTACGGGGAAAAGTTGATGAGGTAGACATGGATTATAGTTTTCACTCAGTTCACTCTCGGGTAAAGAGGGGGTTGCTCAACATCGTTGGGTCCGCCTCAAAGTTCCTCTTCGGGACGGCAACCGACGAGGACGTGCGCGATTTGCGGGACCACTACGCTCATGTTTTTTTGTTTTTTTTGTTTTTTTTTGTTTTTGTTTTTACGTTGATTGCCTATTGCGCCGGTAGGCATCTTCCCGGTGGGGCCTGATGGTCGGCCCAAGGCTTCTTCCAGGTGGGGCCTGATGGTCGGCCCAAGGCTTCTTCCAGGTGGGGCCTGATGGTCGGCCCAAGGCTTCTTCCAGGTGGGGCCTGATGGTCGGCCCAAGGCTTCTTCCAGGTGGGGCCTGATGGTCGGCCCAGCCCGTTCTGGCGCAGGCGAGTGTTTATAGTGGCGTC
>NC_066537.1:4049027-4084027 GCF_024679095.1 Eriocheir sinensis
CCTAGGATATTGTTTACGTACTTTTTTAGTGATCACCTGTGCAGTGGATCACAGGACCTGGGAGGCCATACAAGAAGTTTGGAAGCCATCGGATGATAATTTTTTTTATGAAATTTTTTTTTTTTAATTTTTGAACATTTTTCCTATTTTTAGTAACATTTTTCAGTACCTGATTTTCATACCAAAACAATACGTTTTTCAGTTCTTCTTAATGTTAAGTCAAGATACAAAGTTTGAAGTCCCTTCATGTAACTTTATTCCATTAAAACTTTACATTTAATTTATTTATTTATTTTTTTCAAAATCGGGTATGATGTACCCATGGTTAGTAGTGGTGTGACTTTTTTCTAAGGTTAGTGTTCTAGGGAGGGCATCTCCCATCCATCAGACCAAGCTGAAATTTTGTGCAAATCCTCTTGGAAGCTTTGCCTGTCTTCGTCAGTATGAACCGAGTCACCAATCTTTGTGTCGTCTGCAAATTTACTAATGCGATGATTGAGTCCGACATCCACATCGTTGATGTAAATAATGAAGAGCACTGGGCCAAGAACCGAGCCCTGAGGGACGCCACTAGTGACCGGCGCCCACTCTGAGTTAACCGTCAATCACCACTCTTTGTTGTCTGTTGCTCAACCAATCCGCGATCCATTGGTGTACTTGACAGTCAATACCCATTTGCTTTAATTTGTAAAGTAATTTATGATGTGGGACTTTATCAAACGCTTTCTGGAAATCAAGATAGACTACGTCCAGTGATTTGGTTACGTCATAAACAGTGAAGAGGTCGTTATAAAAGGTTAATAGGTTTAATAGGCAGGATCTTTTGTTACGGAAGCCGTGTTGTGAGTCCCCAATTAAAGAGTGGCTTTCAAAGTAACTCACAATTTTGTCTCTAATTATGCTCTCAAGTAGCTTACCTACAACCGAATTTAGACTAATGGGCCTGTAATTACCTGGTACTTTTTTGTCTCCTTTCTTAAAAATCGGTGTCACGTTAGCCTTTTTCCAATCCGAAGGGACGATGCCTTGTCGCAAGGACATATTGAATACGGTTGTGAGGGGGGAGACTATTTCGCTCTTTGTTTCTTTAAACAGAGTAGGATATACTTTGTCAGATCCAGGACTTTTATTTGTTTTAAGTGATTGGAGGGCTTTCAAGACTTCATCGGTTGTTATTTCAAAGTTAGGCAATGCATGCTCGGGATTTACATTAGTACTGGTGTTGGTGGTAGTGGTGGGAGGACTGTTAGTATTAAACACCGAGGAAAAGTAATTGTTTAATAGGTTTGCAACGTGTTGGCTGTCAGTCACTAGTGCACCGTCGCTGTTCTGATCGCCTTTCTGTTGTTTATATAACTGAAGAAGGATTTCGGATTATTTTTACAGTTGGCCGCAATAGTTTCTTCATATCTACGCTTTGCCTGACATACTAATCTTCATACTCGTCGCCTGGCATCATGGTAAAGTCTAATGTTTACGGGCGTGCTTTGCTCTTTCTTTAGCCTGTAAAACAATTTTCTCTCCTTGACTGAGTGTTTAATTTCGCTGTTAAACCAAGGTGGGCTTTTATTAGAAGAAGAAAAGGAGGAGGAAGAAGATGAAGAGGAGGAAGAAGAAGAGGAAGAGGAAGAAGAAAAAGAAGAGGAAGAAGAAAAGGAAGAAAAAGAGGAAGAGGAAAAAGAAGAGGAAGAAAATTAACAACGAGGTACATCGATGATGCGTGTGTACGATATTTGTTTTGCGAGTGGAGATGTCTCCATTCTTCCTCCAAGGGAAGGAGGGAGGAAGGTAGGGAGGGAGGGAGGGAAAGAGAGAGTTGCCTCCGTTTTTTATACCCTTTATTTTTTTTACTTTCCAGTAGCTTCTTTTCACTCATTATTCACTATTGTTTTACACTATTAATTCGGTACCAGTACTTAGTGTTCATGAGCGTTATCGTTGTTCAGATAAATGAGTACGATGCTAGGTGTTACGAGCGCGAAAATTTGAAAACGTCGGAGCTTATATAGTTAAGCGGCTCGCACACATTCCCGGTCCCGGTTCCGCTCATCCCCGATCACTCCCAATAAGCCAGTCGGCAGTTGACCGACGGTAAGATCGGGAATGGTCGGCGGCAAACCGCTGGTGCACCGCCGGTCAACCCTGATGACCGTAGACGCCGTCGATCACAGCCGGTCAACTACAAATTTAAAAAAAATAGCGTGGATGCTCCCGGTCGACCGGCGGTATCGAAAAATACTGGCGACTGACCGGCGGTATACCAGCGGTTAACCGATGGCAGACCGGCGGAAGCTTAGAAAAAGTAAGCTGTGGTAACCTGCATGTCACATTAATTTTGTCCTTTGTCCCAGTGTAATGAGTTCTTGCCCGTCACAGGATCAAGGGCTCGGGCGGCGGAGATAAGCGCTACTATAACGCATGCCCCTAGCTCTGCTCAAAAGTTCAAGGGCTAAAGAGATGGAAATGAGCACCATGGCAACGCGCAGCTTAGCGTAAGCCCCCAGCATTTCATTAACCAGATTATAGCAAGATTTTAGAAATAACATTATTGTTATAGCATAGCATATTTTTTTCCTGCATATATCTAATGTGTACAAATGAGAATAGGACGCATACAGAAACAAAGATTAATGAATTAATACTTCACGGCAAACCAACAATATCACCCAACATCACCCTGAGTATAAGAGTTTGGAATGACCGCTCTTTCTATCATTGCGCCTCCCACACTGCCTCTGTAAATATACAAATAACAAAAAAGCAAGTAAGAAATATATACGTTAATAATGTCAGCAATTATTCCGAAATGACTTTAGCTGTAGCTCGTGCAACACTCTTAAACACACTGCCATCGTTGCAGCACACACTACACAAACCTATTTTCATTATATTAATTAATGTAATAAAAATAATAATAGCAGAGGTTTTCAAGGATGGTAGGCAGGAAGATTATAGAAACAGAATAATGGCGTATGTAGATGACATAGCAGAATTTAGTATAGATTAGGAAGAGACTGAAGAAGAGTTGAAAAGGTGGAATGAGTTCTTTTTAAAGAAAGGTATGAAAATGAATGTTGAGAAGATAGAAATTATAACGGTCAGCAGTAATGAAAAACAAGAGTTTAAAATCAACATAGAAAACAAGATGGTGAAAAATACAGAAATCTTTAAATATCTTGGAAGTATTGTAACCAAGGAAGGTGGGAATAAGAGAGATGAAACAGAAAGAATTAATAAATTTAGCGCGAGTGTTGGAGCTATTTATCCGATAATAAAATAAAAACTAATACCATTGGAAGTGATGAGAATAGTTTTAAATACCGTCCTGACACCAACTTTGATCATTTATACGGATCAGAGTTGGGTGCTTACAGCGGCAGACAGGAACAGGATCCAGGCAGCAGAAATGAGACCACTTAGAGCCATGCTTGAAAGGACGAGGAGGGATAGAGTAGGGAATGAAGACATAAGATAAAAGAGTGGCGTTAGTCCGGTGCTAAACAAAATAGATGCAGCTCAATTAAGATGGTTGGGTCATTTCGAAAGAATGGGAGAAGAAAAAGTTGCAAAAGGATGCTGGGAGTGGATGCCAGGTGGAAGAAGACCAAGAGGAAGACCATGAAAGAGATGAGAGGACACCGTTGAAGAAGTCCTCAGCAGGCATGACTTCCAAGGGGTCTTCCAAGGGAGGAACATGGTGGTACCTCTGACAGGAGTATGAAGCCTACTCTGGGAGCTGAAGTAAGATTAATGAGTGCTTATATTACTTACTTATTTCTTACTTCAGCTCCCAGAGTAGGTTTCATACTCCTGTCAGTGGTACCAGCATGCTCTTCCCTCTTGTCTGTCTTGGAAGACCCCTTCCTCCCTCAGATTTTCTAAGTTCGGCAAGTCATGCCTGCTGAGGGCTTCTTCAACCGTGTCCTTTCATCACTTTCTCGGTCTTCCTCTTGGTCTTCTTCCACCTGGCATCTACTCCTAGCATCCTCTTGCAACTTTTTCCTTTCCCATTCTTTCCAAATGACCCAACCATCTTAATAATTGAGCTGCATCTATTTTATTTAGCACTGGAATAACGCCACTGTTTTTTCTTATGTCTTCATCCCTTACTCTATCCATCCTCGTCCTTTCAAGCATGGCTCTAAGTGGTTTCTAAGTAATATACCTTGGGACCATTTGATTATCTATAGTATAACAATAATAAACACCTTGGCCATAATACCATTGTCACATCTTGTTTGTTAATATATAAATAACACTGAAAATAGAAATTAAGTACTCAATACGTGAGTTAGTATCTATAAGAATAAATAACAGAAATATAAATTTAGTTATATCTCGCAAGAACACATAAATTCATAGTAACCTCGTTGCAACACACATTCTCATTGTAAATATATCAATAACGAAAAATACAAATAAATAAGAAATCAACCCTAATTATAAATCCCATTATCTTTAGATGTATCTCGTAAAACACGTTAATATGCAAAACCTCTATCAGGACAAAGAAAGCCCCACACAGTACAGCTTAGCCCTCTTTTGCAACGACATTCCATAATGACCGCGTTTCCTTTTAAACCTCCGGCTTATCGCCAGTCACGCCACTTTCATTAACACTTTCATGCTCAAAAATGTTCCAATATATGGGATCGTATAGCTAATCCCAGTTTGGTCACGTTTCTTTTGTGTGTGCGTGCGTGCATGACGACCGTGAACTATTAAAGTGACGTACAAGTTTGGCGCCAAAGGTGGTCGTGTCCGAGCGGGAAGACAAGGGATGATCGTTCTGAGAAGACCATTACTTGCATGACTTCTTCCCTTCCGTGACTAACAGGGGGAGGAGGCGAGGAGTAATGATTGTATAAAAAAATATGATCACCAATACCTGCTCTGCACAATGGACTGTAAGATGATGGGGTTACAAGCGACCAATATATATATATATATATATATATATATAGATATATATATCTATATATCTATATATATATCTATATATATATATATATATATATATATATATATATATATATATATTATACATATATATGTATATATATATATATATATATATATATACTTTTTTTTTTTTTTTTTTTTTACAGCTAAGGAGACAGTTCAGGGGCGTAAAGAAAAATATAAAAAAAGCCCGCTACTTACTGCTCCTGAATAAAGGTCAAAGGAGCGTCCAAAAAGAGAGATCAATTTCGGGAGGAGAGGTGTCCAGATACCCTCCTCTTGAAAGAGTTCAAGTCGTAGGCAGGAGGAAATACATATGAAGGAAGACTGTTCCAGAGTTCACCAGCGTGAGGGATGAAAGAGTGAAGATGCTAGTTGACTCTTGCATAAGGGGTTTGGACAGTATAGGGATGAGCATGAGTAGAAAGTCGTGTGCAGCGGGTCCGCGGGAGGGGGGGAGGCATGCAGTTCGCAAGTTCAGAAGAGCAGTCAGCATGAAAATATCGATAGAAGATAGAAAGAGAGGCAACATGGCGGCGGAATTTGAGAGGTAGAAGACTATGAGGAGGAGAGCTGATGAGACGAAGAGCCTTTGGCTCCACTCTGTCAAGGAGAGCTGTGTGAGTGGACCCCCCCCACATACATGAGATGCATACTCCATACGAGGGCGGACAAGGCCCCTGTAAATGGATATCAACTGTGCGAGGGAGAAGAACTGGTGGAGACGGTACAGAACGCCCAGCCTCGAGGAAGCTGATTTAGTAAGAGATGAGATATGAAGTTTCCAGTTGAGATTTTGAGACCGAGGATGTTTAGTGTTGAAGAAGGTGATAGCTGAGTGTTGTCAAAGAATAAGGGATAGTTGTTTGGAGGATTGTGTCGAGTGGATAGGTGGAGAAACTGTGTTTTTGAGGCGTTGAAGGTCACTAGGTTCCTCTTGCCCCAATCAGAAATAATAGTAAGGTCTGAGGCTAAGCGTTCTGTTGCCTCCTGCCTTGAATCGTTAAGTTCCTGTAGGGTGGGTCTTCTATTAAAAGAAGTTGAGTAATGCAGAGTGGAGTCATCGGCGTAAGAATGGATAGGACAGCTCGTTTTGGAAAGATCATCAATGAACAACAGAAAGAGAGTGGGAGATAGGACAGAACCCTGTGGGACACCACTATTAATAGGTTTAGGGGAAGAACAATGACCGTCTACCACAGCAGAAATAGAACGGTTAGAAAGGAAACTGGAGATAAAGGTACAGAGAGAAGGATAGAAACCCTATCAAAAGTTTTTGATATGTCCAGCGCAGTAGCAAAGGTTTCACCGAAACGGCTAACAGAGGATGACCAAGAATCCGTTAGGAAGGCAAGATCACCAGTAGAACGCCCCTTGCGGAAACCCTACTGGCGATCAGATAGAAGGTCAGAAGTGGAAAGGTGCTTTTGAATCTTCCGGTTAAGGATTGATTCAAAAGCTTTAGATAGACAAGAAAGTAAAGCTATTGGACGGTAGTTTGATCTTATTAGACTAAGATGCGTTGTATGTTTAATATGAAATACGGTGGGTGGGCGTGGGTGTGGGTGTGGGTGTGGTGGGTGTGCGTGGGTGTCTTTGACAGCCTTAATATAAAAATATTTTCTGCACTCAATTTCTACACGTATACACCTTACATAACGTGACTGAAACATAAAAAAAGCGCCATTCTCTGACGTTTATGGACGCTGTGTGCTGTTGCTTGGCGGCGTTTGACCTTTCACAACGCTGAATAAATCTATTGCTGCATGGAAGAAAGAAAGTCTGGCGTATGTAATCACGAAATATAAAATTATTAAATAGTGAAGAAAAGTACAAAACAAATGTGTAGTGTTTTCTAAATAAAATAGTTATCCTTCAACTTTGAGTGAGTAGATTATTGGCTATAGCGTTACAAAGTTAAGTAACTTACAGTGGAAGTGATTTCGTGTCTGCCAAGTGAGAGGAGGGGACAGGGAGAAGGAAATACACTTGAGCTGACGCTCTCTCTCTCTCTCTCTCTCTCTCTCTCTCTCTCTCTCTCTCTCTCTCTCTCTCTCTCTCACACACACACACACACACACACACACACACAGTTAGTTGATTAGTCACATTTTATAAACTTTACAATAAAACATTAAAAAAAAATTGGTTCAACACAGAAGCAAATTTAAAAATGCAACATCTGTAACAACGAGGAAAATATGCAAAACAAATTAAATAACGGCCAGCTTATAAACACAAACACACACACACATACACACACACACACACACAAACACACACACACACACACACAGACGGTCAGCTTGTCATTCCAAGGCCAGCTGTGGTTCCCGCCTTGCTCCGAAAAATCTATTCCGCAGACATGAAAAGTTATTGTCCTTCTCACAAAGGTTCTCCAGAAAATATACAGAAATTATGCGACCCGGCAGTAGAAAATCCATAAAAACTAAATGAGAGAGAGAGAGAGAGAGAGAGAGAGAGAGAGAGAGAGAGAGAGAGAGAGAGGGTGGGGGGAGCAGGGGAGGGGGGAGGGAGGACGGACACCAACTGGTCGGTCTTGCCACGGCCTTCTATATACAGAGGTGGGCGCGGTACTGAAAAATCAGTAGTGCGGTTGCGGTAGTGCGGTACTTTTTTCCGGAGTAGTGCGGTTGCAGTAGTGCGGTCCCATTTTTTTTCTTTCCCAGTGCGGTACGCGGTGTGCGGTACTGCGGTAGCGGTAGTCACTAGTCATTATAAAAATAAAAATAAAATACTTCAGCGCCTATCCTGGCTATCTAACTAATAACTTGTGAGATACAAAAAAAAAATTAAAGGAGGAATGGGGGAGGGAGAGAGGGAGGTAAGGGAGGAGGAAGGGGAGGACAGGGGAGTAGAGGATGGGAAGGGGAGGAGGGGGAGGGAAAGGAATGCCAATGGGAGATCAGCGTCATGTGAGAGAAGAGGAAGTGGGAGGTGAGAAGGAAGGAAGGATGGAAGGGTGGTGCGACAGCTGAGCACTAGCCAGGGAGGAATAGTTGGGAGGATATGGGAGAGTGAAGGGGAAGGGGAGGAGGGTAGGAAGGGGAGGAATAATAGTCTCCGGCGTTTGAGCGAAAACGAAAGATTACTAATATGGAAAGTCATGACGGGAACAGTGAACCATTATTCAAACTGTCCAACATATGAATACAAAACACACGGTGGGAAAGCTCTATACACTGGCGTCTCAGGCCTCAGGGAAGAAACCACGTGGGAATTTCAACGAGGAGATAATTATAATAATAATAATAATGATATCTAATAATAACAATAATAATAATAATAATAATAATAATAATAATAATAATAATAATAATAAATTATTATTATTATTATTATTATTATTATTATTATAATTATTATTATTATAATCAAACAATATTGATCTTGGCTACATTGAAGAGAGAGAGAGAGAGAGAGAGAGAGAGAGAGAGAGAGAGAGAGAGAGAGAGAGAGAGAGAGAGAGAGAGAGAGAGAGAGAGAGAGAGAGAGAGAGAGAGAAAAAAAAGAGAAGTTATAATGAAGTTAAAAAAAACAGATATAGGCTAGTATGTACTATGGTCTATGTTATGCATCAATTAAAAATTTGTACGGGACATGAGATTGAGCGGCGATCATGTTAGTGATTGCTTGTACTGTTGTACACTGCCATGTACAGTCATCGTCAGAGGCAGTCACGGCGCGCCGCCTTGGGTTGAGTGACGAACAGTTACTCAGAGTTATTCATTTAGTATTTAATTTTGAACAATAACTGAGAAGTCAGAATGATTGAATTACTGATTCTGATGACTGATACCGACTGAATGATTGAGTCCGATTCACTGTAAAAAAATATAAAAAAATCTGTGAGCATGCCGCTCTGCAAATGTCTTCGGTAGTTTTCTAAGTACCGCAAAAAGTACCGCAGGATTTTTTAGTGCGGTCCGCGGTAGTGCGGTATTTTCAGAAAGTTTGCGGTAGTGCGGTACTTTTTTGTGATGCGGTACTACCGCACTAAGTACCGCACTTGCCCACTTCTGTCTATATAGGAGGCCTGGGGCGGGATTCTCGAACCCCTTACGTGATCGTAAGCCACACTTACCTCCACGTACCGCCTTCACCGCAATTCTCAAAGCGCTACGTCATCGTAAGTTACTAAGTTACGATACGTAAGTTACGTGTGGGTCGGGTGCTGTCGTAAGCCTTACAATGTCTCCCTGATTTGCATGAAATGCGTTATAATTAGTGTTTCCCAACGTGAAAATAGCAAGAACATGCGTTCAAAAAGTAATTATATCTATTAAGGTGAGCAATCAACAGCAGAGGTATTTGTTTAACAAATTTAGTGTGCAATGCCGCTACCGTTGCCAGATTGTCGTACTCTGCCTCTAATGTTTGCCGATATCCTACCCAAAAACTGCTTTCATCACCCAAATAACTGCCTTCATATATGGTTATCGTTTAAATGGTAAATTATGCGGTGCTGCCACTGCTTCCCGTGGGGAAATGATTGTGCTCCGCGAAGCCGAGACAAAGTGAGAGAACGGTGACAAATGAAAAATGCTAGATTAGTCATTCAGTGATGTGTGAAGCATCAAACTATCAGAGTATTACAGGGGAGTTGGCCGTGTCACTCTGAATGTTTTATTGCAAATATATTATATATCCCGTTGCCTCCCTATTTCTGCAAAAAGGCCTCTTATTTGCATTTCATTGTCTATTTTCAAGTGTGTAGTTTACTTTGATTTGTTCCGAGGGGGCGCCGGGTAGTCTGTTATTTCACGAGTATGTAGAAACTCTCGTCCAGACGTCAACGTAACCTTCGAGAATCTTGCCCCCAAGCGATGGGCCGTGACGTCATCAGCCTCGGTCATCTCCCTCGCTCCGTCTTCTCACTCGCTCTGTCGGCCATGGTGCTACGTATTGATTTTACACGGTGGAACATTGTTTTTTCCTTAAAATATGGCGAAATATAATAAAATTTGAGTACTGTACCTGGATTTGTGACCCAGTACGTAACACCTGACCTTAAGAAAACAAAGCTTCGCTCTTGCCCCTTTTAACTCCCAAGGCGCATTGCGTTCCAGACACAACGAGGGAACACTAGCTTATAATTTTGCATTTAGTAAAACCAGGATATTATTTTGGTTTTAGAAATATTATTATATTATTTTGCATTCATGGATACCAGGCTATTATTTTACAGTTAGGACTAATATGCTATTATTTTGTATACATGAATACTGTACTAATATTTTGCATTTAGGGACATTAGGCTATTACCATGCACTTAGGAATACTATGCTATTATACACGAGGGAACACTAGCTTATAATTTTGCATTTAGTAAAACCAGGCTATTATTTTGCATTTAAAAATATTATTATATTATTTTGCATTCATGGATACCAGGCTATTATTTTGCAGCTAGGAATAATATGCTATTATTTTGCATACATGAATACTGTAATAATATTTTGCATTTAGGGACATTAGGCTATTACCATGCACTTAGGAACACTATGCTATTATATTGCATTTAGGAAAATTAGGCTATTATTTTTCATTTAAGAAAACTAGGCTATTATTTTTCATTTAAGAATACTATGCTATTAATTTGCATTTAAAAAAAAAACTAGCCAATTGATTTGCATTTAGGAAAACTTGGCTATCATTTTGCATTTGAAAATATTATGCTAGTATTTTGCATTTTAGGAAACTAGGCTATTATCTTGCATTTAGGAAACTAGGCTATTATTTTGCATTTTTGCATTTAAGAATACTACTTAAACTATTATTTTGCATTTGGGAATACTAAGCTATTATTTTGCATTTAAGAAGACTAGGCTTATTTTTGTAGTAACTTATTTTTAAAGAGGAATTAATATACCTCTCGTGAACAGTTTTATTTATCAATGATGCGTTTATAATGGATACTGTGTTGCTATCACCTGGCCCAATTTATAAGTGTTTATAAGTCGCAAAAGCTTGATGGTCTGTACTGTTTAAGCACTTGTAGGGGATTTGTGGCATTTTTCAAGGTTTTTTATTAGTAACGTTTTCAAGAAATGAGGATCTTCAAATAGTTTTGTTTTACCTTACCTTTACGCAAAGTTCACCGTTACAAAATTTAATATTGGGGTCACGGTAATACCCTGGAGAGTCTCATGGGGTAAGACGATGAAAAAGGTTAAGAACACTGATTTAGAGTGTGATTAATGACTAATAATAGTACACACACAAAAAAAAATGAAGCATCAAATCAATCACAAGATACTGACTCAGCAGCTGATCGATGTTGCCATATGTAATTCAATATATATAGTACCTATTATCTGCTATGATACACCACGTTCTTTATTATTCTGTACGATAATCTTGATGTCTGTCATATCAACGTCATTGAAAAATAAAATGGATAATGGGAAATAGTAACCAATGATATTAAGATTCAACGGACAGCATGTCGCCCTCCCTCCCTCCCTCCCCCGGGTATGCTGCCGGGGCGTTCATATTTAAATGTCGTGAAGGCTAACTTCTAAACTGTTGTAATAAATACATTTCACTATTGAACATTTCTGACTTACAATGACTTGATCTATCATTATAGAAAATGTGACGACCTAAAGTGGGAGGTTTGCATTGGCCTTGCATAAGACAACCTAAGGTCATACATTAATGCACCTAATATTTATCACCTAACGTTCTAATAAACCTGAAATCCACTGGAATATCAGCAATTATAATAGTGATGGTACAATAGTGGAGTACTTACCCTTATTTTCTGATTAGGTGTAAAATTATCCCTCTTTTATGGCTCTAACCCATTCACGTGACAACGTTTCGTCTTTTGGGAAAGAAAATATAGCCACTTTAGAACCAGTAGGATAATTTCCGTTGCAACGAGGGACACAAAATCTGCTAGGCATGTTCATATGAAATATAGAACTGAGGAGGTTTGAGATTATGCCAAAGTTTTTGAACTAAATGGTCGTGACACTTCACCGTGACCGAGAACGTGTGCTCTCCTCCACAATCACAGCCGACTGGCGCCCGGGGGGTGAGCAGGTACTGGTACCAATATCGGTACTAACGGTACCAGCTAAACGGTACGGTACCGGTACCAGATTGCTCGGTACCGGTACCAGTTGCTTGGATTTATTTATTAAATTTATTGATAATTCTTTATGTCATATTTTTTTTTTTAGGTTGCTAATAAATATTGTTATTGTTATTAGACTATGATCGAGTACATCCATAATAGCTATGCATGCTATTTTTTTTCTTCGAAAAAACAAATATTCACTTCAGAGAGAGAGAGAGAGATCACCACTCAGTGAGTGGATATCTCACTCTCGATCATAGTCTAATAACAATAAAAATATTTATTAGCAACCTAAAAAAGAAAAAGAATCGGACATGAAGACTTATCCAGTAACTCCAATAAATAAATCAAATAATAAAATAATGAAAACGGGAGCTGTGATGGAAACGGAAAGCAGGACAAAATGGTGGGAACTTGGGGGGACGGTCAGCGGGGCAGTGACTTAGCGTCTACACACAGGGCCCATACCACATGGAGGCGGGCGAGCGCCGAGCGTCACTAAGATCCAAACGGTACCGGTACTAGCGGCAATGCGCAGTGATCGATAGCTTCCCGGAACCCAAGTGATCATGAGGCTTCGCGGTACCAGGTACCGATACCAGGTACCGGTACCAGGTACCGGTACCTGGTACCGCGAAGAATCGATTCCTCGCGGTACCCTGTACCTGGTACCGCGAAGCCTCATGATCACTTGGGTTCCGGGAAGCTTAATGAACACTCGGCACTGCGCATTGCCGCTAGTACCGGTACCGTTTGGATCGTAGTGACGCTCGGCGCTCGCCCGCCTCCATGTGGTATGGGCCTGTGTAGACGCTGAGTCACTGCCCCTGACCGTCCCCCTAGTCCCACCTTTTGTCCTGTCTTCTTTTTCCATCACGTTTCTATTATTTATTATTTTATTATTTATGAATAATTATTGTTATTATTGTTATACCCCGATCACTACCCATAACATACCTCTCTCTCTCTCTCTCTCTCTCTCTCTCTCTCTCTCTATCTCTCTCTCTCTCTCTCTCTCTCTCTCTCTCTCTCTCTCTCTCTCTCTCTCTCTCTCTCTCTCTCTCTCTCTCTCTCTCTCTCTCTCTCTCCTCCAATATTAATCATCTTATATAATCCATCATAAAACTTTATAGCGCCAAACTCTTCAAACTCTTTTTTCGTTAATGCTTTATTGGATAAATTCTCTCTCTCTCTCTCTCTCTCTCTCTCTCTCTCTCTCTCTCTCTCTCTCTCTCTCTCTCTCTCTCTCTCTCTCTCTCTCTCTCTCTCTCTCTCTCTCTCTAAAAGTTAACGAGTCATACGAATTTAACAGTGGCAAGTAAAAAGAAAACGATGTCTTGGGTTAAAAGTTAGTGAGTCCTACGAGTCCTTAGAAAACGCTAATATATATTGTTATTGCTATTAGACTATAATCGAGTATATCCATAATAACTATACATGCTATTTTTTTATCGAAAAAAAAATATTCTTTTCATTCAGAGAGAGAGAGAGAGAGAGAGAGAGAGAGATTTACATAGATTTACATAGAAAATCAGACCACACAGACCCCATGGTCCAGACTAGGTGGTCTGTCCTTAAACCTAAGTGATTTTACATTAATCAGAAGGCTCCTAAACGTTGCATTTCTACTCTAGTTGATATTAAGTTGAAGGAGAGAGAGAGAGAGTTTTCTTTACAGGAAATTTATTTGGGAATTTCATCAGAAGTCATTAAGAAAAAAAAAAACTCCTTCGGGTACCGGTACCGGTACTAACGGTACTTGAGTTTTCGGTACCGGTACTACCGGCACTCAAATTAACGGTACTTGCCCATCCCTAGCGCCTGGGCCGCGAGGCTGCTGTATGACCGACCATCGTGACGTCACAGTGTATCTGCATCCAAGTGCTCAGGCCTTCTATTAGAGGCCGTGGTCTTGCACGCGTTTCATACGTGTACGTGTACCACTGCCAGCCGGTGCCACCCCACCACTGGCCGGGCCTGCTGGCTGTAATAAGTTGGAACTTGGCAGTCACGCTGAGGTGCAGCGCGGTGCAGGCTGCAGCCTGAGCATCTATAATAGACGGAAAGTACTGAAACAAAGCTTACGAACACCCAGTTGTGCCTCGCCATAATTGAAAGGTAAGAAGTTATTTTAGACAGTGGCGTAGAGGTAATTATTGAGAATCATTACCCAGCCAGCAAAAAATGTGGGCCTCAGGTGGGCAACATATGGGAAAATGTGGGCAAAAATATGGGTTCCCAGTTGGGCAATCTTGGTGGACCCCGGATAGGCAAATATGGGCCCCACATTTGCCCACACGGACCCCAGATGGGGGATGCAACAGGGTATCTGTGTGGGGCCCAAGTGGGCAAGTGGGCCCCATGTGGTAACCATATGGGCATGCATGGGCAACATTCCCATAGATGCACAGGATGATAGTTCCTGCTGCCCACATTTCCATTGTTGGAGCTCAAATGACATCCCTATGTACATCAGTTTATTGCCTTTTGTTGAAAGTAATTTCTTGGTTTCAAATCCTTGAAAGTCACCTTTCAAGGATTTGAAACCAAGAAACTACTTTCAACAAAAGGCAATAAACTGATGTACACAGGGATGTCATTTGAGTTCCAACAATGGATCTGTGGGCAGCAGGAACTATCATCCTGTTAGCTGAAGTACAGTATCCATGCTTATCAACCCGAGGCAAATTTATCAGGCAGATGTGCCAACAACACAAAATACACTCCATGAGAGCACAGTAAGAAAGCCCTGTCTTGGCAATGACCTTTCTCAGGGGCTCTGGGCTGTTCGGCCAGGCAGCCTAGGAATCACCAACGACAACAAAACGAGGCAAAAAATATGTACTTAAAACTAAATCCTGGTTTATTGCTTTTTGAAAACTACAAAAACACAAGTTATTTTTCATCCTACTGAAAATAATGCACTGGTTCCATGGGCCATGAATATCCAGCCAACCAACTAATTCTGAACATGGGTTTGCTGGAAAATAATAAATGAAAACACTCAATGCAATAAAATCAACACATATGAATAACAGCAGAATATGATTTGTACCTGTCTACTACTTTTGTGCAGATACATAAATTGCTTCTCCTAAGAGCACGAAAGCCCAGCTGTCTCAGGGTCATGCCACTCAAATGTGGTTAATACAAAAACATAACAGGGGTAGGTGGGTGTGCAAGTGCTATATAAAACAGCCCATACTGCACAACTAAAACAACTTCAAATAATGTCCTCATGAAGAAATACTCTGATTATTGCAATTTGGATTACCAGCAGTCATTATATACACTTGACCCTCGATTTAACGGATAAATGAACCAACGGACAAAATCTGGAGCGCAGAAATCAGTCCAAATCTTCTACATTTGATTCAGTTATGGTTTACCCTCTAATGATACCCAGACTAATAGTCAACAAAGCAAACCTCCTCCTACCGTGCCTAACAGTATATAGCTAGAAAGTATTATAGCAAGAGAGGCAGAATTTTCGGTAAAAATTATCTCACTAGTCTCAGTCCAATTGCAGACAACAACAAATAAATAGGGCAAGGTCAGGCCTATAACTATCAACACACAGCCTACATATATACAACAGTACCCGGTAAGTCAAAGAACAGATACAGAGTAGATAAACATGTACAGTAGGCCTACTACATGCACTACATAATAATACCTACAACATAAAATACCCACCAAAGCAAGGGAAAAGTCGGTACAATTAATGAACAGCTGGCACCTAAATTAAAATTATTGTTGCACACCCACCTTTTTCTCCTCACCCGTACGTCAGATGGCCACCACCGGGGGTGTCAACAGCAACAGTCCACTACACACGCAAAAACCATAGCTGGCAAGTGCACACTCACACCAACATACATTTTACAGGCACTCATTGCACAGAGTGCACCCTCGCGCTCACACCATTCCAACCAGAGTTAAATTAGGTTAGATTACGTTAGGTTAGGTTGGTTTTAGTTAGGTTAGTTTTAGTTAGGTTAGGTTTAGGTACATTAGCAGGAATGGGTGTGAGCGCGAGGGTGCATTTTGCATAATGAGTCCCCAATTTACGTAGGTATACCATCCAAACCCGCACTCACACACAAGGAATAAACACTCACACGTACTCGCACACCTATATAGATGTGTATCGATCAGAAAAAAATGTACACACTGAGACACATATGTTTCGGCCCAAACGGGTTTTCTCCTGACGGTGGAAAGAAAAAAGGCAACTGCACACTGTTACACAAGTAATACGAGCAACATACGTACCGTATTGTACTACACCACACGAAACACATCCACACACATCATACTGTTAGTATTAGATGCAAACGACAGGTCAGAGCAACAAGGAAATCACCAAAGACAGGGGAGGGCGAGAGCGATCTTACTGTACATGTTCTTGTTGTGTATTTGCTGGGGCCCGTGTAGGCTGTGATACCACAGCCTCTAGTTAGTGCCCCAAAGGTGCAAATAGCAGGTGGATGACTGTTAGAGTTGAGTTGCTCCGTTTTCTTGAGAAAGGTTCTGGTGAGTTTTAGGATCTTGAAGGCCAGGCCAGGGTCTAGGTTACTACTCAGGTCAGATACTGTGGGTCTGTGGATGTGGAGTGGGGCCAGTGAGTGGAGGAGTTTCCCTGGTTCTGGTGTTTTTCCCTCCAAAAACCGCTTGATCTTGATTTTACAGGAGACTCAACAGCTTCCCCTTGAGTCAGGCCTTTGGAACAGCAACTCCTGTAAAGAAAAGCAGGTAAATTTATCGCAAAGGTCAGAATAGGATTTGGGGGTTGAAGCTATTTTTTCCTGATAGATTTCGATGTGCTTTTTATGAATTTGATAGTTTTTTTCCATCGCAATTTTTTTTTTTGCACCCCCCCCACCCCCTCCTAACCAAACCAAAACTAACCCTAATTTCAGGGGGGAAGGAAAAATTTTTTTTTTTTCAGTTAAAAAATCCCCCCAGCCCCCTAACGTAACCAAAATTAGTCTAACCTGACCTAGCCAAACCTAACCTAACCCACCTAACCTAACCTAATCTTACCTAAAGTACAGGGGGGTGGGGTAAAAAAAAAATTGCGATGGAAAAAATTGTCAGATTTATAATCAGCACATCGAAATCTATCAGAAAAAAAGTATAGTTTCAACCCCAAAATCCTATTCTGACCACTGTGATAATAATACCGTAAAATACATACGAACAATACACAGCATACACAATATAATTCTCTAAACCTGGCACACCACATTCTCTCCAAGTATTCCTTCACTGCCACAATCATCTTTTCAGTCGTCTCCCCACATAGTCCCAGCAGCAACACCGTCCATTCTCTACCTTCCATTCCCAGTTCTAACAGAACTGCTCTCATCATCTTCCTTTTCTCTATCATACTTCTCACATTCCAGTACCACGTGTTCAACAGTTTCATCCTCTCGTCACACAGGTACACAAGGTTCCTGTTTTCCAAGTTTAGAGTTGGTCTTGATACCAACACAGGAAACCAAAGTTCACGCCTCTCACACGCCACTCCACTCCACCTGGTGGTCACACCACTCTCACACACGCTACAGGTGCTCACATCCATCTTCAGGAGAGTAAGTAGGCTCACTCACAGCAAAAGCTAGGGTCAGAAGAGTCGCAAAATCGTCGTTAAATCAGGTGAATCAAGTCCGTCCTTTTCTCTCCGCCCCATTTTGAATAGTCTTGATCTTGATCTTGATGTTACAGGTGTCTCAAGATTCCTCTTGAGTCAGGCCTTTGAAACGGCAGCTCCCGTAAAAGACAGAACAAAAACATACGAACAATACACAAACTACACACTACTCTCAACACCTGGAACACCACAATCATCGTCTGTCATCTCCTCACTCTTTATTGTTTACGCCTTTTCCTCGGCCGGACTAAACAGCTTTGCAACAAAATAATGTGCTATCCAGATTAATAATGAAGTTTTATTTTAACTTGTCAGGCTTCAAAACTATAATGGCCTTTAAAATTAGAGAAAACTCACAAAATACGTTTTAGAACACTCCTGACAGCTGATCCAAGGTGGCCCACATTGCCCATATGGGTCCCACATCAGACCTATGCTTATAAACATTGCCCACATATTGCCCACATGGGCCAAATGGGCCCAACTCCGCCCACTCACAAACCCATATGGGGCCCACATTTTTTGCTGGCTGGGTACGCGCCTCCAAAATACGATATTACGCCTCCATATTATACTTAAGGGACGAAATACATGTCCATTAACTATAATATGAAGGCGGAAAAACTTAAAAGTAAACAAAAAGTGGTAAAGGTAGTGAAAAGACATATTATACATACGCGTGATGTGTTTTGATGGCGGCCATTGGGAAGTGAGCAGCGTTGCCAACGATCCGGTTAGCGATGGTACGTTTAGTTACCCATTAGCCCACGCATGTGAAACCAGGTCCACCACGCGTGGTTATTTTTTTTTTTTTTTTTTTTTAGAACACGCACCTTTACCCAAAGGCTTTTGTGAAGGTTTGGGCCGGGTATAGAATTAGGTAAAGGTGCGTGTTCTAAAAAAAATATATCCACGCGTGGTGGACCTGGTCTCACATGCGTGGGCTAATGGCTAACTAAGCGTACCATCGCTAACCTAGCGGACCATCGCTAACCGGATCGTTGGCAACACAACTCACTTCCCAATGACCGCCATCAAAACACAGCGCGCGTATGTATAATATTCTTTTTCACTACCTTTACCACTTTTTCTTTACTTTTAAGTTTTTCCGCCTTCATATTATGGTTAAAGGACATGTATTTCGTCCCTTAACTATAATACGGAAGCGTAATATCGTATTTTGAAGGCGCGTAGAGATTTTCAATAATTACCGGCGTAGCTAGGTATTTAATACTATTTATCATTGGCAGGGCACCTGGGGGGTTACAAATGACTTCGTGGGGGGCACTAGATGAGCCGAGCAAGGCCTTACAGCTGAAGAGTTGGGTCCATGGCAAGACCCCCCCCACCTCTCATATTTTGCATTCTGGCCAATATCATGAATATATCTGGTGTTGTATGCTTGGACTATGGAAGATTGTTAGATTTTATTCTAGGAGGGTATGTTGAGTGCTGTAGGGTATCAGTAAATTTGTAAGGGTAACTGGTGTAATTTAGTTATGTTCGTTGTTGTTAAAAGTGATAAATAGAAGGTATATGGATTTAACTGAGACTCAGAGGCATGTTTCTTTCTTCCAAGCAGAGGAAAAGTATTTATTGTTTTTGAGGTCGAAGATAAGTCATCAGTAGAAATTATTCGTGCATGCTCTCTCAGTCCTACCTTATGGAACACGGTTCCCATACCACACGGGGTGACACGGGAGCTGTAGCCAGTGGGGGAGCACCTGGGGGGGCACTGGCTTCTCAGGGGGGGGGGCATGGGCCCCCGTAGCTACGTCACTTTTTATAGATCTTTTTTTTTAACAGCACATAGAGCAACAAAAAAAAGATGTAAAAAAAAAGCCCGCTAATTGTTCCTCTCATATAGCAATTAGTATAGAGTGGATTAAAGATAAGTCAATATCGGATGGAGACGTCTTGATACACTCTTTTTGAAATAGATCAAGTCATAGGCAGGAGGAAATACAGACGAAGGAAGGCTGTTCCAGAATTTACCAGTGTAAGGGATGAAAGAATGGAGATGTTGGTTAACTCATGCATAAGGGGTTTCGACAGTATAGGGATGAGCACGAGTAGAAAGGGAGGGGAGGAGGCATGCAGTTAGCAAGTTCAGAAAAGCAGTCAGCATGAAAATATCGATAGAAGATAGAAAAAGAGGCAACATGGCGGCGGAATTTAAAAGGTAGAAGGCTGTCTGTAAGAGGAGGAGAGCTGATGAGACGAAGACCCTTAGACTCCACTCTGTCCAGAAGAGCTGTGTGAGTGGAGCCCCCCCCACATGTGAGATGCATACTCCATACGAAGGCGGACAAGGCCCTTATATATGGAAAGCATCTGTGCGGGGTAGAAGAACTGGCGGAGACGATACAGAACGCCCAACCTCGAGGAAGCTGATTTAGTAAGAGAGATGTGAAGTTTCCAGTTGAGATTTTGAGCTAAGGATAGACCGAGAATATTTAGTGTTGAAAAAAATTTTTTTTCACAGCAAAGGAGGTAGTTCATGGGCATAAAAAAAAAGCCCGCTACTTACTGCTCCTAAAAAGGGTACACCGGAGTGGCCGAAAGAGAGGTCAATTTCGGGAGGAGAGGTGTCCTGATACCCTCCATTTGAAAAAGTTCAAGTCGTAGGCAGGAGGAAATACAGATGAAGGAAGATTGTTCCAGAGTTTACCAGCGTGAGGGATGAAAGAGTGAAAATGCTGATTAACTCGTGCGTAAGGGATTTGGACAGTAAAGGGAAGAGCTTGAGTAGAAGGTCGTGTGTGGCGAGGCCGCGGAAGTGGGAGAGGCATGTAGTTAGCAAGTTCAGAACAGCAGTCAGCGTGAAAATATCGATAGAAGATAGAAAGAGAGGCAACATGGCGGCGGAATTTAAAAGGAAGAAGACTATCAGTAAGAGGAAGAGGGCTGATGAGACGAAGAGCCTTAGACTCATAAGAACATAAGAACATAAGAACATAGGAGTCTGCAAGAGGCCGGTAGGCCTGTACGAGGCAGCTCCTCTGAACCTAAGCTCCCGTGTAGCTCCCGTGTATCTAACCCCACCTAATATCGCTGTCCATGAATTTATCTAATCTATTTTTGAATGTGACAATTGTATTGGCACTCACCACATGACTGCTAAGCCTATTCCACTCATCCACCACCCTGTTTGTAAACCAATTTTTGCCTATGTCCCTGTTGATTCTGAATTTATCCAGCTTAAACCCATTACTTCGTGTCCTACCCGGTTCTCTTACCAACAAAACCTTATGAATGTCTCCCTTTTAAAGCCCTTCATCCATTTATAAACCTCGATCATGTCTCCAAGCACCCTTCGCCTTTCTAGAGAATGCAAGTTTAACTATTTGAGTCTTTCCTCGTATGGCAAGTTTCTCAACCCCTGAATCATCTTAGTCATCCTCCTCTGCACCGATTCTAACATTTTGATATCCATTCTATAGTAAGGTGACCAGAACTGAACCGCATAGTCAAGATGAGGTCTAACTAATGCTAAATATAGTTTGAGGAAGATTTCGGCGCTTCTGTTGCTTACGCTCCTTGAAATAAATCCCAGTACCCTATTTGCTCGATTTCTAGCTTGAATGCATTGTGCCCTTGGACGGAGATCAGAGCTCATTAAGACCCCTAAATCCCTCTCGCACCCAGACCTGCTTATGAGTGTCATTTAAGCAATAGTTATGCGAGGGGTTGTTCCTACCTACACTTAGAATACTGCACTCCCCTACATTGAACTCCATCTGCCATTTATCCGCCCAGTCATACAATCTGTTTAGTTCACCCTGGAGAATACTAGCGTCCTGATCCGACTCAATTACTCTACCGATCTTGGTATCATCTGCAAACTTACTAACATCACTACTAATTCCTGTATCTAAGTCATTGATATAAATAATAAACAAAAGTGGACCTAATACCGAACCTTGTGGGACCCCACTCGTAACACATCCCCAGTCAGATCTTTTACCATTGATTTGCACTCTTTGCTTCCTATTGCTAAGCCACTCCTTGACCCAGTTCAAAACTTTACCCTCTACTCCGTGAGCCTGTAATTTAAGTAACAGTCGTTGGTGAGGAACTTTGTCAAACGCTTTACTAAAATCAAGATAGATTACATCATAATTTTCATCTCTGTCAACCGCCTCAAATACTTTATTGTAGAAGGACAAGAGATTGGTAAGGCATGACCTATCTTTTGTGAACCCATGCTGCGAGTCGTGAATTAAACTATGTTTCTCTAAATGCTCCCGAATGTTTCTGGCTATCATGGACTCCAGCATCTTGCCTATAACCGATGTTAAGCTAATTGGGTGATAGTTTGAAGCAACTGACCTGTCCCCCCTTTTGAAAATCGGCGTCACATTAGCTACTTTCCATAGGCTCGGCACATACCCAGTATTTACCGACATCTTAAAGATGTCGGTTAGTGGGTCACTGAGTACATCACCTAATTCCTTTAATACTCTCGGAAATATCCCGTCAGGACCTGGCGACTTGTTTTTCTTAAGCTTATCTATCTCATTCTGAACTACTTGCCTGGTAATGATTATATCCCTCAATTTATCGCCATCCCCGCCCTCGTACACCTGAACCCTTTTCGCTATAGTCGTTCGATCCTCCGGTGTGAATACTGGAAGGAAGTAGTCGTTCAACAATGTGCTCATATTTTCGTAATTTTCTACTACCTCCCCTGTGTTTGTTTTCAGCGGTCCAATTTTCTCCCGTGTTTTTGTTCTATACATCTGAAAGAAGCCCTTAGGATTACTTTTCGCCTTATTTGCTACTTTGATCTCATAGTTCCTTTTTGCTATCCTGGTGTTTTTCTTAACTAATCTAGATAGTTCGACGTACCGGCCCCTGAGATGTGTTTCACCATTCTTTATTTTCTGATAAATTCCCTTCTTTAACCCTATCTCGTGTTTTAGTCCACGAGTCATCCACTTAGGGTCATTGTTATCTTTTCTAAGTGTTCGCTTTGGTATATGCTGTCCTTGCCCCTCTACTATTACTCTAACTAAATTATTGTAAGACATTTCTACCTGGATCTCCTGGCTTTCCAATCCGCAGTTCTGGCCCCCATGAATCCCTAAATTATCCCAGTTTACCCCTTCAAGATGTCTTCGAAGCCCCTCGTAATTTGCTCTTCTAAAATCTGGCACTATCACTGGGTTTGGTTCGCGGGCTACCGCCCAGTCTAAGATAAAACGAACCGTTCTGTGGTCACTATTTCCTAACTCTCCGCCCACCTCCAACTCACGTACCAATTTCCCATTATTGGTTAGGACTAAGTCTAATATGTTATCTCCTCTGGTAGGCTCAGTAACTACCTGCTTAAAGAAATTATCTTGTATAACTTCAAGAAAATCCTCGGCTTCCAGGTCACCCACTAGGTCTTCCCAGTCTATATTCCTATAATTAAAGTCCCCCATTACGCAGACATTTCTACTCCTACTCGCCCTGCCAATCTCCTGTAGTAATATACTCGTGTCCTACCTATTAAGGTTGGGTGGCCTGTACAGAACTCCTAGAGTTAGTTTTTCTTTCCCTTTGTAAACGTCCACCCAAACTGATTCTGAATCCATGTTAGTTTTGACTGAATTGTTAACTGAACATTTAAGTGAGTCTTTAACATATAGCGCAACTCCACCTCCCTTTCTGCCCCTTCTGTCTTTGTGAAACATCTAATAACCCGTTATTTCAAATTCTGATCTAAAATTTCTATTGCCAGTGTCTATCCATGTCTCAGTGATCGCTATTATGTCAAAATTTTCTGAACAAGCTTCACTCCTTAGTAAGTCTATCTTGTTTCTGAGGCTCCTGCTCTCAGTATAGAAGATTCTTAGCCCGTCTTCTGTTACACCCCTATAATTACTTTTAAGCTGCCTGGTTATATTATGAGCTAGATATCCTCTTCCTTTACTCCTCCCATTGCTCCCAATACTCCTCCCCCCCTCGCCTATTCTAAAAAATCCCTCAGGGTACCAAGTGCTCGCTCAAGGGAGTCTGAGAGAGCCTCAACACCCTTTTTTTTTTTTTTTTTTTTTTTTACAGCAAAGGAGACAGCTCAAGGGCACAAAAAAGTAAACATTAATAAAAAAAAAAGCCCGCTACTCGCTGCTCCTAAAAAAGAATCCAAAGAGGTGGCCGAAAGATAAGTCAGTTTCGGGAGGAGAGGTGTCCTGATACCCTCCTCTTGAAAGAGTTCAAGTCGTAGGCAGGAGGAAATACAGATGAAGGAAGATTGTTCCAGAGTTTACCAGCGTGAGGGATGAACTTGAACCTCAAGTGTATCCCGTCACGGGCGTAGAGGGCGTCGTTGCCAAAGAAGAGGTCCCAATTGTCGACGAACAGCCACCCATTGCGCTCGCAGTGCTCAGCAAGTCTGTTGTTCACTGCTATCGCCCTGGACACCCATCCATCGCCAACGCCCCTCCTTGGCAGGACGCCACACACTACTGGCGACCCACCAGCGTCACGTATCCTGCCTAACAATTCTCTAAAACGCCTGAGAAGGTCCTCGCTTGGCACACGGGAAACGTCGTTTCCGCCACAGCTGAGAAAGACAATGGGGTTCGATCCCTCGCTTGCCATACACGCCTCAATCCTGTCTGATATATGGCCCACCCCTGCCCCTGGGAAACACACCCTCGTCCTGTTTTTATCCTTGGAGCAAAAATACCTGTCAACATAACGAACCTGACTATCACCAACAACAAGAACCCGACGGTCAGGAGAGGGGCCAGAAGGTGGGGTGGGTGAAGGGGGGAGGGGAGAGCGGGAAGGGAGGGGAGGAACCTCCTGTGAAGAACGAGGAGAAATTGTGGAAGAGGTGGAAGGTGGAAAGGAGGAGGAGGAGGAGGAGGAGGAGGAGGAGAAGGAAGAGGAAGGAGGAGTAGGAGAAAGGGAGGGTGAGGTGGTGGAGGGAGGAACGGACGAGGAGAGGGAGGAGGAAGAGGGGGAAAGGGAAGGTAAGGGACAGGTGTGGGAGGGAGGGACGAGCGAGGAGGCGGAGGACGAGGAGGAGAAAGAGGGAGAGGAGGAGGAGGAGAGTGGGCGGGAAGAGGAAGGCGAGGAGTTGGAGGCGGAGGAGGAGGAGGAAGAGGAGGAGGAGGAGGAGGAGGAAGAAGAGGAAGGAGGAGGAGGTGAAAGGGAGGGTGAGGTGGGGGAGGGAGGAACGGACGAGGAAAGGGAGGAGGAAGAAGGGGAAAGGGAAGGTGAAGGACAGGTGTGGGAGGGAGGGACGAGCGAAGAGGCGGAGGACAAGAAGGAGAAAGAGGGAGAGGAGGAGGAGGAGGGTGGGCGGGAAGAGGGGAGAGGGGGGACGGAAGAGGAAGGCGAGGAGGAGGAGGAGGAGGAGGAGGAGGAGGAAGAAGAGGAGAAGGATGGGAGGGGCTGCCGTGTGGGAGAAGACAATACTGGAGAGGAGGAGGAGGAGGAAGAAGAGGAGGAGGAAGAGGAAGAGGAAGAGGAAGGGGAAGAGGAGGAGGCGGGGCTTGCTGCTGCACTAACTAATAAGTCTACCTGGGCGGCGAGAGTCGTAACCCTATTCTCTAACTCTATGATCCTCTGATCATCCTTCTGAGTCTTAACGCAGAACCTACAAACGTCCTTGGAAAGAAAGTACTGCTTGGCCATGCGAAGGCCACACCCAGAACAACGCTTGAGGGACGGCATGGTGAAGATATGGGCGAGGCAAGACGGAAATAATTAGGCGCGTTAAGACAATAACAAAGTACGCAGCTGCGGTGAGGTCGGCAGGTCAAATCTCTGCGCAAAAATGTGTATCTAGGAAAACAAACCAACAGCTGCTGTCAGATCGCCAGTAGAACGCCACTTGCGGAACCCATACTGGCGATCAGATACAAGGTCAGAGGTGGAAAGGTGCTTTTGAATCTTCCGGTTAAGGATTGATTCGAAAATTTTAGATACACAGGAAAGTAAAGCTATAGGGCAGTAGTTTGAGGGATTGGAACGGTCACCCTTCTTAGGCACAGGCTGTATGAAGGCGTACTTCCAGCAAGAAGGAAAGATAGATGTTGATAGGCAGAAACAAAAGAGTTTGAGTCTGACCAGGCAGGTTGTCAGCACAGAAGCACAGTTTTTAGCACAATAGGAGGCACTCCATCTGGTCCATAAGCCTTCTGAGAATTGAGGCCAGAGAGGGCACAGACAACATCATTTTTATGAATCTTAATAACAGGCATAAAGGAGTTAGAGGGGGGGATGAGTAGGGGGAATATGCCCAGAATCGTCCAGAGGTGAGTTTTTACAGAAAGTTTGAGCGAAGAGTTCAGCCTTAGAGATAGATGAGACGGCGGTGCTGCCGTCAGAATTAAGAAGTGGAGGGAAAGATGAAGAAGCAAAATTGGAGGAGATATTTTTGGCTAGGTGCCAGAAGTCTCGGGAAGAATTAGAAAAAGCAAGGTTTTGACATTTCTTATTGATGAAAGAGCTTTTGGTAAGTCGAAGAATAGAGTTGGCACGATTCCGGGCAGAAATACAAAGAGCATGGTTAGCAGGAGTGTGAAGGCTCTGGTACCGTTTGTGAGCTGCCTCTCTATCTTTGAGAGCACGAAAACAAGCGTGATTAAACCAAGGCTTTTTAGCATGAGGAGTAGAGAAAGTATGTGGAATGTGTGCCTCCATTCCAGTGGCAATCACCACTGTGATGTGCTGGGCACACACAGAGGGGTATCTCTCCTGGAAGCAGTAATCATTCCACGGGAAATCGGAAAAGTACATCCTCAGGTCGTCCCACCGAACTGAAGCGCCAAAAGCTTCGCCTCTTCGGTGGGTCCAGAGGGTGTACAGGAGCGATAGGACAGGATACAGAAATGATGTTGTGATCCGAGGAGCCCAACGGAGAGAACAGTTTGACAGAGTAAGTAGAAGGGTTAGAGGTAAGAAAGAGGTCTAGTATGTTCGGCCTGTCTCCAAGACGGTCGAGAATACGTGTAGGGTGCTAAACCAACTGCTCTAGATCGTTGAGGAGCACAAAGTTGCAGGCTTGTTCACCAGGCTGGTCAGTGAAATGGGATGAAAGCTGAAGTTGGTGGTGAACATTGAAATCTCCTAGGATGGAGATTTCAGCGAAGGGAGACTGGGTCAAGATGTGCTTCACTTTAGAGTTCAAGTAGTCAAAGAATTTTACATAGTTAGTAGAGTTAAGTAAGAGATAAACAGCACAGATGTATTTAGTAATAGAGTGACAATAAAGTCTTAGTCAAATGGTGGAAAATTCAGAAGAGTCAAGGTCGTGGGCACGAGAGCAATCGATGTAGTTGCGCACGTAGGCGCAACATCCAGCTTTGGATTGAAATTTAGGATAGAGATTGTAGGGGGGAACAGAGTAGAGATTGTTGTCAGTAGCCGCCGAGACCTGTGTTTCGGTGAGGAAGAAAAGGTGAGGTTTAGAGGAGGAAAGATGGTGCTTCACAGAATGGAAATTGGAACGAGGACCGCGAATGTTGCAGAAATTCATAAGAAAAAGGTCTGAGGAGTTATCAAGACACCTCTCAAGTCGGAAGCCAAAAGGGGAGTCTTCCCTGTGGGAATCTGTTGTCCCCCCCAGGTGGGGACTCCGAGCCTCTATATATTATGTTTTGAGGATTTTTTTTTTTTTTAATAAATAATGGCCTACGTATACTGACTTACTTTATCAGTGCCTTTTGGCTGAAAGAGACATTTGAAATTGTATTTTTAGTTTCTAATTTTTCACCAACTATTGTAATAAAATATTATCTTATATAAAACTTCTTATAATATAATTAAATTTATTTCAGAAATATTGCAAGTACTAATACAGTATGTGTGTGTGTGTGTGTGTGTGTGTGTGTGTGTGTGTGTGTGTGTGTGTGTGTGTGTGTGTGTGTGTAAATAAATATAGATATATATATATATAGATATATATATCTATATATCTCGATCTATATATCTATAAATCTATATATATATATATATATATATATATATATATATATATATATATATATATATATATATATCTATATCTATATCTATATATATATATATATATATATATATATATATATATATATATATATATATATATATATATATATATATATATATATATATATATATATATATATATATATATATATATATATATATATATATATATATATATATATATATATATATATATATATATTTATACCTATATATACTGATTTTTTTTTCTCGCAATTTTCTACTGAAATTTTATCTGCACCGTCTGGCAACTTTGTTGGCGAGGTCCCAGCCGTATCCATACATCTGTGAATATGTATTTCCAAACGAGCAGGGTAGCATACTGCCGTGCGATCGCGAGTCCAGCACCGTGTTAATTAAGAGCATACACACACACACACACACACACACACACACACACACACACACACACACACACACACACACTCTGTAAATTGTAGAAAAAGGTGAACAAAACTAATACCTGTTTTCAAGGAGCAGCTGGGCGGCAAGAAAATAAGTAGAATACAAACAACAAGAATAATAAAAACAATAGAGAGAAGTGAGAAAGCGATAAGGATGAATAACAAAAAGCGGATAGTTAGAGAGAGAGAGAGAGAGAGAGAGAGAGAGAGAGAGAGAGAGAGAGAGACTGCCCTCCGACCCTTACCTATGCTGCGTCAGCCACGGCCCACCAGCTCGCTACCATCGACTCAGTGTTGCCATTCTAGCAATTTTCCCGCTAGATCTAGAGATTTTGGGATGTGATCTAGCAGGGAAATTTGCCATCTAGCGGCTAGCGGGAAATCTGGCAGGTTTTGAACACTCCCTAGCGATTTTTTAGAGATTTTGTCACATAATATAATATAATAATATATAAATAGAAAACATCTATAAAAAAAAATTCTTGAATCTCAATTAAGATGCTTTACTGGCAAAAACAACAGAAAATAATGGACTAGCACCTGGCAACACTAGCCCCTCTGACCCTTCGTGTCAGCAGGATCTCTCACCTTCCTAATGTCTTATTTCTGTCTCATCAACCCTTTGCCCGACGTCAGAAGAAGGATGTCGACACACCAACCAACACTTCATATACGTACTCACGCTCTTAATTTTGACTTGCTTGATTTTCGTCATTCAGTGAGACTATTCATTATGCCACAATACACTCAAAAGTTAAAAAAGAAAGACTGGCTTAATTGATTAATGATCCAGAATTGAAAGAATGACTTGCTGAAAAAAAAATTGAGTGGGGAGAGTGTAACACATTGCCAGCTCTGCATTTGTCCTTTGACCTCAAAACTCAGTGATCTGAAAAGTCATGCTCAAACTAAAAAACACAAAGCAAATGTCAAGGATATATCTGTGTGCAAACAGCCAGTACTACCCTTTGTGCCTGTTGAGAAAACGACTAGCCTAGTCTCCATACTTCGCGCGAGGAAGATGACATCGATGATGCATCAGAGTTGCTGATTTTGTAATAGGTATGTAATGTAAATTTTGCTCAATATATTTTTTTACAGCAAAGGAGACAGCTCAAGGACACTAAAACAAAGTGGTAATAAAAAAATTAAAAAAAAGACAGCCAAGCGATGAAAAAATGTACATCTTAGTGAAAATACCTATTTAGCCATTTTTGGTGGGTATAATTACTATAGTACCTAAAATCTAGTCTTTACAACAATAAATATTTCAACTCAATTCAATTAAAATCTAGCGATTTTGGGCCCTGATCTAGCGATTTTTGGGGGTGCATCTAGCGGGACGGAATTTTTTTCGATAGCAACACTGACCATCGCCTCCACCAGTCTCTCCTCGGTCTCCACGCCCGCAGATCACTGTCAACACACGCTTAACACTCTGAGACACTTATGCCTTCACGCCGCACCTCCATGTTCCGCCACTTCACCGTGTTTGAGGATACGAACACGGTGCACCAGATCGTCTCCTCTGCAGGTCGCGCGCCCCCACCTGTCCTGTGTCTCGACCACTGACGAGTGAAGCCTGACAGTGTTGCCATCACCGAAAAAAAAAAATTGCCGTAAGTTCGCCATGCACAATTTTCTTTATCACAAACTTGCATGCTGTATGTTCATATAACTTTGGTGCACATTTAACAATTTCGTGGTAACCAGCAAATGATTAGAAAAATATTTTTTTTAAAAATCCAATGTGAGTAGGTAAAACATAATACAGTATGATAGTAGTGGCACAAAGAAGATGCAAGCATAACATGCGGCTCATTTACAATAAGAAAATGCTTTCTTCTCTAATACAATTTCCCTTCATGAAGTGCTACGTCCATTATGACTTCAGGACACGCTCAGTACTGCGTCTGTATATTTTTTTTTACTTCCAGTCATACATGAAAAAGCAATTGCCGTATAAAACTTCGACAATTAAGGAAGGATATATAGCAACATAGCAACATTAAGCTACGTGTATGGTAACGAATACTCACGAAATCTTATTAAAAAACGATAACCGTAACACTCTAGACACAAAGAAAAATCCGCCATGATTCTTAAATAGCCGGTAAATTCCTGCTGTAATAGTCGCTACGCATCACTTTTTTTTTTCTTTTTTTTTTGCCTCGTGGCACAAAATCAAATCGGCGAGATTGGCAACACTGTGCCTGACGACACCATGTCTTTTGCTGGGAAACACTTGTTTTCTTTTAAAGATTATACTAGAATCGGTGCTATTCAAACTGGGTGGACGGTCCAGCTTAATCATGTCCACCTTAAGGAGTAAGCTGTGGGGTGAACGGCCTTCTTGAGGTGGACAGGGGGTGGACGAGATCAATGCTTCATGCTGGTTGTTGAGGTAGAAAAGAGAAATACTACAATGCTGGTTTCATCCCATGGTATGTAAGGGTCAGGACACATTTTGGCTGGCAAATCTGTCATACATGGCCTCAATTTTTTTTATTATTTGAACAAGTTAAACATCAACCTGCAAGGCAAAGGAGTGGTAGATATTTTAACAAGTATCAGAAAAGTAAATGGATTTAAAGTGAAGGTGAAAAAATGGAAAAACAATGTAGCAAAGATGTGTTTTTTTCTGATTTTGAGGTATTTGATAACTATATGAAAGAGTGAGGTTGGGGGTATCATTTGCATGAATCAGAGAAGGCACTGGATGTACCGATGTCTGAACTGATTATGAAACACCTTTATTTGATGCAGGAAAACCTCGATTTTTATTTTACAGACAGGGAGAATGAATGCTTGACCTCCAACATGTGGGTACTTAATCTATTTTCAAATGATGGAACAAATGATTCTGATGCTCTATTAAAGCTTAAAGTTGATTACTGTCAAAAAGCAGCTTTCCAAACATTTGCTCGCTCTATGGACTTCTGGATTTCCCTGCTTCACGTTCCAGAGTACAGGGAGCTAGCTGAGCAATCTACATCTATGTTTGTGCAGATGCCAACATCATATTTATGAGAGCAGTGTTTCTCAAGCTTAGTTTTAATCAAGACAAAGAAAAGGAACGCCATTCCGAATATGGATCCCCTCATGTTGACTGCAGTGGAGAATCGTCTGAGGCCTCGAATTATGCTCATAGCAAAGAAAATGCAACACCATCCTAGCTACTGAATTTGTTCATTGATGAAGAGGGTTTGTGATCTCTTATTAGTTCAAATTATAATCCATATTGTTTTCAAATTTTTCTTGTAAGTTTTGAGGAAAAGTGCTTCTTATCATAAGCTGAGCTACAAAGGTTTTTTTTTTATTATTCCTTTACATATATTGCTCCTGAGTAACTATTAAACGAATGGTTAACCATTAACAGATATGCAAATGCAAGTGAATTCAACTTGTTCTCACCTATAGGCATATCTGCAATGGTGAAATTCTGATTTTAATTTATTAGGCTTAGAGGAAATGCAACATCTGAGCAAATTAGTTATTTCTTTTTTTTTTACAACAAAAGAGTCGGCTCACGGGTAACAAAAAGTGTAGAAAAAAAAGCCCGCCTCTCGCCGCTCCCACAACAGAAGATAGTATAGAGTGGCCAAAAGAGACGTCAATTTCGAGTGGAGAGGTGTCTTGATACACTCTTCTTGAAAGAGGTCAAGTTATAGGAAGGATGAAATACGGATGAAGGAAGGCTGTTCCAGAGTTTACCAGTGTAAGGGATGAAAGAGTGAAGATGCCGGTTAACTCTTGCATAAGGGTTTTGGACAGTATAGGGATGAGCTAGAGTGGACAATCGAGTGCAGCGGGGCCGCGGGAGGGGGGGAGGCATGCAGTTAGCAGGTTCAGAAGAGCAGTCAGCGGGGAAAATGTCGATAGAAGATAGAAAGAAAGGCAACATGGCGGCGGAATTTGAGAAGTAGAAGACTATCAGTAAGAGGATGAGAGTTGATGAGACGAAGAGCCTTATTAGACTCCACTCTGCCCAGGAGAGCTGTGTGAGTGGAGCCCTTCCCCACACGTGAGATGCATACTCCATACGAGGGCGGACAAGGCCCCTATAAATGGAAAGCATCTGTGCGGGGGAGAAAAATTGCCGGAGACGATACAGAACGCCCAACCCCGAGGAAGCTGATTTAATGGGAGAGGAGATGTGAAGTTTCCAGTTGAGATTTTGAGCTAAGGATAGACAGAGGATATTTAGTTTTGAAGAAGGCGACAGCTGAGTGTTATCGAAGAATAGGGGATAGGTGTTTGGAAGATTGTGTCGAGTTGATAGGTGGAGAAGTTGGGTTTTTGAGGCACTGAAGGACACAGGGTTCCTTTTACCCCAATCGGAAATGATAGCAAGGTCTGAGGTTAAGTGTTCTGCAGCCTCCTGTCTGGATTCTTGC
This sequence comes from Eriocheir sinensis, assembly GCF_024679095.1. Classification (NCBI taxonomy): domain Eukaryota; kingdom Metazoa; phylum Arthropoda; class Malacostraca; order Decapoda; family Varunidae; genus Eriocheir; species Eriocheir sinensis. Next base: position 4,081,548 of record NC_066537.1, read on the forward strand.
TATTCCTGTTGAGAAGGTCTTCTGTTGAAAGAAGTTGAATAATGCAGAGTGGAGTCGTCAGCGTATGAATGGATAGGACAATTTGTTATGGAACGAAGATCATTGATGAATAACAGGAAGACAGTGGGTGATAAAACAAAGCCCTGTGGAACACCACTGTTGATAGGTTTAAGGGAAGAACAATGACCGTCTACCACAGCGGAGATAGAACGGCTGGAAAGGAAGCTGGAGATAAAGGAACAGAGAGAAGGATATAAACCGTAAGAGGGCAATTTAGAAAGCAATGATTTGTGCCAGACTATATCGAAAGCTTTCGATATGTCTAGGGCAACTGCGAAAGTTTCCCCGAAACTGAAAAGAGAGTATGACCAAGAGTCAGTTAAGAGAGCAAGAAGATCGCCAGAAGAACGCCCCTTGCGGAACCCATACTGGCGATCAGGTAGAAGGTCAGAAGTGGAAAGGTGCTTTTGAATTTTCCGGTTAATTAAGGATTGATTCAAAAGCTTTAGATAGACAGGAAAGTAAAGCTATAGGGCGATAGTTTGAAGGATTGGAGCGGTCACCCTTCTTAGGCACAAGCTGTATGAAGGCGTACTTCCAGCAGAAAGGAAAAGTAAATGTTGATAGGCATTCACGAAAGAGTTTGACCAGGCAGGACAGTTTATTAATCACAGATGTATATTTATTTTGTATATGTTTACAATTTACCGGTAGACTACAATTTTATTATGCAATCGTGTCGATTCAGAGGAGTAAATAGTTTACATACAAAAATGAGAAATAAATTGTCTTTTTTTTTCTCCTGCCGTAGGCTTTAGAATTAGATACATAAGATCAGAAATGTGAGGTGTTACAGCAGTTGAAAAGTTAGTGAGGAAAGATTTTTTAAAGATTTACCCTGGGGTGGACGACATTGAAAAAGTTTGAAGAGCACTGTATTAGATTATAATAGAGATTACGCTAGAGTTTTCAATGATTTTATTTTTTTAATGAAAAGTTCCATTGCACACCTTCACCTCAACCACTTAGTGTGTACACATACCTGCATGCATAGCCGTGTTCAAACACACCGCAGACGGCTTAGTAGCTTTTTTTTATCCCTTTTATAGGTTATTCTAAGTGTTTAATAATTTGGCATTATTTATTGTGGTGGAGAGGAGCAATAAGTTACACAGCACATTCTTCACCTGCCTCACATGTCAACTTAGTTGTCCGTGTAGCCGTGCTCAAAAGTACAGCCTGCCTCAGACCCTGGTGGTGGGTGGAGTCCTTTGCTTTCAAGATTGACTCGAGTGGTGAGTGGTGGGCTGCAGACGCTGCAATGTTTAAAAACCCTCCTTACACACCCTCCCACACCACTGTTCACTGGCCTCCACTAACAATAATAAATAAACAGATTGTCACTGACGTAAACAAATCTCATAAAATTATCAACAATTAGGCTACAGGTGATGAAACTTTCTACCGTAGCCAACAAACATGTCCAAATAATTTACAAAAATAGTTTTTTTTATTTAAATCATAATTATTATTGGATGAACAGCCCGGCAATATTGCCTGCTATCATAATTACACGGCTTTTAAAACTAGTTAAAACTAGTTTGGGCGTTGTCAAACATTAAAATAGCCTAAATGTGTATATAAACATTTTTAATATCTACAGTCGCGCAGCAATCTGTGAAATCTCTATTAATCTGACGGACTAGATCTAATCCTCCCCTTTTAACATAGATACCACTCCCTCCCTCCCCACCTCCTAACGCAACACTGGGACTCTGTAATCCCTGCGTGATTTGAATTGTATTAGGCCACATGTAGGTGACGCAGCATCAAGTTTAAATAATGGTACGAGATGAATGAATTACCCATTAGGGACTTGCATCCCATTACGGCAGAGCGTGCAAGAAAATCAAAGAAAATCAAAGATGGTTTGTTTACAGACAATCACAGCAGCAGGATTCAGTTGGTCATAAAATTGGTACTGTGCTTCAGTCATTGCCTTTACTCGATGCGTCAGAAGTTGTTTTTTTTTCACAGCAAGAGAGAAAACCAAGTATAGTCTCCTTGGAGAAAACTCATGGGCAAAAAACAAAAACAACAATAAAAAGAAAACGCTAAATGCTGCTCCAGACAAAACAAAAGAGTGGGCAGAAGAAAGGTCAATTTCTGGTGGAGAAGTATTTTGATACTCTCCTCTTCAACGAATTTTAGTCGTAGGCAGGAGGAAACACAGACGAAGGAAGGCTGATCCAGAGCTTACCAGCGGAAGAGATGAAAGAATGAAGATGCTCGTTAACCTTTGTGTAAGGGATTTGGATAGAATAGGGATGAGCAAAAATGGAATGTCGTGCGCAGCTGGGCCGCTGGAGAGGGGGGGGGGGGGGGGAGGAATGCAGTTAGCAAATTCAGAACAGTCAGCATGAACATTTTGGTAGAAGATAGAAAGAGAAGCAACATTGCAGAGGAGTTTAGAGGTAGTT
>NC_066537.1:4086527-4091527 GCF_024679095.1 Eriocheir sinensis
ATAGATAGATAGATAGATAGATAGATAAATAGATAGATAGATATAGATATAGACAGATAGATAGATAGATAGGCGGTGGCTGAGTGGTAGCGTGTTTGGCCCACATTCACCACGTGATGGACGACGCGAGTTCGAATCCCCACGCTACCACCTCGGATTTTTCAGTCACCGCCGAGTGGCTTAAAACTACCGACATGCTGTCCTGAAGACCACCCATCAACCCGGACTCTAGAGAAAACCGTCCAAGTGAATCAAGAAGGAGTTCCGGGGAGGCAGCATGAGCCAAGAGAAGATGGCGCCACTATAAACACTTGCCTGCGCCATGACGGGCTGGGGTCGAATACCATCCAGGCCCCTTAAGCAAGCCTACCGGCCCAGGCATAGATGTAAAATATATATATATATATATATATATATATATATATATATATATATATATATATATATATATATATATATATATATATATATATATTTTTTATTGCTTGATTTACTCCTTCATATGTTATACTTCCTTTCTTTATATATATATATATATATATATATATATATATATATATATATATATATATATATATATATATATATATATATATATATATATATATATATATATATATATATATATATATATATATATATATATATATATATATATATATATATTCGTCGACGCCTGCTCCTAGGAGCTCCCACCAGGGGATGGCCATGGCAGAAGAGTTTCTATCTTTCTCTATCCAGACACTCCCTCCTTGGCTGCTCAAAGTTTCTCAAGGATCTTTCACCCCTCTCCCTAATGTACTCCTGCACCCATCTCTCCATTTCACTGGAGGTCGTCCTCTAACATTCACTCCCTCTATCTCACTCATATACACCTTTCTGGTCATCTTACTCTCCTCCATTCGCTCCATGTGACCAAACCACTTTAAAGTCTGTCGCTTCACTTCTTCCACCACTCCACACTTCTTCCCTTCACCCCTGTGACACATTCCAAAACGCTCATACACACTTTCATTACTCATTCCATCCATTCTACTCACACCACAAGCACTTCTCAAATAACTCATTTCCACTGCCTGCACTCTAGACCTCTGACTTTCATTCCAGGCCTATGTTTCACTTGCATGTGTGAGGGTTGGTACTATTATTGTTTTTCTTAAATCCCTCTTTACCTCCATGCTCACACTTCTGTCATTCATGATTCGTCCCAAAGACCCTACCACCCTTCTTCCTTGCAATGTCCTTTCTCTTGTCTCTCCCTCCGTACCACCATGCTTACACATAACTGATCCAAGGCACTTAACCTCCTCCATTTCTTCACCATTCAAAATTATTTTGCATTCTTTTTCACATTCAATTCCCACTCTATATGGGCATACAAAATCCACAACCTCACTTCTACTCCGCTCACAAACCATAACTTTACTTCTGTTGACATTTAGTTTCAGCTTTCTCCTTTTGCATACACTATCAAAAACACTGACCAAATTTTGTAAGTCACTTTCATTTTCTGCAATGAGCACTGTGCCATTAGCAAATAAGATTGAATTCAGCACCCACTTCCTTCCTTCAGCATACATTTTTACTCCAACTTCCCCAACTTTGCCCTTCATTTCTCTCATAACACCATCCATATAAATATTGAATAACCATGGTGACATGACACACCCCTTCCTCAAGCCCACTTTTATCTCAAAATGTTCACTTGTTTCTCCACTAATTTTGACACATGCAGATGCATCCTCATAGAAAGACTTTATTGCATTAAGCAGTTTTCCTCCCACACCAGACATCTATAAAACATCCCACAATGCCACCCAATCGACTCTGTCATAAGCTTTTTTCTAAATCCATGAAGGCAGCGTATAGTTTCTTTCCTTTTGCTAATATTTTTTTCTTCTACTATCATGAAAGCAAATATCTGATCCACACATCCCCTTCTCTTCCTGAAGCCTCCTTGTTCTTCACTGATTTTCTCTTCTATAAATCTTTGCACCCTCTCTATTATGACTTTTCCATATGCCTTTCCAGGAATACTCAGGAGACTTGGACCTCTATAACTCCCACACTCCCCTCTCCTGCCCTTCCCCTTGTAAACTGGGACAATGATGACTTTTGTCCAGTCTGCTGGCATCATCCCCCTCCCATGCCACTTCACATATCTTGACCATCCATTTATTTACAACATCTCCACACTTCAACATTTCTGCTGTGATTCCATCAATTCCTGATGCCTTTCCATTTTATTTTTTTTTTTATTGCTTGATTTACTCCTTCATATGTTATACTTCCTTCTTTATATATTCCTCCTTTACTTCCATTCAGCAGTTGCTGGACGTCCATTCTCAAAATTCATTAAATTTTTAAATACTCTCTCCATCTTTCTTTCACAGTTTCCTCGTCTTTCAACATCTTTCCATTCTCATTCATAACCTCATTTATTTTACTTGGGGAGATATTATCTTCATTTCTTCCGTTCCTTACTTCTTTCCAAAGTCTTCATCAACTCTCTTACTTATATATATATATATATATATATATATATATATATATATATATATATATATATATATATATATATATATATATATATATATATATATATATATATATATATATATATATATATATATATATATATATATATATATATATATATATATATATATATATATATATATATATATATATATATATATATATATATATATATATATATATATATATATATATATATATATATATATATATATATATATATATATATATATATATATATATATATATATATATATATATATATATATATATATATATATATAAGATAGATAGATAGATAGATAGATAGATAGATAGATAGATAGATAGATAGATAGATAGATAGATATATATATATATATATATATATATATATATATATATATATATAGGCAGGCAGTTATCAATTTTTGAAGAACGCTCAACCTGAAAATGTCGATATAATATAGTAAAGAGGTAGAAAGCTGTCAGTAGGAGGAGGAGAGCTGATGAGACGAAGAGCCTTAGACTCTACTCTGTCCAGAAGAATTGTGTGAGTGGAGCTCCCCCACACGTGAGATGCATACTCCATACGAGGGCGGACAAAGCCCCTATATAAGAAAAGCATCTATGCGGGGGAGAAGAACTGGCGGAGACGTACAGAAAGCCCAACCTCGAGGAATATGATTTAATAAGAGAGGAGATGTGAAGTTTCCAGTTGAGATTTTGAGCTAAGGATAGACCGAGGATATTTAGTGCTGAAGAAGGTGACAGCTGAGTGTTTTCGGAGAATAGGGGATAGGTGTTTGAAAGATTGTGTCGAGCTGATAGATGGAAAAATTGGGTTTTTGAGGCATACAAGGATACAAGGTTCCTTTTACCCCAATCGGAAATGATGCCAAGGTCTGAGGCAGTCTGGAGTCTTCTAATTCCTGTTGAGAGGGTCTTCTGTTGAAAGAAGTTGAATAATGCAGAGTGGAGTCGCCAGTGTATGAGTCGATAGGACAGTTTGTTATAGAAAGAATATCATTGATGAATAACAGGAAGAGAGTGTGTGATAGAACAGAGCCCTGTGGAATACCACTGTTGATAGGTTTAGGGGAAGAACAGTATATATATATATATATATATATATATATATATATATATATATATATATATATATATATATATATATATATATATATATATATATATATATATATATATATATATATATAGATATATAGATATATATATATAGATATATATATATATATATATATATATATATATATATATATATATATATATATATATATTCATGCTGACTGCTCTTCTGAACTTTCATGCTGACTGCTCTTCTGAACTTGCTAACTTGCTAACTGCGTGCCTCCCCCCTCCCGCGGCCCCGCTCCACACGACTTTCTACTCATGATCATCCCTTTTTTTTTTCTTTTTTTTTACATCAAAGCATGCGGCTCAAGGGCAACAAAAAGAGTACCAAAAAGAGCCCGCTACTCGCCGCTCCCACAAAAGTAAAAAGTAAAGAGAAGCCAAAAGAGAGGTCAATTTCAGGTGGAGAGGTGTCTTGATACACTCTTCTTGAAAGAGGTCAAGTCATAGGCAGGAGGAAATACAGACGAAGGAAGACTGTTTCAAAGTTTACCAGTGAAGGGGATGAAAGAATGGAAATGCTGGTTTAGTCTTGCATAAGGGGTTTGGACAGCATAGGGATGAGCATGAGTAGAAAGTCGTGTGCAGCGGGGTCGCGGGAGGTGGGGAGGCATGCAGTTAGCAAGTTCAGAAGAGCAGTCAGCATGAAAATATCGATAGAAGATAGAAAGAGAAGCAACATGGTGGCGGAATTTAAGAGGTAGAAGGCTGTCAGTAAGAGGAGGAGAGCTGATGAGACGAAGAGCCTTAAGGCGGTGTCACACTAGCACTTTTTCCGTCAACTTTTTCCGTCGTTTTTCTGAAAATCGTCGATATCTTGGCTGCGGCCTGTCACACACAAACGGTGTTTCGTCTGAAACTTTCCGTCGGCACAGACCAAGGAATGTAAACAAACATGGAGTCCACGCTGCGGCAAAGATTCGCTGCTCTGAACCTAATACTATGTATTGTGAGACTTAGACGAGCTAAACAAGCCAAAAAGCATGCATGGATGTGCTCATTGTTGCCTCGTCGGGAAAGAGAAAGTGTGTACCACAGGCTGTTAAAAGAGCTGAGTTTAGAGGATCATGAGACTCTGAAGAATTGGATCAGGTTGGACAAGAGCCAGTACCACAGACTTCAGAAGTAAGTGACACCTCTTATTGCCAGAAGTGACACCAGGATGAGGAAGGCTGTCACTGCAGGAGAGCGTTTGAGACAGGTTGAAGCCACGCGGAAAGTCTCGGTCTTGGTCTTGGAAATGTAAACAAAGACGGAAATTTGCAGGCGGAAACGATCCTGATCGTCTGACAAATTCATGCGATAAGTTCATGCAGAACGATGAAAAA
>NC_066537.1:4094027-4146527 GCF_024679095.1 Eriocheir sinensis
CGCACACACTCATATAGAAAAATAGATAGATAAGGATAATTGGACTGCACGTCTTCCATTCTTTTCAGGAGACCGACTCTACAGAAAACTCAATGTATTACTAAAATTTTCCGATTTATTTTGCATAGCAATGACATATCTCATCCCTTACTTTCACAAAATTTCAATACAAATAATCGAACATTACTTCCTATTTGCTTTGTAGTGTTGCAGCAAATCATCGGGGTGCTGAGCAGCCTACGCCTGACTAAGGCTAAGCTTGACGGAACCACCCACACATAAGTACAGGAGTGATCCAATCATAGAAGGTTAAAAACCGTAAAAGAAAGATTAGTCATATTTTTCTTTTACATTCAAGGTGTGGAAAAAGGCATCAAATCAGGCTACAATTTTGGTGATATCTTATAAGCACAAGGTGTCGAGCATGACACTAAACATTTGAGGTCATTCTCACCCTTCAGTCCCCTGCTGAGGTCTCCCGCCGCCCTATTCACCCCATAACCACCAAGTCCAAGCCGTTAGCGTCAGAGAGCGAGCCTTGACGGACGACTGGGACGACCTACGATTGGCGACAACCTGGAGGCTGATCGTCTGTCTCCATGGGCTCTTCTTCGTACGGGTTGTGACTCCTGGAACGCCTTCCTCTTCCTTCTTCTTCCCCTGCTCCTTCAAAAGGCATCATAGTGACCTGCTCCTCCTCACCGTTCAGCTCCAACGGTCCCGTCTCCCGCGGGAACATTGACTCGAACTCTTGCAGAAAGGCCGCGTCCACCCGCTCCGGTAAGTCCACCTTCGCCACCGCCGGAGGAAAGACAGCTTGGTAAACAATATCTCGTGGTCAGGCGTAACGGCACTATTATCTCAAGACAAATGTTTTACTGTACTAATCCAATGGCTAAATGACTGAATTTATACACATACAAACAACCCCTCCCCCCTTCACACACACACACACACACACACACGCACACAAACAACACTCCGGTAGCCAAACAGGCGGCGGTTCGAGCCCCGCTCAGGCCGGATTCTTTCTGTTGACTAGGAGTGTTTACTGTCCCCCCTTGAGCAAGGGAGATGTGGTGTGTGGTGTGTGAGGTCCTGGCAGTACTCAGAGATCGACGATAATGAGCACTTGCTCACGTCGGGAGGGCACCTGCTGGCGAAAGCGAGTCCAACTCGTGATCAGGCCATGGTAAATTACACACACACACACACACACACACACACACACACACACACACACACACACACACACACACACACACACACACACACACACACACACACACACACACACACACACACACACATACACACACACGCACACACACCTACCCAAAGATCGGTACTACGAGCTCTGTGCTCTTCCGTAGAGGAACGGCTGGCTGTCTCGAGAGAGACCCGCAGCAGACCGAGAGGTGAATTACACATACATACACACAAACACACACACACACACACACACACACACTGACCTGACCAAGGTCAGACATGGGTCGCGGCGCTCCGTAGTGAGCAGCCCCCTGGGGCTAACCTGTTGTCCCCCCCCTTCTTTCCCCTCTCCCATTTCATCAGAAACCCTACATCGCAAGGAACATTAAGTTAAACCAAGGTGACAGACAGTCAGAGTGCAGTGCGTTCGTGGTGCCACTGAGAAGTAAAAATGGCCAATGTGTCGCCGATGAGGCTTTTCATCCTGTCCGTTGCCGTAACGGGACGGGGGAGAACAAGGCCTAAAATTTCCTACGGTTAGTTTTCTCTTTGTGTCTGTTGCGTGCATAGGAAGGAGAGTAGAAAGCGAGAGGGTGATTCTCTTATCGGCCTAGGGATTACCCAGGGCTGGACTAATAGGATGCTCAGCTCTCCAGGGAGCTGTTTTCTTACGAGACACACACACACACACACACACACACACACACACACACACACACACACACACACAGACACACAGACACACACACCACACACACACACACACACACGCACCCTTCCTCCACACACACACACACACACATACATAATACAGGAGAGGGACGGATGGTCTGATTGCGTGTACTTGGATCTGAAGAAGGCTTTTGACAAAGTTCCACATACAAGACTACTATTGAAGCTGGAGAATAAAGGATGATTAAAAGGAAAAATGAAGAACTGGATGGAAAGTTACTTAAGGGGAAAAGAGATGAGAACAGTGGTAAAGGACATGAAATCGGAATGGAAAATTGTAGATAGTGGAGTGCCTCAAGGATCGTTATTGGCACCAATACTTTTCCTAGTATATATAAATGATATGCCAGAGAGAGTAAACAGTTATATGAGCTTGTTTGCAGATGATGCGAAACTGCTGAGACATATAAGAAACAGTAAAGACTGTGAAATGGTAAGAAATATAGGATTAGCATTCCACTACATGGATAAGGATATGACGAAAAAGTTAATAACCACTATGATTAGACCAAAATTGGAATATGCGGAGGCGGTGTGGTCTCCTCATAAGAAGAAACACATAAAAAAACTAGAAAGAATACAAAGGATGGCAACAAAAATGGTTCCAGAACTGGAGGGATTGACATATGAAGAAAGGTTAAAGAAAATGGACCCACCGACACTGGCACAAAGTAGAGAAAGGGGAGACCTAATACAAATTTATAAAGTATTGATTAAAATGGAAGAAGTAGATAATGAGGAGTTACTACAAAGAGAAGGAATAAACACCAAGAACACAAGAGGACACAGTAAAAAATTGAGGAAGGGAAGATGTTTGAGGGACATAAAGAAATATAGCTTCCCGCAAAGAAATATAGAGGTTTGGAACAGACTAAGTGAGGATGTAGTATCGGCGAAGTGTGTGCAAAACTTTAAGGAAAAGTTGGAAAAATACAGATACGGTAACGGAACCACACGAGCGTAAGCCCAGGCCCTGTAAAGCTACAACTAGGTAAACTAGGTAACAAGGTAAATACACACACACACACACACACACACACACACACACACACACACACACACACACACACACCACACACACACACACACACACACACATATATATATATATATATATATATATATATATATATATATATATATATATATATATATATATATATATATATATATATATATATATATATATATATATATATATATATATATATATATATATATATATATATATATATATATATATATATATATATATATATATATATATATATATATATATATATATATATATATATATATATATATATATATATATATATATATATATATATATATATATATATATATATATATATATATATATATATATATATTAGGTTTTTCTTCTCTGCATCCATGTTCTCACCCTCGTTGCCCCACGTCTCTTCTTCTTTATTCTTTTCAATCGTCTATTTTCAAACAGGTAAGCGTGCATCAACAAAATTTGGTTACTATCCACGTCAAATGTAAGGAGTTCAGTCTCACGTTCATGAGAGTTGAGGAAAACCATGGCGAGGTCAGACACATGAATGATCAAAAACTCCTGGAGGGGCGTTTATTATACACACCCTTCACACTGGGTGTGGTAACGAACGTGTTTGATCGTCAACGTGCCGCAGGTCTGCCGCAAGTCTGCCTGCAGTAAACCGGCGGCCTACCGCAGGGTGACCTGCTGCAGTCGCCGGTCGGAGAAATTGAAAATCGTGTATGGTCGCCGGTTTACCTGCGGTAAGCCGCCGGTCTGCCTGCGGTACACCGGCAGTAAACCGCAGGTGCGCCGCCGGTCACGGGAATATTGCCTATCTTGCCGGCGATCAGGCCTCGATTGGCTGACCGGGAGTGATCGGGGACGATCGAAACCGTGACCGGGAATGTGTGCGAGCCCCTTTAAGCGGCTCGCACACATTCCCGGTCCCGGTCCCGATCGTCCCCGATCACTCCCGATAAGCCAGTCGGCGGTTGACCGGCGGTAAAATCGGGGATGGTCGGCGACAAACCGCCGGTGCACAGCCGGTCAACCCTGATGACCGTATACGCAGTCGACCACAGCCGGTCAACTTCAAAATTTTCAAAAAATATTGGTGATGCTCCCGATCGACCGGCGGTCAGCCGCCAACAACTAGCGGCAGACCGGCGGTAGACCGCGAGTTAAAACATGTGTTTGACCTAGAGATTAGGGAAAAGTGGCATGCGATTAGGCGGCCGGACCCCATTAAAACAACACCTGGTGCGACTCATTTCAGTACCTCCTGGAACATATCCCTGTCCATGCACATTAGGTTTTCCTTTTCTGCATCCATGTTCTCACCCACGCTCTTCTTCTTTATTTTTTTCAATCGTCTATTTTCCAACAGGTAAGCGAGCATCATCAAAATTTGGTCACTTGCCACGTCAAATGTAAGGAGTTCAGTCTCATGTTCATGAGAGCTGAGGAAAGCCATGACGAGGTCAGACACATGAATGATCAAAAAACCCTGGAGGGGCGTTTATTATACACACCCTTCCCACTGGGTGTGGCAGCATACGTGTTTGATCGTCGACGTGCCGCAGGTCTGCTGCAGGTCTGCCCGCGGCAGACCGGTGGCCTACCGCGGGATGACCTGCTGCAGTCGCCAGTCAAAGAAATCGAAAATCGTATATGGTCGCCGGTTTACCGGCGGTAAGCCGCCGTTCTGTCTGTCGTACACCGGTGGTAAACCGCAGGTCCCGGGAATATTGCCCTTTTTGCCGGCGGTCAGGTCCCGATTGGCTGATCGGGAGTGATCGGGGATGATCGGGACCAGGACCGGGAATGTGTGCGAGCCGCTTTACAGGAAAGACCCAGGAAGTTCATGTTAAGTGCTATTCATACATAGGCGATCTTGGGACGACAACACTACGATCCTGGTTCGTTCTGGTATAGTCGGAATTTGGTGCATTTCAGCCCGTCGCAGGGGTGTGGATTATTTTGACACGACGCTGGAAGGAGTATTTCCCGAATGCTGGACGGAAGCTCTACAACCATAACGATGCCTGCCACACAGCTGCCCGGTATCTGAACGATCGACGACGATCAATCTTGGAGATTTGGATTTAACATGGTATGTGGTATGTGCCTGCCCTTTCCCTCATTCGCTAATCCCTAGGTGCAGGAAATGGGAGCAGCATTGACGTTTGTGTTGCTGCCCTGACCGGTAGCTTAGGGGTAGAGCGTTTGGCTCACAACCAGAGGGACAGGGGTTCGATTCCCCGGCCGGGTGAAGATAAGTTGGGTTTATCTTCTTTCACGTGTAGCCCCTGTTCACCTAGCAGTGAGTAGGTACGCGACGTCAGGCAAGGAGTTGTGACCTCGTTGTCGCGGTGTGTTGTGTGTGAGTGGTCTCAGTCCTACCCAAAGAACGGTACTATGATCTCTGTGCTCTTCCGTAGGGGAACGGCTGGCTGTCTCGAGAGAGACCCGCAGCAGACCAAGAGGTGAATTACACACACACACACACACACAACACATAGACATTTTATGCAAATAAAAACCCACACTGGCAGACGATAGAGTTATATTTTTAACCAAACAGTTTCGGTGGACACTGCCACCATCTTCAGTGGTGTAAAGGAAGAGCAAAAGTAGATAAAATGTTTCACAATTCTTCTTATAACAAAACGGAACGGGGAAATATGGGAGGGGAAGGATAGGGAGGGATGCCTGACGGACTCACCCATCCCTCCCTGTCCTGCCCCTCCCATTTACCCGTTCCGTTTTGTATATAAAAAGAATTGTGAATCATTTTACCTACTTCTACTCTTCCTTTACACCACTGAAGATGGTGGCAGTGTCCACCAAAACTGTTTGGTTTTTATTTACATCAAGAATATCACGTCAGTGTGATTAGCCCATTCTGACATAGACACTTTACTTTTAGGTTAATTTAAAGTTTGTAATTTTAGAATGCTCTCCTTGTATAATATATATATTTTCAGCTTTCGAGTTGCTTATTCCTAAAAAAAACGTCTATTATTTTAATTACACACACACACACACACACACACACACACACACACACACACACACACACACAAAGAGATTAAGGACATGATGTCTGGTGGACCGTGGTTATTCAACTGCAACAAGTAGGGTCGTCAGGTAACGGCAGCACACAGGGGCGTCAGGAGCGTAGGGTAGCAGGCAGGGCGACAGGGAGACCAGAAGGTCAAGTCGGGTTTCGCGATGGCGGCTTTGTAGCCAACGGGCTTAAAATTTGCCAAAACACTCGCGCGCTGATGCCATGTCGAGCAGCACTTGAGCTGTCGCTCAAGTGAATGATTCGCCGGGAAGCTATCGTGCAGCTGCTGTGCAGCTGTCGGGTAGCTGTTGTAACGGTCAACATTTTTATTTCGTGCATGATCGCTGCAAGAGTGCTGCCCAACCTATCACAAAAGCTGCACGAATGATACACGTTAGCTGTACGATCACTGCGAGTGCTGCACGATGCCTGCAACACTAATGCCCGATCTTTGACAAGGTCGCCGACCACGCAGATGACTGCCCGAAAAAAAAGCGCAGCGCTTATTTTTCGTGCTCCTTGCCGACTCACCGCCCAACAATCGCGGTGCACGGATCTCCCCAACGACGGCTAGACGATGTGCAACGAATATGACCCCGAATGCTGCCGGAATGGTAGTCGGGCAGCTGTCGCGTTCAAGATCGTGTAGGTGTGAAAGCCCTTTTAGTCTTTTTTCCTTCCCCTCGACCTTGACCATGCCTCCCTATCTCCGGCCACCGTCTCGCCGGCTGCAGGGATTAGCTGGTAACCGCTAAGGCCAATATCTGAGTGACGGCCCGACACCGCCTCTGCCTTCACTCCTGCCATCAGCTGCCACTGCCCATTTTCGACCAGGGGCTGACCTGGGATTCACACCTCAGGCCCCGTCCACACGGGCATACACTGTCCGCCGCAAATATGCTGGGTTCACACATTCATGATTTGTGGTCCACGATGGCCTCCCGGAGAGCAGGTGGTTAATCCGTGACCTCTGGCCACGATCTGACCGCCGGATTACCCCTGCGGCGGCTGTACAACGGTGTACAAAGGTAGTACGCCGGAACGCGAACGACGTTCCCGGACCATTCGCGACCCCACCACGGAGCCCTCCCGACATACTTACGGCGGCCACGGAAAATGACAGTGTATCACCAAGGTTACAGCCGGTAACCCACGACCCACCCACGACGACCACGATGAAGTTACGGACTTGCCTAGGTGCCTTCCCGGTATTTCACGGACATCGGCGCCTAACCGTTGTAGCATCTTGGTATTTCTGCCGATGTATAAAAAGGGGGCGTTGCCTGGAACTGGCACCAGTCCACAAGTGTCCCTCGTGAACGCAACAACATGGAAGAGAGCGACCTAGCCAAACTGAGGATATTGATGCTGCACAAGCACAACATGGAGTGTCTCGCCATATAGAAAACTATACTGGAACTGATTCAGATGACAAAAAAGAAGTCGAAAAAGAAGAGGATTTGGGTGAGGCTCTACCTGACGAGACGGCCTATCTTGGGTCATTATGTCACTCATGAAAGAACTGGCAGAGGAAGATTCAGAGCTGTACAAAAACTTCCTCAGGATTGATGAAGACCTGTTCAATGACATTGTTGCACGTGTTGGCCCACACACTGAGAAGCAGACAACATTCTGGAGATCGCCCATTGAGCCAGGACTACGTATTGCGATCACACTTCGTTTCTTAGCAACAGGTGATTCCTACAAAAGCCTTTCGTATGCCTTCCGCGTTGCTGTGAACACTATTCACCACATTGTGCCCATGAAGTAATTAACGATCAGAATATAAAGCCTATACTTTTCAGTATAGATGTATACTGAATATGAATTAAAAAAATGAATGACAGAATGCAGATGAAGATAAAAACCATAAGAAAGTATGACTTACATTTAGATAAATGTATGTACTGTCGAAATAATGTTTTGACTAAGTATGTGAATGCTTTTGTTATGTTTTAAAAGAATCAACATGTGAATGCTCTTTTTAGTGTTTAAAATATCCAAGACTTTACTTTTCATTATAAATATGTACTGGATATAAATAAAAAGATGAAAGAAAGGTTTAGATTGTACTGTCGAGATAATATTTTAGACCAATATGTGAATGATTTTGTTATTTTTTAATATACTGACACTGTGTGAATGTGAATAAAATAGATTGAGGAACAAATGTTTTTCCTTCCCTCTGCCGAACACAACAGCAGGTTAAGGAAAGGGGATTATATTGAAGCTTAGGTGTTAATTGAGGGGCAAGGCTACTTAGGTCATTAGTGGCAGCAAACTGACCTCGTAAAGCCGGTCCTTGAGGGCTTTGTTTTTATATTCCTTGAGCCCCTTGTTGTAGAGGCAAGGGTGCTCCTGCAGCCACTCCCCCAGGTCCATCTCCACCGCCTCATCGAGGAGAGTGGTGGCGGCCTTCTTCCTTCCATTTTCCTGGGGCTGAGTAGCTACCTCTTGCGTCTGGTTAGCGGTACCTTCCTCCTGCAGGGGGGACTGGGGCTGCTCCGTAGCCATCTCGGCTGCTGCAGGGGCTGATAACTCGAGCTCGTCGACCCGCAACACGTGCACGGAGGCGTCAGAGCGCTGGGTCATGGTGATGTGCGCGCGGGGAGGTCACGGGCCCAGCCCGGCAGCGTCCCGACAGCTTTATGGGGTCGGTAGGCGTCCGCAGCACACGTTATCATACCGTGGCTGAGCGGCGGAATGTCACGGTTATTTGCGATGGCTTACCAATGTTCCCGACGGACTCCAGGTGCTAGCCCGGACCCTTCCCGATGCCATCCCGGATAGTCACGGCATTTGACAGTTGTCGTGGTGACCCACGATCATTTTGCTCGGACCAAAATGATCGTGAGACTTTGCCGACGTCCAAGGTTTTGCACGGCGGGGTTACGATGCCGCGCCGGAAATCCAAGGTATGTCAAGGATAGTCACGGATACACTGCCGACTGACCATTTTTGCGTGTCGGGAGGGCACCGTGACCAAACCGTGGATGTGTGAACCCAGGATGCCCTTCCCGCCTCCTCTCTCACGGCCACACTGCGCTCCACCTCCTCATCCTCTCCCCTCTTCTAGTTCATCAAAACTTTCCCACATATACCCCTCTCATATTGTACTTTTTCCTTTTTATCATATTACAACAATGTAATCTTAATAAGTATATTTTCAGCTTAACAGCTGCCATTACTTAATAAACTGATTATTATTATTACACACACACACACGCACACACACACACACACACTCGGAGCTCTGTGGTCCAATGGTGAGCACTCTTGCCTCACAACCAAGAGATACCAAGTTCGTTTCCTGAGCGGTGTGGAGACGAATGTGCACTCTCCTTTAATCCGTTCCCTTGTCCCCCCAGCAACGAATGGGGCCTGTCATTAGGGGTTGAGTTCTGCCTCCCGGGTTTGTGCGACCTTCCAGCCGTACCCAGAAAACCGCCACCTGAGCTCCAAGTACATTCAGGGAGGGTACTCACTGGGAATCACGAGTCGAGCGCGTGATCAGACCATGATGAATTACACACAATCACCATCGCCACCACAAGACAGAACACAACAAAACAACAAAACACATCACATCATACCAACACTCAACACAACACGCACACCACCATCACCACCATCACCACTAACACTAACAACTTCATAAGACAAGGCCTCACCGTAAACTTCACAACCAGGTCCCCGCGTACGTACGGGTTCCCGAGCATTGGCAGCCCCTCACAAGGTACCCGCAGCTCGCCGTCCGGCATTAGCACCACGCTAGGTGGCTGCCTCAGTACTAGACAGCGGCCGTCCAGCGTGGTGATGGGTCGACGCAGCCCGCAAAGGGACTCCGTCAGGCTGATCTGGAAAGAGAGGGGAAGGTTTGACTTTTGAACCTCCAACCCGAGGGACTGAAACGGTAAACCTCAGCCGAGCTATAATTCATCGTTCTTTTCATGTTTTTTTTTTCTTGTTAATTGCATTTTCTGCGAAGCGGCCTTGCTTTATAAGACATTCTATTCACATTCATTTATGTGCATGCTGTGCACCTTCCTATTGCAAGTATTGTTCGGGGCGCATCTTCATTTATTCATCCCTTTCGTTAATGGATTCTGGAACAGTATTTCCTGTTTCTTGCGACTTAAACTCTCATGAGGAGAGTGTTTTAAGACACCTCTTGAACTCAAGCAATGCTTTGCTCATTTAACAAATCACCAAGTTCTATACCTTTCCTTTCTCCTCTTATCTTATCCTCTTCTTTCTCCTTTACTTTATCTTTTCTCTCTCCTCCATTTCATCCTCTTTTTTTCTCCTCCAATTGACACTCTTCTTTTTCCTCATTCTCTTATCTTTTCTCAGTATCATTTTCGGCCGTCCATAATCTTAAACGAAAAAATATATAGGCTATATGTTTCTCATTTCCCTCTTCCTGTTTTATTCCTCCTTCCTTTGTCTCCTTTCTTCCCTTCTCTTTTCTATCAATAGCCTTAAATTCTTCCTTTTCCTTTTTATCATCATTATCCTCCTCCTCCTCCTCCTCCTCCTCCTCCTTCTACTGCCTACCTTCATCTCCATGTGCAGATCAAGTCCCTTCCTGGCGTAGGTGTCGTGTGCCTTCTCCTGCAGGATGATCACCACGTCGCCCGGCTGCTGCTGCCCCGCGTCCTGGTCTCCCTCGCCCTTCAGCATGATCCGGGAGCCGTTCCTCATGCCTCTCTCAACGTGCACCTGGCCAGGGACACGCCGGGTAGATCACAGCGAGTCAGGGCGAGTTATGGTGACTTGTGACTAGATGATATGGCTTGCTGCATGATATGGTGAGTGACTGTGGCGGGTTGTGATGGGTTGTGATGGGTTTGTTTACGGTGAGTTGAGGGGAATTGTGATGGGCTGTGAAAAGTTCAGAATGGTTGTCGTGAGTTGGAATGGATTGTTGAGGGTTGTGTTAGGGTTGGTTAGGTTGTAGTAAGATGAGTTGGGTTGTAGAAGGTTGTGTTAGTTTTAATTAGGTTGTGGTGAGTTAAGTTGGGATGTGGAGGGTTGGGTTAGGCTTGGCTGGGTTGTGATGAGAAAGTGGGTTGTGGAAGATTCCGTTTCATTTTGTTGGGTTGTGGTGAGATGAGGGAGATTGTGA
The DNA here is from genome assembly GCF_024679095.1 of Eriocheir sinensis. Taxonomy (NCBI): domain Eukaryota; kingdom Metazoa; phylum Arthropoda; class Malacostraca; order Decapoda; family Varunidae; genus Eriocheir; species Eriocheir sinensis. The sequence continues at coordinate 4,105,176 of NC_066537.1, forward strand.
TACGTTTTGTTGGGTGGAGGTGAGCTGGGGTAGGTTGTGGTCGCTCGTCTAAGATTTGGATAGGTTGCTGTAACTTATGATGGGTTTTGGTGGGCTGTGGTTAGGTGTGGTAGGATGTAGTTCATGGTTAATATTGATGGGTTTTAAAGGTCATTTTCATGCTGTAGTACGTGGCAGTTAATTCGGGTTGGTTGTCGGGACTGGGGTAAGTTGTTATCGATCTGCTCATCTCCGCCCCATTGTGTCCATTACCCCGTGACACAGAGCAGGTGCAACATCCGGGTTACCACAGTTTACCTTCCCCAGATTTCACCATTCTACCCATATATCGACCAGCCCGAAAGAAAGGATGAACACCCGGGTGGATTGCGAGCCGATTGCCCGGGCCGAGATTTGAATCCAGGGCCGCGGATCCGTAGCTAGGCGTGCTAACCAGTTCCCCACGGAGGCGCAGATGGATGGTATGGTTGGGCCCGAGATTATGCTTAGCTGTGGTGAGTTGTAATGGACTCTTCTTACTATTATTATTGTAATTATCATTATTGTTATTATCATTAATGTTTTTATTATTATTATTATTATTATTATTATTATTATTATTATTATTATTATTATTATTGTTATTATTATTATTATTATTATTATTATTATTATTATTATTATTATTATTATTATCATAATTATTATTACTATCATTAGTAATAATGATAATAATATTACTTAGGTCATTATTACTACTACTACTACTACTACTGCTACTACTACTACTACTATAGTACTACTACTACTACTACTATTACTACTACTACTACTACTAATACTAATACTATTTGTATTATCGTCATCATTATTTTCATTATCATTATTATCATCGTTATTATCTTCACCGAGTGTTCAGTGGCTCCTGCTCTGAGCCTACCCTTAGCCTATTACTACAAACTTGCTGCTTACAATACTAGCCATCTTTTCACATAACATCGTATTATATAAAGAGCAGGAGCCACTGCATACACGATGAAGATAATGAAATAATAAAGGAGATAACCAAGGTGAGTCATCGTGATTCACAGCTGCCCACGCGTTAAGCCTACCTGTGGCCTACTCACCTTGGTTATTTTAGTGTCTTTTACGGTACAGTTCCCTTTGCAAGTCGCACAACGGTCCTTCTCGGCGATGGTCCTGCCGCTGCCCCCGCAGGCTGAGCAGGTCCCGTGCATCTCCATCAGGCCCGGACCCAGCTGCTGGTAAGTCAGCTGTGGACAGGAGGAGGGAGGTTATCCTTGGTCGAGCTGGGAAGGGTAGGTTTCTTGGGTGAAATGTGCGCCGTGGAGATGGACAGACTGATAGATAGAGAAATAGACAGACATAGATACTTCCATCCATCTATCCATACACACATACAAACATGCATGCATATATCAGGTATCAGGACATCTCTCCTTTCGTATTTGACCTTGCTTTCGGCCACCTCTTTTGTTTCTTTTTTAGGAGCAGCGAGTAGCGGGCTTTTTTTTATTATTGTTTTCTTTTTTTTGTGCCCTTGAGCTGCCTCCTTTGTTGTAAAAAAAAAAAAAAATATATATATATATATATATATATATATATATATATATATATATATATATATATATATATATATATATATATATATATATATATATACATACAAACATACAGTACAGTACAGTACATTGGAACTCCCTGTCAACAATAAGGCCCTAAACTATTCACCGCTGCAAGCGACTCTCGACAGGCTTTAGGCTTGAACGGAGAGCGGGGGTGACAATCAACTAGCAAGACCAAGGAATTCGCTTCTTAACCTCCACAAGAGCAATGCCACCTTCACAACTAACAGTCTTTCCTCATCGCACCAGGTAGTGCAGTGAGCCTGGCCAATGACATGGCATTGCAATGGACGACCAACTGAAGTGTAAGCAGCCCGTCCCAAGCGTCGTCAGAGTAGACTCATATAATTATAAACTGTGCAGGCTGCGCAGGCTTAGGGCGCTGGCGGCACCGTGTTTTGAAGTTTCACATTCATCTTATTTATAGTGCTAAAGCTCACGCATGTCTCCTAGTCGTGGTCAATCTCTATGACCTGTACCCGAAAACAACAGTTCGAGACTGCCCAGAATAGGGAACGCAAGGTCAGCGTCTCTACCTTCACTTTGTGTGGGTTAAGATTCGTTTTAGGTCCGTGCCAGTATCTCATTACCTACCTTATGAAACATCAGTATCTCTTCATATATCTTTTCTACAAACCTTCAACAGTCATGGAAACGCTTTGAAAATCCAATTCAAGGACTTTTTTTTTACTCTTGAAAATATGGGATAATGTTTACGAAAGCGCGTCGCCTCCTCTGGTGCTGGCCGCGGCGACGCTGCAGCCGGTGTTGCGAAAAATACCTCCTCGCTGAAATAAGTCACATATATATGTGGGGGGGGGGTCGCCCCCCATGGTTAGAAGGGGGGGTCGAGGGGGGCGCAGCCCCCCCGTTAGTAGGTCGTAAAGTTCGGTTGGAGTAGTTTAAATATGCTCCCCGACCCTAAGCCCTCTGCGAGCTATTTTACGGCTGCGGCGGCTGCAGCGTCGCCGCGGCCAGCACCAGAGGAGGCGACGCTTTCGTAAACATTATCCCATATTTTCAAGAGTAAAAAAAAAGTCCTTGAATTGGATTTTCAAAGCGTTTCCATGACTGTTGAAGGTTTGTAGAAAAGATATAAGAAGAGACAGTGATGTTTCGTAAAGTAGATTATGAGATACTGGCACGGACCTAATACGAATCCTTACCCTTTGTGTGTCACTGACTGCTTTGTTTCTAATATACCATTAGGCATTATCATTTTTTTATTATTATTATTATGATAATTATTATTATTATTATTATTATTATTATTATTATTATTATTATTATTATTATTATTATTATTATTATTATTATTATTATTATTATAATCATTATCATTAGTATACAACATATACATAACATGCATATAAATACACACACACACACACACACACACACACACACACACACACACACACACATATATATATATATATATATATATATATATATATATATATATATATATATATATATATATATATATATATATATATATATATCGAGAGAGACGGTCAGAGAGAGGTGGGAGAGAAGCCGGGAAAAGTAGTCTTTTTTTTTTTATTATTCTGAAGAGGTGAAATGAGGTACTAAAGGGTTGATGGTAATCATAAGCGTGTGTGTGTGGGTGTGTGGGGGATGGGGGTGAGTGTGTCCTTCAACATGGTCTGGCCTCGCGATAGACTCGCTATCGCCAGCCAGTACCCTCCTTGACTAAGCATGCAGCTCACAAGTGACGGATCTCTGGTCATGGCTGAAACTTTACTTTTGAAGGTCTGGTGAGTCGTGAGGTCGCGACTCTTAGGTGACCTAGCGATGTAAGGCACTAATTTATATAAGATCCCTGTACATATTAGTGTAAGAATGTACGTGTCGAAGCACAGCTTTGCATCTGACCACCGGATGTTATTGGACACGTAGCTGTTTATGCCGTGAGAGAGAGAGAGGGTTGCTGACGTTGAATCTGCAAACGTTGGCGCCGGAAGGTGGGGAGTTCCGGCAAATCAGCACCGAAAGATGAATACTTCCGGCGAACAAACGACGCACATATAACTTGCGACAAGCACCCATGCAGAACAAGACGGACGCTTTTGCTTTGAGTGTGCCTTCTTTTTAGTGCGACTCCGCTCACTTTGTAACTATAGTATAAGACTGTAATATATAGTTAAAACACCACACCTTTTTAATATACCAGAGAGAGAGAGAGAGAGAGAGAGAGAGAGAGAGAGAGAGAGAGAGAGAAAAGGACAAGAACTCTGAAGTGAATTAAGGCTTTCCGCTCGGCCATACATATCTACATCACTTAGTTTAAGGCTCTTTTTGTTACCCAGATAAGTTCAGTCAACTTGTGGTGCAGGCAACGGTAACTCCGGCCTGACTAGTGAGGTAACAGTGTGAGCCTAAACACCAACAACAAACAGTAACACGTATCACGCAAAATACCCACCTAAAAACTTGTAACACCCGCTCCGCCCGAAAATCGAGTCCGAGAACTCTAAATTCTGAAGCGAGCCTACAGAGAGAGAGAGAGAGAGAGAGAGAGAGAGAGAGAGAGTGTGTGTGTGTGTGTGTGTGTGTGTGTGTGTGTGTGTGTGTGTGTGTGTGCGCGCACGCAATCACCCCTCAAGGTTCGCTGCCGTGTAGTGCATACCTCTTAGGCTCCCTTATTAATGGCGTTCAGGTAAGAACCTTCCGTTTATAATTACTCACAGGCCTTTTTATTTCCTTGCTCTATTAATCCTGGGAGGAGCTCAATTCCTTTTCCACGAACTTATGGCGCTGTGGAGATTATAAATAAATTCGCGATCTCGTTGTAAGCGTTGCTACAATTCACTTTAAATGGTTTCCAGGCAGCTGCCCTAATTTTTACACGTTCCAGATTTTTTTTATTTCATCGCTTGACATACTTCTTTAGTGAATTCCGGCATTCATTTTTTATTCGACTCACTTCATCAATTAATGACTTCATCAGGATCATACCCGAATTACATTTTTATGCATGATCAGAAGTTCAATGTTATCAAAAAATTCCAAATAAGGCTGTTGGCAAAACTACGTATAATGTGCTGCTGGAAAAGACAGACCTCTATAGGTGTAACAGGAGCAAGATTGTCGTTCTGATACTCCGTGTAGCAGTGTTCAATTAATCAAACAAAATAGATAGATAGATAAATAGATAGATAGATAGATAGATAGATAGATAGATAAACAGAGAGATAGATTGATAGATAGAGGTAGATAGATAGATAGATTGATTGATAGATAGATAGAGATATACATACATTCATATATATATATATATATATATATATATATATATATATATATATATATATATATATATATATATATATATATATATATATATATATATATATATATATATATATATATATATATATATATATATATATATATATATATATACCTGGAAGAAGCCTTGGACCACCATCAGGCCCCACTGGGAAGATGCCTACCGGCGCAATAGGCAACAACGTAAAAAATAAAATAAAAAAAAATATATATATATATATATATATATATATATATATATATATATATATATATATATATATATATATATATAGATAGATAGATAGATAGATAGATATAGATATAGATATGGATATAGATATAGATATAGATAGATAGATAGATAGATATAGATATAGATATATGCTGGAAGTATGCCTTCATACAGCCTGTGCCTAAGAAGGGTGACCGTTCCAATCCCTCAAACTACTGTCCTATAGCTTAGCTTTCTTGTCTATCAAAAGCTTTTGAATCAATCCTTGACCGGAAGATTCAAAAGCACCTTTCCACTTCTGATCTTCTATCTGATCGCCAGTTTGGTTTCCGCAAGTGGAGTTCTACTGGTGATCTCCTTGCCTTCCTAACTGACTCTTGGTCATCCTCTCTTAGCCGTTTCGGTGAAACCTTTGCTATTGCGCTGGACATATCAAAAGCCTTCGATAAGGTTGGCACAAATCTTTGCTTTCCAAACTACCCTCCTACGGTTTCTATCCTTCTCTCTGTACCTTTATCTCAAGTTTCCTCTCTGATCGTTCTATTTCTGCTGTGGTAGACGGTCACTGTTCTTCCCCTAAACCTATTAATAGTGGTGTTCCGCAGGACTCTGTCCTATCTCCCACTCTCTGCTGTTCATTGGTGATCTTCTTTCCAAAACGAACTGTCCTATCCATTCTTACACCGATGACTCTACTCTGCATTACTCAACTTCTTTTAATAGAAGACCCCACCCAACAGGAACAAAACGATTCCAGGCTGGAGGCAGCAGAACGCTTAGCCTCAGACCTTACTATTACTATTTCCGATTGGGGCAAGAAGAACCTGGTGTCCTTCAACGCCTCAAAGACACAGTTTCTCCACCTATCCACTCGACACAATCTTCCAAATAACTATCCCCTATACTGTGACAACACTCAGCTATCACCTTCTTCAACACTAAACATCCTCGGTCTATCTTTAACTCAAAATCTCAACTGGAAACTTCATATCTCTTCTCTTACTAAATCAGCTTCCTCGAGGCTGAGCGTTCTCTACCGTCTCCGCCAGTTCTTCTCCCCCGCACAGTTGCTATCCATTTACAGGGGTTTTGTCCGCCCTCGTTCGGAGTATGTATCTCACGTGTGGGGGGGCTCCACTCACACAGCTCTCCTAGACAGAGTGGAGTCTAAGGCTCTACGTCTTATCAGCTCTCCTCCTCTTACTGATAGTCTTCTACCTCTTAAATTTCGCCGCCATGTTGCCTCTCTATCTATCTTCTATCGATATTTTCATGCTGACTGCTCTTCTGAACCTGCTAACTGTATGCTTCGCCCCCTCCCGAGGCCTCCCCACACACGACTTTTTACTCAAGCTCATCCCTTACGTAGGAGTTAACCAGCATCTTCACTCTTTCATCCCTCACGCTGGTAAACTCTGGAACAATCTTCCTTCATCTGTATTTCCTCCTGCCTACGACTTGAACTCTTTCAAGAGGAGGGCATCAGGACACCTCTCCTCCCGAAATTGACCTCTCTTTCGGCCACTCCTCTAACTCTTTTTAGGAGCAGTGAGAAGCAAGTTTTTTTTCACATTTGTTTCCTTTTTTTATGCCCTTGAACTGACACCTCTGCTGTAAAATAAATAAATAAATAAATAAATAAATAAATAAATATATATATATATATATATATATATATATATATATATATATATATATATATATATATATATATATATATAGGAACATGATAACATAAGAACGTAAGGAGTCTGCAAGAGGCCGGTTGGCCTGTACAAGGCAGCTCCTGTACTCTTAACCGCTCCTTACATCACTATACATGACTTTATCTAACCTCTTCTTGAATGTATTTATGGTATTGGAACCCACAACATGGCTGCCAAGCCTGTTCCATTCATCCACCATTCAACTGGTAAACCAATTCTTGCCTATGTCTTTGTTGAATTTGAATTTATCTAACTTAAAACCATTGTTACGTGTCCTACTTGGTTCTTATACAATCAAAACCCTATTGACGTTCCTTTTATTGAAGCCCTTCATCCATTTATAGACTTCGATCAGGTCTCCTCGCAACCTTCGCCTCTCTAGAGAGTGTAGATTTAAATGCTTCAGTCTGCCTTCATAACACAAGTTTCTCACCCCCTGAATCATCTTTGTCATCCTCCTCTGTCCAGATTTTAACATCTTGATATCCATTCTATAATAGGGTGACCAGAACTGAACTGCATAATCGAGATGAGGTCTAACTAGTGCTAAGTAAAGTTTGAGGATGACTTCAGCGCAACTATTGTTTACGGTCCTTGAGATGAAACCCAATACCCTGTTTGCCCGATTTTTAGCCTGAATGCATTGAGCCCTTGGACAGAGGTCAGCGCTCACTAAGACTCCTAAGTCTCTCTCGCACCCAGACCTGCTTAGAGGAGTGTCATTTAAGGAGTAATTGTGTGAGGGGTTATTCCTACCTATTAAGCTGCTCCCACACTAGGACTTTTCAAGCGCGTCATCACGCTACTCGATCGCCTCAACTCCCATATATGGTAAAATGGGCGGAGCTACGCGGGACTCACCGAGAACCTAGCCGAGGGGCATTTGGCGGGACTGGCGAGTCCCGCGCTCAGTTGTTTCCATACAGTGAAGATGGTCTAGAGGAGTTTACAATCTATACGGCATAACCTCAGAGGGCCAACGGTCCGCTCACAAGGGGATACGAGAGAAACACTGCATGTTAATAGCCTAGATTGCCCTAGAACTTACAATTTACACGACATGACCTTGGAGGACCTACGGTTCGCTCACAAGAGCTACGAGAGAACGATTACATGTTGAACATTAATTGGGGTAGGAGGGAGTTTGGGTGGTGTGTGCGAGTGTGTGTGTGTGTGTGTGTGTGGACGAGACGATTGTGTCGCCGGGTCGTCACCAGCAGGTTGAAATGATCGAGGGCGGCTTGTGGGCAAAAGGGTAATTACTCGCCCCTAAGATATTAATCAGTATGGTAAGCCGGGGGACAGGGGGGGGGGGGATGATGCACTGGGGAGAAGGGGAGGAATGCTTCACTGGGATGGGTGTTGGAGGGCGTTAAATCACTGGGCAACGGAAAGCTGCTTACCTGTAGGTTGAAATGAGGGTGGGTTATGGGCCACTTCATCGCTCTGCGCTCTCTTTTATACCGGGGACAGGGAGAGAAGAGAGGGATAAAGGGATTCCCTGTATTACCCCGAGGGAAGGAACCGTACAACGTCCACTGACGTCTGACTCAGACGGTCGCCTCGCCCGTTTGGGAGTTTCCCCCCCCTTCCCCCTCGAAAGTCCGACTCATGAAGCGCGTTACCAACCCCAGTGTGGGAGCAGCTTTACACTCAGAATAGTACACTTCCTGACATTAACCTTCTCGCGCACGATGACTCGTTTTGAGTCAATAAGGGAAAAAGGTCCTGGCGCACGATGACGCGTTTTACGTCATAAAACATAAAAATATTCATTAAAAATAAAGTTTTCCGGTGAAATTGCGTCTAATTTGGCATAGTTATTCAGTGGGATAAGTTTCTTCATGGTAACATACGGCAACCCCTCTATGGGGCGAGGGATAGAAGCGCGGAGCAGCGGTGCCAGATTATCGTATCCACCATTGTACTTGCCGTTTTTAGACACTTAACTATAGCAAAAAGACACTAATAATTAAACCTTTCAACGGTAATTATAAATAAATGTAGTTCTTGAAGTGGAGGAGACAGTTTTGGGGTAGGAAATCGGAAAACATAAGAGGCTAAGTACGACAATCTGGTAACGCTGGCGCGGAGCCATTTTGCTCGTCAGTTTGCCCTGGAGGCCTGGAGGCCGGCCTGGAGCCGCCATGACGTCACGAACGCGAAGCCAACGCGCTATTGGTCCGCTGTCTCCCCACCCCCCTTAGACTCAAAACATATATCAGCTGATCCAGTAGACGCATTGAAAGTGCATACAATCCCTGCCTTTTCTGAGTGTAGGTAGGAACAACCCCTCACATAACTATTGCTTAATGACACTTTCATAAGCAGGTCTGGGTGCGAGAGGGATTTAGGGGTCTGAGTGAGCTCCTGATCTCCGTCCAAGGGCACAATGCATTCATGCTAGAAATCGAGCAAATAGGGTACTGGGATTTATTTGAAGGAGCCAATAGAAGCGCCGAAGTCTTCCTCAAACTATATTTAGTATTAGTTAGACCTCATCTTGACTATGTGGTTTAGTTCTGGTCACCTGGATATCAAAGTGTTAGAATCGGTGCAGAGGAGGATAACGAAGATGATTCAGGGGTTGAGAAACTTGCCATACGAGGAAAGACTCAAACAGTTAAACTTGCATTCTCTAGAAAGGCGAAGGGTGCGTGGAGACATGATCGAGGTTTATAAATGGATGAAGGGCTTTAATAAGGGGGATAATTATAAGGTTTTGTTGGTAAGAGAACCGGGTAGGACACGAAGTAATGGGTTTAAACTGGATAAATTCAGATTCAACAGGGACATAGGCAAAAATTGGTTTACTAACAGAGTGGTTGGTGGATGAGTGGAACAGGTTTGCAGTCACGTGCTGATTGCCAATACAGTTGTCACGTTCTACATCATTTCACAGGTGAGTTGAGAACTGTATAATCAGATAGGGCTACATATGATAGAAATCTGCAGTTCTGTTGTACACTGACATTGAGATTACCAGGTGGCTGCCAGGGTACCTGTCCTCGACCCGGGCTGAGCTGTATGCCATACTTGAGGCTCGCCACACTGTAGCAGCTTTCCGCAAAGATGTATACTTGTTTGTTGATAGCCAGGCTGCATTACATGAACCTGTGTCCTCCTTCCCTACAGACTGTGATCTTGTGACTAAGTGCCTGACTGCCCTCCGTGCCCTTGAGGCCGCAGGTGCCACGGTCCACTTCACCTGGGTGCCCTTCCATCCAGCACAATGAAAAGGCAGACTGCCTTGCTCGACGTGCCCTTCAGGATGACACAGTGGACCCTGACACTGACTATACGCTTAGCTATGTTAAGAATATAATTAGGGATTATTTCCATAATAACATTGCTACCCAACTCAGACACTGCTGTGACAATGGTAGCACCAGCAGCCTCCATTATGCAAGTGTCTCCCACCACTGTTTACCCCTATGGGCGACACAGTGCACCTCAGGATGTGGTAGCAATGCGTCTTAGGCTAGGCTATAGGTACTACTGGGAGGTTATTAACTCCCCTGTGTCTGCTGCACGCTGTGTGCCAGGCCGAGGGACACACACTGCAACACTGTCATGGAATGCCGGGGCCCTTTCATTGTTTTTTTTTAAGCCACGGGACTGCCTTGACCTTAAATTGATAATAGATCTACATTAAATATATAGGAAAATTTTATGTACTTTTCATAACTCAAGCCATCAATTCTTTTTTTATTTTTTCGTCTAGATGCAAAAACAAGTGGTAAATTCCCTTAGTTCCGCCCAGGAGATCGCAATGTTTTGGGTCTATCTGCCGATTGTAAGCTCCGCCCACAGACTCTGTAAGCTCCGCCCACTGGCTTCACTCGCCTGTATGGGGACGGCGCGGGAAGGCGCCTCCTGTTATAATACCTCCATGGTCATGCAGGGAGGTACGCGCTCCCTCACTCCAAAATAAGCGAGGCCCGCGTGGGCTTTAATCCGTCCCGCACCACCGAAAATCGAGTGTTTTGTGATATATACGTGTGTAGCGTTGTGTTCTACGTAAAAATAATATATTTTTTGTGTGTGATTTCAGAGATATAGGGCGTTATTTATTGTGGCCAACGTGTGTCAGCGTGCGTGCATCATGGCCCGTCGTAGCTTGTGTGAGGGCAAGATACGCCTTGTTTCATGATTCATCAAGTGATGAGGACTCGGACAGTCCTCATGATTGGCACACGTACGGTGAACACAGCGGTGTCGAGGAGATGAGTGATGAGGAGGGAGGAGGAGGCGGCTTTAGGAGGCACGGCACCACAACCTCCACTGAGCCTCTAACCGCCGCCGCCATGACCCATCCTCACCCACTCGCATCAACCCAAGGCAACACCACAACACCAGGCCTCACAGGAGTGAAACCAGAGGACAAGAGTGGAGGGAGGAGGGGTCGGTCACCTTACCACCCTACCTATCCCCCCCACCACCACTGCAACCCCGGTCCTGAGGACCCCCGGCACAACGCCCCACGTCTCCCCACGCTCCTCACCACTCGCATATCACACCCTTCAACCCCTTCAACTTTCAACCCCTCCTTCTCATATCCAAGACTCACACATCTCTAGCTCTCCTCATTGTACTTCTGCCACTGCGCCATCTTCACCTGCCCCACTCTCGTCATCTCACTTCCAACCCCCATCACCACCACCACGACCTGACGCACCACTACCTGACCTCCCGCAGCATTCCCGGCCCTCATCACCTGGATATCATCCAACCCACCAGTATCATCATCTGCCACCTCAAAATCATCACACTCATCACCAGCATCCACTGCCACCTCTCAATCATCACACTCATCACCATCATCCACTGCCACCTCGCCATACCCATCACCACCTCACCCCTCAAGACGTGGACGCCGGGGGCCCAGGAGAGGGGGGGGTAGGCCGCGTGGTAGCCGAGCCCACAGAGTAGCCAGGGCGGGGAGGGGGCGTGCCGCACGACAACCTTCGCCGCCTGCTGGAGTAGACCCTCGGGACGTTGGCTGGTGTTCCACGCCCTTCGTCCCCAACCTCCTCTCCTTCACCGGGACACCAGGCTTCAACGTCCCCGTGCCAGTGACTCCCCTTCAGTTTTTCCAGTTAGTTTTTACAAGGAAGTTGTTGGCATTCCTGGCAGAGGAGACAAACATGTACGCCGTGTTCCGGAGGGCGGAGGCAGTGGCGTGGCACCAGGCCAACGAAAAGGAGATGGCCATCTTCCTGGGGTTGGTGCTGCTGATGGGTATTGTGAAGCTACCCTCTATACGGGACTACTGGACCAACAGCAGGCTTCACAACTACCCGGTCTTCCAGCGGGCGAGGAGTGGAAAACGCTTCCTCGCCATACTCAAGTACTTCCATGCATTCAATTGTCGTGCGGTGCCCCTGGGGAATACTGACAGCCTCATCAAGGTGCGACCTGTGATGGAGTATCTCCTGCGGCTGTTCAAGTCTGTGTACACCCCGACGCAGAACCTGTCACTCGACGAAGGCTCCTTGGGGTGGAAGGGCCGCCTCCACTTCAGGGTGTACAACCCCATGAAGCCAACCAAGTACGCCATCAAGGTGTACCTCGTGGCAGAGGCAAAGTCGGGGTACATCTGCAACCTGCAGGTGTACACAGGCGAGAAGCGGACACTAGAAGACACCGTGGGGGATCTCATCCAGCCCCTCATCAGCCACTCGTACAGGCTGTACATGGATAACTACTACAACTCTGTCCGCCTGTGCGAGGTACTCCTGTCGAGGCAGGTGTACGTGTGTGGCACACTTCGGCTGATGAGGGGATCACCGAAGAGGATGCAGGACATGGCAAAGCCACGGCGGCTGGCAGACTACGCGTTGGAGTCTATGCACAGGAATGGTGTGCATGTCCTCATATGGAAGGACAAGAAAGTCGTCCCCATGGTGTCAACCATGCACACCAACGCCACCATTGAAAAGACTATCAACAAGAAGAGAAGGGCCAAGATGGGAAGTACCACCACGTGCTCCACACCATCCAAAAACCTGTTATGGTCGAAGACTATGACCAGTTTATGGGTGGTGTGGACCACTTCGACTAGATGGTGAAGTATTACCCCATCCCTCGGCGTACTACTAAGTGGACGAAGAAGCTCACCTTCTACTTCATCCAGATGGCCCTCTTCAACGCGCACACCCTCTATAAGAAGTCTGGCCAGCGCCACATGTCTCTCAAGGCTTTCATGTCGGAGGTCATCGAGAAGCTGCTGGACTACAAGGACGAGGAGTGGCCACTATCGGGGGTCCCTATCCGCCATGCTCCCGACCTGCCCGCACACCTACAAGCACCTATGGATCCCCGCATCCGGGTGGGTAGGGGACCAGCACCAGGTGTGCAAGTCCAGCAGTCTTCCTCGAGCCCCTATTCCCCACTCCTCGCCCCTGCGGTCGCTACTCCACCACCAGCCCCTGCCGATGCAGGGTTGGCACCCGCCACTCCGCCACCAGCCCCTGCCGCTGCAAGGGTGGCACCCGCCACTCCACCCCCTGGCCCGTCTGCAGTACAGGCACCTGCGCCTCTGGCAGGTGTGAGGGCTGCGCCTGGGGATGGAGATCATGAGGATGGAAACCAGCCTCCCACGAAGCGGCGGCGTTTTGTGGCTGACTCTGTGCGGCTGGATGTGGCTTTAGGGCACGAGCGGCTGAGGATTCCAGCGGGGAAAAGGCTGCGGTGCCACCTGTGCTATGTGGTGTACAAGAGGAGGAGAGACACCAGCAACAAGTGTTCAGTGTGTGAGGTGCCGTTGTGCATAGGTGCCTGCTTTGACAGGTTTCACCATGTGCTCTCCCTTGATGCTCTCCTGCCCTAATTCACTCCCCCCCACACACACGTACCAACACACACACATACCTTGCCCACCAACAATTCACCTCCCCCACTCCCCTCTATCGCCCATCACCTCACTTCCAACCCCACCCACTCCCACACCCTATATGTCTATCTGTCTATCTATTTTTCGCGTTCCTCCTCTCTCTCTCTCTCTCTCTCTCTCTCTCTCTCTCTCTCTCTCTCTCTCTCTCTCTCTCTCTCTCGCTAGCTGAAATTGTTGGTGGACATACATTCATACACACAGACAGACTGACAGACAGACATACAAACACGCATGGAGCAGCATTTTACTCGACACCTCAACGCAACCACGACCTATTCATCGCACCACATGGCACACCCTGCTTTTTCTCCGCTGGAATATTGGTGAGTTTTTGTTGTTGTTTCGATCTATTTGTTATTTCCCATGTTTATTAATTATAATTTATGCTCTGCGAAATATTTTGACATTATTTCCGATTTATTTGCATTACTCAATAACTATTTGACCTAGAAGGATTTGGATTACACCATACGATTCCACTAAATTCCGCTTTTTTACATATGTTCAGCTATAAATTTCACTCAGAAACTTTCGAGCTAGCAAGTGGGGAAGATACGGTACTTAGTTACGGACAGCGAAAGTTGCATATATTGCGCGGGGAACTTCAGTGCAGGCGTTACCACACGATACCTACAAGGGTTGGTGTAGTTTTGAAGGTTGCATCTTTTTCCATATGAAATTAGCTATATAATGCTATAAAATTTATTTACAAATAATAAAAAAAATAGCGTAATAGTAAAAGGAAATGAGGGAGCGCCAACTCTGTCGATTATTTTGATATAAATTCAGTTTTCTTGGTGTAACTCGGGAACTAATAGGCGTATGAGGATTTTGAAGATACCAAAAGAATCCTCACTAAATTCCGCTTCGAAACATATATTCGGCAAGAAAAGTTGGCCCACAAGCTTTCGAGCTAGCGAGGGGGAAGACATGGTACTTAAGATATATTGTTTACAATACTCTATACGGAAACCTAAAACAAGTATGTATTGTTTATTTTCCTCTATTTTTATTTGCGTGTGTTCTAGTACAAGTCTTTATGAAGCCATTGATACCAAATTTGTTGGGGTACGATATATCTGTGAGGGTACAATACGGCCGGGAATGTAGAGTATCGCGGCGGCAAAAAAAGGCCGGTCGGGCTGAGAAATCCATTGTGAGTGGAACAGAAACTTATTGGAAACTTACGGTGCGCGAGAGGGTTAAATTCCATCTGCCACTTCCCCGCCCAGTCATATAGTCTGCCATGCTCATCCTGGAGAACGCTAACGTCCCGGTCTGATTGCATTGCTCTACCGATCTTGGTATCATCTGCGAACTTAAGGGGCCTTCCCACATAGGAAACTTTTGATGGAAACTCCGCGGTGACTCCGCTGCAACACGGGCCCACGGAAACTCCGCCGTGACTTTGGCCATGGAAATTGCGTTGTAACTACGGCGTGACTCCACCGTGACTCCGCTGTAACACCGCCGTTACACCGTTGTGACACCGCTGCAACTGTGAGAAAACAACGTGGTGACTCCGCCGTAACTTTGGTCATGGAAACATCGCTGTGACTCCGCTGTTACACCGCCGTGACACCGCTGCAACACCGACGTGACACCGCTGTAACACCGCTACAACATCGTTGCAACTGTGGAAACAGCGCCGTGACTCCGCCGTAACTTTGGTCATGGAAACATCGTTGTGTCTCCGCCGCAACACCGCCGTGACACCGACGTGACACGGCTGTGACACCGCTGTAACACCGCTGCAACTAGTGCGACACTGCTGAAACACCACTGTGACTCCGCCGTGACTTCGCTGTAAACTACAAAATGGAGAAGGTCGAGTATGTTCCTTTCATTCCACATACGTCTGTGCCTGAGAGTGTGATTTCACGTGTGCGGGATGGTGTCGCCTTGCCCTGAAATAGAATTGTTACAAATGGAGTTGGACCTTCTAGCAGAGATCGAGACAGATCATGTCTTAATGGAACTGCGGGAAAAAAAATCAAGAAAGAAGCTAAAGAAAAGGTCGTACTGGACGAGGCAGTGGCTTTTGAGGCGACAAGGGTTTGGCCATTATGATCATTTAATCCAAGAACTCTCTCTCGAAGACACCCAAAGCTATAAGAACTACCTGCGGATGCCCAAAGAACTGTTTGACGAAGTGCTCTCAAGGATTACGCATAGGATTAAGAAGAAGGACGCATTCTGGAGAAAGGCACTTGAACGTGGGATGCGCCTGGCAATAACACTACGTTATCTTGCTACAGGAGACAGCTACAAAAGCCTGTCGTATGCTTTAAGAACGGCCCCTAACACAATAAGCAAGATCATTTCAGAGACCTGTGAGGCAATAATCAACGAGTACTTGGAAGAAGTAATGCCATGCCCTAAAAATCATCCCGAAGAATGGAAGAAGGTTGCCAAAGAGTTTTCAAGCCGGTGGGACTTTCACCACACCATAGGTGCCCTGGATGGCAAACATGTGGCCATAAGGTGTCCTCCTTCAGGCGGGTTTCTATACTTCAACTATAAGGGATTCCACTCCATTGTACTGTTGGGGTTGGTAGATGCTGATTATAAATTCCTGTACGTGGACGTCGGGGCTTATGGTCATTCATCTGATGGTGGTGGGTTTTTTCTGACACGTAACTCTGTTAGGCTCTAGAAGCGAGCACAATTGGCTTACCTGATCCTGAACCCCTGCCAAACGACAACAAGCCAGTTCACTATCATTTGGTGGCCGATGATGCTTTCGCTCTCCGAACGTGGACGATGAAGCCCTTTCAGCGCAGGCACATGAGCCAAGAAGAACGTATCTTCAGCTACAGACTGTCCAGGGCAAAAGGGTAGTTGAAAATGCCTTTGGAATTATGTCAAGCAGGTAAGTTTAATTACTGTGGATCTCCTAAAATTGTGTTTATGTTTGTAATGAAAGTAATGTACCTATGTATTTTATGAACATAAAATTTGGCAACTACCTATTAGTGCTACTTTATGTCGTTTGATTATTTTCAAGTGTTCCGTATTTTTCTATATTTATGACTTCCATTCCAGATTCAGGTGTCTTCTTTCAACAATCCCCTTACTTCCGAAGAACGTAGAGTCGGTGTTTATGGCTGTTTGCTGCCTCAATAACCTATTACAAATGAGATACCCTACCGAACATTCCAGGCAGATTGACGTGGAAGACCCAGAAACACACGAAGTGAGACCAGGCCAATGGAGAGAAGGGGATAACCTTGTACCAGTGGAACCTCTCGTCAGGAACACTTCAACTGCGTCAGGAAAGACTGAGGGAATACTTGAAGGAGTACTATAACTCGCCTGCAGGTAGAGTCCATTGGCAAGACAACATGTCATGAAGTGCAACTGTTGTACTGAGTTCTAAAGATCAATAAATATAAAGTTCTTTTAATATTTCATAAAGTAATTAGCGATAATGTGTGTGTATTGCTACTCTTTAATAAAGTAAGTTATATAATAAACTTTTTTTTTATATTGCAGTGTATACACATGTAGCTTTTCTAATAATTATCTCAAGTAATAAACGGAGTGTGTGTGTGTGTGTGTGTGTGTGTGTGTGTGTGTGTGTGTGTGTGTGTGTGTGTGTGTGTGTGTTGCCATCCATTTGTATCAATTTGTATGTTAAACATTTTATTGTACTACATTGTAAGCGTATGAAACTCATCTAATATTCAGCAAGTATATGGTAAAAAGGATGTGTATATTTCTGTTCGCTAATAAATGTAAAGATGAACAGCACTTTGAAGAAATACTTTTCAGTGTGTGTGTGTGTGTGTGTGTGTGTGTGTGTGTGTGTAGGGGTATTGGAGATGTCTTCGCGTTAATGTGTGAGGAAGGGAGACGTACAGATATGATATGGGTGCAGGTGTGTCTATCTGAGTAGGGGGATTAGCGGGGAGAGGTGGGTTGGAAGAGAGAGAGAGAGAGAGAGAGAGAGAGAGAGAGAGAGAGAGAGAGAGAGAGAGAGAGAGAGAGGAGCATTATATGTCATCCAGCCATTCAGGTCAGGTCATGACCAGGTCGCGAAAGCTATTGGTTGAGCGGTCGGGAGAGAGGGGGGTGTCCGAAACGGGCTAACTTCCTTGCCAAACCTGGAGGTTACACTTTTATCGTATCCGACTGCACCCACAACTCTCTGATAAGAGGTAGGAGGAGTTGTAGTGGTGTCACGGCGGTGTTTCCATAGTTACAACTGAGTCACGGTGGTGTTGTAGTGGTGTTACGGCGGTGTTTCCATAGTTGTAACGGAGTCACGCCGGTGTTGCAGTGGTGTCACGGCGGTGTTTCCACAGTTGCAGCAGAGTCACCCCGATGTTACAACCTGTTTTCCTCCACCATCATGGGAACACCGCTGCAACACCGCGGTCATCATCATATCTTGTCACTCCACCACTGGAACCACTGGAGGGATCTTTCGTTTGCTTCCAGGAGATCTTGGTTGGAGCAGCTTGGGCCCAACACGCAGCCTCGGAGAATATGTTCCATTGTTTGATTGGGCTCACCACAGGGGCAGGCTGCGCTAGCCGCGAGTCCCCACCTCTGAAGGTTACCGTTTGTCTTGCCAACTCCAGCCCTGGCACGGTTTAGGGTTACCCACTCTTTCCTGTTAAACGATGTTTCGTTCGGGAGGTTTTCAGATGGTGGGGGGAGTGGCCCATGTGGTGGGGTCCTATTAATCTCCATCCACTGCTCATGCCGATATTGAGTTGGTGTGCGTCCTTGTTGCCCTATAACAGTGGCGAAGCTCTTGCGTGAGACAAGCCTTCGCCGCATTTCTTGGTGACCATACAGTGGGTGTCGGTTGTCGGTCAATTGCTTGTCCCGCTCCTACTTGGTGATGGCGTCACGTCTGATGGAGGGTGGCGCAATGCTTGCAAGGCTATATAGGGCCGGTAGTGGGGTCGACTTCAGGTTGCCTCTTATTATTCGGCAAGCCCGGTTTAATTCTGGGTCCACAGTTGTTGCATGGCAGGACCGTGCCCACACGGGGGCACAGTATTCCGCGGTGGAGTAGCATAGTGCCATGGCGGTTGTTTTTAGGGTTTGTGGGTCGGTTCCCCATGAAGAGTTTGCAAGTTTTTGTAATTGGTTGTTTCGGGTTGCGACTTTTTCTTTAAGTTTCCTTGTGTGCTCTTTAAAAGACAATGTCCTATCCAGAGTCACACCCAGATATACAGGATACTTGGTGTTTTCAAGTGTTTTGTTTTCCCAAGTGACCTTGAGGCTTCTTTCTGCTTGGCTGTTGTTAAGATGGAATGTGCAAACTTGGGTTTTTCCTGGGTTGGCATTTAGGAACCAACGTTTGTAGTAGGTTAATAGAGACTGCAGTGCATCTGTGAGGCTGGTTTTGATGGCATGGAAGGATTTTACTTGCATCGCAATGCAAAGATCGTCTGCATAGATAAATCTGCGGATGTTCTGGAATTGCGGCTGGTCATTGGTGTAAATGTTGAATAACATTGGAGCCAACACCGATCCCTGTGGTAATCCGTTCCTTTGTAGCCTCCACCTGCTTTTTTTGCTGTTCATCTCTACAAAGAACCTCCGGTTGTTCAGGAGGGACTCTATCACCCGGACAACGGTTGAATTTTTCACTAATTTGGCTACCTTAAATAGGAGAGCTCTGTGATTCACCATGTCATATGCCGCAGTGAGGTCAACGAAGACTGCTCCAGTTTTCAGTTGTTTTTCAAAACCGTCTTCTATGTATTGTGTGAGGTTCAGGACCTGGCCGCAGCAGGAGCGGCCAGGTCTAAAACCTGCCTGGTCGTGGGACAGTTGGTCATCCACTGTGGGTAGAATTCGGATCATAATCAAGCGTTCATACAACTTATACAGACAACACAGTAGAGAGATTGGTCTGTAGTTCTTAGGAGATGTTGGGTCTTTTTCCGGTTTTAAGAGAGCTACGACTTTGGCTTTTTTCCATGTTTTTGGTATCTTTAGAGTTGTTACACAGGTGTTCAGCAACTCAAGGAGCCATTGACGAGTTTTAGGTCCGAAATTATGTATCATTTCTGCTGTGATGCCGTCTAATCCAGATGCTTTGCCAAGTTTAATTGTTTTTATGCCTTCATCCAGTTCCTCTGTCGAAAATGGGAAGAATTGTTCTTCACTATTGTTCATATAGTCGGTCATTTCAACTTTCATGTTCTTTTTGTGTCCCCTTTCCTTATTTTTGGGTTTGCCATTCAATAGTAGTTGGTGTGCAACTTTGTCCGGGGTAACTGCAGCTACGCTTATGTTGGTATTCTTCTCGGTGTTTAGTTTCCGAATTGTTTTCCAGGCCTGTTTACTATTGTTAGTCATATCTATTCCGGTTATTAGTTCCTGTCATCTGTCCTTTTTTCCTGTGCTTATCAGGTCGAGCAGTGACTCGCCTAGTTGTATGGTGTTTTCAGAGAATGGATCGTCATTATATGCCTGTTGGTATTCCTGGTACAACATCTTACTTTGGTTGGTGAGACAAGGTATATACTGTTTTCTGTGCCCTCTTGGGATGTTCTTTGTTGCAACATTCCAGACAAGTTTTTGGAAATGTTCATAATCTCCAGGACATGGGTTAATGCTGGTTATTTCGGCCTCTAGTTCGGTTGTAAATTTTTCCCAATTTGCCTTTCGGAAATTAAATCTAGGTATTCGTTTGCTTTCGGTTGGTCTTAGAACAGGTCTGATCTCTATTGCCACTGGTCTATGTTGAGATCTTGGGATTGGTTTCAAGATGGATTTCTCAAAGTTGTTGAAGAGTTTGGATGAGGCAAAAGCTAAATCGGGGTTGTAGCCTCTTCTCCATTTAGCACTTAAGAAAGATGGTCTGTGCTTGGCATCATGGAGGAGGATGAGATTTTTATTCAGAGCCCAGAGTTCCACTTCTTCACCATCCTTGTTTGTCTGGCTGTAGCCCCAGGTGGTACTGTGACTATTAAAATCACCGATAACCAAGCAGGCTTTTTCGCCGTTCAGGTTGTGGTTTGCTGGCCAGACAAATGGTGTTGGAGGAGGTTTATACACTGATGTGATGATGAGGTGTTCGGTTTCGACTTGAAGGATTTCGATTCCATCAGCGGAGTGATTACTACAGCTCTGGATGTTCGATTGATCTCTTGTATAAATAGCACTGCCATGGACAGGGCTTGGTTGGTGGATAACAAGATTCATGCCAGGGATGTTTCTTGGCCGTGAGCTGCAGTGTGTCTCTTGTAAACATAAGATATCGGCTTTCAGAGTTCCAAGGATCTCTAATTTTGCCGACGAAAGTCCTTCAGCATTAAAGCTGATGATTTTGGATAGTGTCATCTCCGAGGGCCGAGGGTTGATCCTTTTACCACCCTAGAGTGCTTGTGGCTTTGTGTAGTGCAGCAGTTGGTCTCCTTTCGGATAAAAGGGGCACCACGTGAAGGTCTGCTGCTTGCGGTGACAGCGTGGTGTACGAGGAAACTCCGTGGTGACTCCGTTGTGACTCCGCCGTGACACGGGCCCACGGAAACACCGGCATGACTCCGCTGTGACTTTTTTGGACAGTTCAAAAAAGTTTCCATTAAGACGCTACTCGTGGAAACAATGGAAACACCGGCGTGACTCCGGCGTGACTCATGGAAACACCGCTGTGACTTGGGAGGAAACACCGCTGTAACACCGCTGCAACTAGTTGCACTGGGGTCACGGTGGAGTTTCCATCAAAAGTTTCCTATGTGGGAAGGCCCCTTTACTGACATCACTACTAATTCCTGTGTCCAAATCATTGATGTAAATAATAAAAAGCAGCGGACCCAGCACCGACCCCTGTGGGACTCCACTCGTGACACTGCCCCATTCAGACTTTTTACCATTGATTTGCACTCTATGCCCTAATTCATTTCAAAATTTTCCCATCTACGCCGTGAGCCTGTAATTTTAGTAATAGTCGGTGATGAGGGACTTTGTCGAACGCTATACTGAAATCTAGATACAGTATGTCATAATTTTCATCTCTGTCAACCGCCTCGATTACTTTAGTGTAGAAGGACAACAGATTAGTAAGGCATGAATTAGATTATGCTTCTCTAGATGGTCCCGAATCCTCCCGGCTATAATTGACTCCAACATCTTCCCTACAACTGATGTTAAGCTAATTGGGCGATAATTTGAGGTGGCTGACTTGTCTCCCTTTTTGAAAATCGGCGTCACATTAGCTACTTTCCATTGATTGGGCACATAACCGGAATTTACCGACATCTTAAAGATATCGGTAAGTGGGCCACTGAGGACCTCCTTGTATTCTTTCAGGACCCGTGGGAATATTTTGTCTGGGCCCGGCGATTTGTTTTTCTTCAACCTACCAATCTCATCCTGGACTACTTGCCTAGTAATGATCACATCCCTCAACTTATCGTTATCTTCACCCTCATATACCTGAACTCTCTCTGGAATGGTTGTTAGATTTTCCTGCGTGAAAACTGAGACGAAATAGTTATTCAACATTTGACTCATATTTTCTCCATTCTCAACGAGCTCACCTGTGTTTGTTTTCAACGGTCCAATAGGCGCACCTAACATCACCAAATGTGGGGTACAAACCGCCATAGACGGTAATGGGCTAAAGAGTAGCCTATCCGGATATTTTATTTTTATTTATTAATGATCCACGAGACATTCTAGAGTTAAATCAAAGTATGTGCTTATCTTTGTATTCATTCATACACACATTGGTAATATTTCTGTGGTGTCTGATTCACTTATTTGAGTGAAATTCGATTGTGATAAACAGTCACAAATTTGTGTCACTAGTAAAAATCAAACTAGTAGTGTAAGTTTAGCCTCCATAAAATATACAGAAATAGATGTATATGAAAGCTCACGAAGTCACAATAAGTGACATCACCTGCTATGCACAGTAAAAATATACTTATGTAAGGTATCTGATACCTGCAAAATGGCGTGCGCTACCGCCTCGGGCCACAGACTGTTGCCAGATTGCCGTACTCAACCGCTTATACTTCCCGACTTTCTACCCCAAAACTGTCTTCTGGGCTCCAATAACGAAACTCATTTATAGTTATCGTTAAAAGAGTTAGATCCTGATGTTTCTTGGCAATAGTTAGGCGTCAGAAACCGGTAAATACTACCGGTAGCAAAACACCACAAACGGCCGGCACACCACCGAAGTCTCTCACTTTAGCAAACGATTCCGTAGAGCGCCTAAAGATCTCTTCGCTTCCCACTCTACCATTACCACTGCCACCGAAACTGCAGAAGACGATAGGCTGAGTACTTTCCCCTGGTAAAATATCCTCAATCCTGTCAGAAACGTGCTGTATACCTGCCCCGGGAAAGCAAACTCTTATAAGTCTATTCCCCTTATCCCTTGAACAAAAGTACCTGTCAATGAGCCTGATTTGACTGTCTCCAACAACTAGAACTTTCCTAGGAACGGCGCCAGGAGAGGGAAGGGGAGCTGAAACAGGAGGAAGGGGGGAGGAAGAGGGTGGTAACACGCAGGACTGTGTGGAAGGGAAGACAGTAGGTATATATATATATATATGTGGATATATATATATATATATATATATATATATATATATATATATATATATATATATATATATATATATATATATATATATATATATATATATATATATATATATATATATATATATATATATATATATATATATATATATATATATATATATATATATATATATATATATATATATATATATATATATATATATATATATATATATATATATATATATATATATATATATATATATATATATATATATATATATATATATATATATATATATATATATATATATATATATATATATTTATTTATTTATTTATTTATTTATTTATTTATTTATTTATCTATCTATTTATTTATTTATCTATTTATTTACATTAACATTTCAGAATTATTTTTACTTCTATTACCATTGTTATAATCTGACCATAGGTAAAATATGGCAGAATCAGAAAACATTCCAGCAACATGGGCTCCACGACACCGAGGACCGAGCCCCCTCTCCCCCTCCACCCGCCTCCCAGTCAGGATCAGAGCTGATGGCTGGATCTCCCGGGTCATCGTGATTTGGTTCCCGGCTCTGGGCAACGTAGAAAATGGAACAGCTCAGATCAGAGGAACGCGTGATCCAGATACGGATCCGCCTAAATGGAAGGGATAATATCATTCTCTGCATTGCATATTTCATACAACAGAGAATTCTGGGCACGAACATCTCATGGGAAATAAATCTTGAGAGTGAGATGCATAAGACAGCGCACTGGCTGGGTCGATAACAATTGTACTAAAGAATTCCTATCTGGTCTAGAATTTCTAGATGATATATAAATAATTGAAAGGCATGCACAAAAAAAAAAAAAAAAATTCCGTGGCACAGTACATACCATGTTCAGCCTATCATTCAGCAACCTGACGGGCGGAAAAAGGTTTTCTCTGACAAACAATAGTTATTATTCCCCACTGAACAAGAGGATGGGGATGTGTAGTGTATGTGGTCCTATTCGTACCAAAAGATAAGTTAGAGAGCTCCAAGCTTTCTCCGAGATGGTGGGCACGAGTCTAGCACGTGATCAAAACTTTGGACAATGACACACACACACACACACACACACACACACACACACACACACACACACACACACACTGGCTGGAGTAGGTAGGAAGACACCTACCGAACGGGAGCAAGCCACTCCCAGTGAGGTATATATGGGAAGCGAGGAGGGTGCTGAAGCCCTCCATAGACCCTTCCCATGTCCTCACTAACCGTTTCCCTATTGTCTCATCAACACCAGAGAGTAGTTCAGCATGCTCTCTAAAGACAGATCCTCTCTCTATCCACACCACACTACATTCACACAACATACACACTTTTTCCCTAAATTAAAAATTCAAAATGGCGAACCATAACCATGCCTCGGAGTCCCCGCCTGGGGGGGGGGACTACAAATTCCCCCAAGGAGGACTGCCCTTCTGGCTGCCGACTTGAAAGGTGTCTTGTTAACTCCTCGAACCTCTTTATTATCAATTTCTGCAACATTTGCGGTCTTCGTTCTAATTTTCATTCTGTGGAACACCATTTCTCCTCCTCTAAACCTCACCTTCTTTTCCTCACCGAAACAGAGGTTACTGTGGCTACTGACAGCAATCTCTACTCTGTTCCCTCCTACTATCTCTATCCTAAATTTCAATCCAAAGCTGGATGTTGCGTCTACGTGCGCAACATCACTAGCTCTCGTGCCCACGACCTTGACTCTTCAGAATTTTCCACCATCTGGCTAAGACTTCATTGTCATTCATTACTAAATACATCTGTGCTGTTTATCTCTCACCTAACTCTATTAACTTTGTAAAATTCTTTGACTATTTGAACTCTAAAGTTGAGCACATATTGACCCTCTCTCCCTTCGCTGAAATCTCCATCTTGGGAGATTTCAATGTTCACTACAACTTTGCTCTCTTCAGTGACCTAGAGCAGTTGGTTCAGCACCCTATACGTATTCCCGACCGTCTTGGAGACCGGTCCAACATACTAGACATCTTCCTTACCTCTCTAACCCTTCTGCTTAATCTGTCAAACTGTTCTCTCCGTTGGGCTCCTCCGATCACAACCTTATTTCTGTATCCTGTCCTATCGCTCCTATACACCCTCTGGACCCACCGAAGAGGCGATGCTTTTGGCATTTTGCTTCAGCTCGGTGGAACGACCTGAGGATGTACTTTTCCGATTTCCCGTGGAATGATTACTGCATCCAGGATAGAGACCCCTCTGTGTGTGTCTAGCGCATCACAGAGGTGATTGTCTCTGGAATGGAGGCATACATTCCACGTACTTTCTCTACTCCTCATGCTAAAAAGCCTTGGTTTAATCACGCTTGTTCTCGTGCTGTCAAAGATAGAGAGGCAGCTAACAAAAGGTACCAGAGCCTTCGAACTGCCGCTAACCATGATCTTTACATTTCCGCCCGGAATCGTGCCAAATCTATTCTTCGATTTACCAAAAACTCCTTTATCCATAGCAAATGTCAACACCTTGCTTTCTCTAATTCTTCCAGAGACTTCTGTCACTTAGCCAAAAATATCTCCTCCAATTTCACTTCTTCCTCTTTCCCGTCTCTTCTGAACCCAGACGGCAGCACTGCCGTCTCATCCATCTCTAAGGCTGAGCTCTTCACTCAAACTTTCTGTAACAATTCCACTTTGGACGATTCTGGGCACATTCCTCCTACTTATTCCACCTCTGACTCCTTCATGCCTGTTATTAAGATTTTTAAGAATGATGTTTTCTATGCCCTCTCTGGTCTCAATTCTCAGAAGGCTTATGGACCTGATGGAGTGCCTCCTATTGTCCTTAAAAACTGTGCTTCCGTGCTGACACCCTGCCTGGTCAAACTCTTTCGTCTCTGCCTATCAACAGCTACCTTTCCTTCCTGCTGGAAGTACGCCTTCGTACAACCTGTGCCTAAGAAGGGTGACCGTTCCAATTCCTCAAACTACCGCCCTATATCTTTACTTTCCTGTCTATCTAAAGCTTTTGAATCAATCCTTAACCGGAAGATTCAAAAGCACCTTTCCACTTCTAACCTTCTATCTGATCGCCAGTATGGGTTCCGCAAGGGGCGTTCTACTGGCGATCTTCTTGCTCTCTTAACTGATTCTTGGTCATCCTCTCTTAGCCGTTTCGGTGAAACTTTCTCAGTTGCGCTAGACATATCGAAAGCCTCCGATAGACTCTGGCACAAGTCTTTGCTTTCTAAACTGCCCTCTTTAGGAGTCTGTCCTTCTCTCTGTTCATTTATTTCCAGTTTCCTTTCCAGCCGTTCTATCTCTGCTGTGGTAGACTGTCACTGTTCTTCCCCTAAACCTATCAACAGTCCTATTATTCATCAGTGATCTTCTTTCCATAACAAACTGTCCTATCCACTCATACGCTGATGACTCCACTCTGCATTATTCAGCTTCTTTCAACAGAAGACCCTCTCAACAGGAATTACATGACTCCAGGCTGGAGGCTGCAGAAAGCTTCACCTCAGACCTTATTACCATTTCCGATTGGGGTAAAAGGAACCTTGTGTCCTTCAATGCCTCAAAAACACAGTTTCTCCACCTATCAACTCGACACAGTCTTCCAAACACCTATCCCCTATTCTTCGACAACACTCAGCTGTCACCATCTTCAACATTAAACATCCTCGGTCTATCCTTAACTCAAAATCTCAACTGGAAACGACACATCTCCTCTCTCACTAAGTCAGCTTCCTCGAGGTTGGGCGTTCTGTATCGTCTCCGCCAGTTCTTCTCCCCCGCACAGTTGCTATCCATATACGGGGGCCTTGTCCGTCCTCGTATGGAGTATACCTCTCACGTTTGGGGGGGGCTCCACTCACAGAGCTCTCCTGGACAGAGTGGAGTCTAAGGCTCTTCGTCTCATCAGCTCTCCTCCTCATACTGATAGTCTTTTACCTCTTAAATTCCGCCGCCATGTTGCCTCTCTTTCTATCTTATATCGTTATTTTCACGCTGACTGCTCTTCTGAACTTGCTAACTGCATGCCTCCCCCCCTCCCGCGGCCCCGCTGCACACGACTTTCTACTCATGCTCATCCCTATACTATCCAAATCCCTTACGCACGAGTTAACCAGCATCTTCACTCTTTCATCCCTCACGCTGGTAAACTCTGGAACAATCTTCCTTCACCAGTATTTCCTCCTGCCTACGACTTGAACTCTTTCAAGAGGAGGGTGTCAGGACACCTCTCCTCCCGAAATTGACCCCTCTTTCGGCCACCTCTTTAGATTCTTTTTAGGAGCAGCGAGTAGCGCTCTTTTTTTATTATTGTTTCGTTTTTTGTGCCCCTGAGCTGTTTCCTTTGTTGTAAACACACACACACACACACACACACACACACACACACACACACACACACACACACACACTACAACAAACAAACGCACACAAACCCAATTTTTAATACTCTACGAAAAGCTCTCAGTAAGCGATGCACCTGCAGAAGATAATCCCAACACAAACATGTAAGAAAGCCGTCAACGCCTGCTCTAGCCACACCTTACACTCTGCGAACACAAGCACCCAGCACACACCTTCACACCCTCGCCTTTACAGTCTAAGCACGTCGTGGTGGCGGCGTTCATCCTCCCTCCACGGCCATCACAGGTGCCGCAGGGCCTCTTTCTGTCTAACTTGAGGGTTCGCCAGCCACCGACCATCAGTTGCTCCAGGGACACAACCAGCCGGTGCTCCATGGGAGGGGGCTGACGGCGCCTTCCTCGTCCGCCACCACCTGGGCCAAAGAAGCTGAAGCCACCCAAGTCGTCGTCCTCGTCTTCTTCGCCAGAGCCGCCCCCCATGCCGCCGCCGAAGAACATGTTGAACACGTCCATGGGGTTCCTGAAGCCACCGCCGCTCTGAGAAGACGAGATAATGAACGGGTCAGTGAGAGAGAGAGAGAGAGAGAGAGAGAGAGAGAGAGAGAGAGAGAGAGAGAGAGGCCCTGACACAGATTCAACAGGTGAGCGCCATAAACAAACACCTGTAGATGCTGTTGCCGCTAAAACGTCTCTCCCCTTTAAGTCTGCCTGACTCTAACGGCTTATTTACGACTGGCCCGCCCGCGGCTGATGACCCAATCATTACGTATGCCTTAATATTCCCTCAACTTGGATCACTTCCCTTCGACTTAGCACACACACCCATGATTCACGACTTATAACCGCCAAGAATTCATGACTTTTACTTACAGCCTACTCCTTCTCCCCTACGACTCATGATTTACAATTGACTCGTTCTTTACTTCTCTCTGACTAACCCTCCCACGGCTCAGGACTTTCCATTGCTTAAGACTTTACGTTCGGTATTGTCAAACGCTTCCACCCCTCACATCAACTGATTCCAAAGGCCGAAAAGGAGATCAAGTCAGGTTCTAATGAGTGTTTTTGTTGGTTCATGGTACACAAGAAGAGTCAAACTACCAGAAGGGTCATAAAAGTACCCATCGAAATGCCCGAAACTCTTGCGAAAGTTTTGTAAAATATGTGTTCTTGGGCGTCGGTGTTTAAAAATATGAACCTATGTTTCCTCCACTCACGGCAACTTAGCTTCCACTTCCGAATTATACTTTCCCCTGAATCGCGATTTACTCCCTACTCAGTACGACGACTCTGGGTTTTTAATGTACGAGTCGCCTCATTGTAAGGTGCTTTGGCTCATAATGATAAGGTTGTGTTTGCTTTCCTCTTGCTAAATCAGAAGACGGAAGTTTTGAATTGATAATCGCGTAGTTCTGAAGTCAAATTCCGCAGCACTCTCAACTTACTAACTATATGCCTCCTTCCCGTCCTTCCGCGGCTCCGCTCCACACGACATTCTACTCTTGCTTATCCCTATGCTATCCAAATCCTTTATTAATGAGTTAACCAGCATCTTCATTCCTTCTTCTGATAAACTCTGGAACAGCCTTCCTTTGTCTGTAATTCCTACTGTCTACGACTTGGACTCTTTTAGGAGAAAAGATCACGACACCTTTCCTTTCGAAATTGACCCTCTCATTTTGGCATCTCATGCTATTTTCTTTATAGGAGTAGTGCAGAGCAGGCTGTTTGTATTTTTTGTTTTGTGTGTGTGTGTGTTTTGTCCTTGAGCTGCTTTCTCTGCTGTAAAAAAATATGTTCGCTTCCAGTCACCACTTCAGCCGCGCCTTGTGATCAAATGGCTCAAACAGCGAACCGTGTAATTGAACCTTTTAATCAAAAGATCTCAAGACTGCAACCACCAATCAAAATAAATAGTAATGTATTATCAAGTTTTTGCTCATCAATAACTGAAGAACCACTAATACGTAAGACAATTTTATACCACGCTGGATAATCATGCGCCATGCCTCGAGTCACACCCCCAGAAGACAGAGCGTGTTGATGGCACAATTATTTCGTCCGTGGTGTCCTTGCGGCCTTGTGATTCTATAGTGTTTACTAAATTAACCTGATTTTATGTCACTGTCTACTTGCTAGCTGAGGTAACACTATCAAATGGAAGGAACCTTTATCAAGTAATCAAGGTTCATCATTAGGCACGATTAGTTCACTACTAAAACAAAGGCCTTTCCCAGCGTTTTGTAGTTATAGCTCTCTGGTGTCTATTGCATTCACTCCTACCTCTGCAAAGATACTGTTCTCATCTCCCCGCCGGGATCTATCTATGCCTGTGTTCCTGTGGTGCCGCTCTGTTAATAAGGCTACCATCATGCGAATTCCGTTTGTCACACGCGCTGGATGGCTCCCAAGAGACTTATACAATGTTGACGCCTAGCCAATTATATATACCAATACTAAAGACTGGCCATGTATCTATCTATACTAAAGACTACCCATTTAACTTCCGGTCATAGCGATTAGACATTTATCTACCTACCTTTTCTAAAGACTAGCCATTTATCTCCCTATCAAAACGAATAGCCATTTATCTACCTATCATAACGACTAGCCATTTATCTACTCATCAAATGGTTAGGGCTTCGTCTACTTACAATAACGTTTTGTCTTTTTTTTTTCATTTATTTACTCACTTTTTCATCTGATTGCGTTCATGTCGTATTATTCATTTCCAGCAATGCTAACTTTTATTTTTTTACAAAGCTTCAACCACAGACGAATTTATATATCTCGACTTTCTCCTAATTCTTTAGGGTCGCATCCCTACCATTCGTCGCCAGGTGATGTGATATGTACGCTACCTTGAAGAATCGCTAATCGTCAGCATCTTCCATCACTATTACTCTACCGCAGGACAAAGTTTATCCCTAATGTTCTTCACCTCTCTGCCCGATGTTAGTGTTCTCCATCCTGCCACGGGAAATGTTCTAGTTTCTCCTCGCGTCTCGTTCTTTGGTGTCCTCTGTCTGGGTTGCCACTCTGTCAGTTCGGTCCTCTCTGTCTGTTATTAGTCAAACGCATGATATGACCTGATTATTTCCACCTGTTTTTTCCATCTTATACCCAACATTTTGTTATCATTTCCTCTTCGGGCACTTCTTTGGTTTCTCTCTAAAACATGTGGGAAACACCAGCCTACTAAACCGAATGTAAGGACTGGAAGGATAAACTGATATTGCACCTTTCTCTTCAGGGAAAATGATTGGTTGTTATTCATGATATTACTATGTTCACCAAAGGCGCCCCAACTCAATCCTATTTCCCTGACTTTTGCGAGGACTGGGACTGCATGAATTATTTGTCCTAGATATGTGTTTAACTCTACTTCCTCAAGTGTTTCGTTTCTTTTTTTTCGGCCAACTGGTTATTAAACATTCATCATATTTATTTTTTTCATATGCCAATCTTCTTATCTAGTTTCACAATGTATGAGCTTCCTGGGCCATTCTTCGTAATTTTTTATTTATTTATATTTTTTTTTTAGAGTCGCTAAGTCATTTGTGAATCTAACGTTGTCAAGGTATTCGTCGTCTATCTTCATTCCTTCGTATGTTGCCACACTCATCAGACCTCTTAACACTTCTTCCAAGCAAACTTCATGTACCCTTAGACTCTGCTCGTGATACTGGTGCCACGACCGTCACCTGTTGACGACTTTGATATTGAGTTGTGAAGCCAGTTTCCTTAAAATGATTTACGACGATACGCTGCATTGAAAAAAAGAAAACTGCTCTGAAAGTATTCAACACATAGATTGCACGCAAAAAGTCTGTAACTACCTTCTTGCCTTTATACATAATCTACTTATCCAAAAAGGCAGCTCTAAGTATTCATATAATGATTTGTGCAGTTGCTCAGACTAGCCATCTACTTATTCACTATTCTACACTACACTTACACTTTACTTGTCTGTCACTTAGTATCATAATCTATACTCATTTGTCCTTATCAGTTCACTACACAACAGCTACTTAATGAAAATAAAGTGTATTAAATTTGAGAGCATTCATTACATGGGTTGTATGTTTCAAGTCCCAGCACATCTTTGTTTATAAGATCACAGCCACTCCTTGTCCATGCCTGCAGACCACACAAACTCTCTGGCCCTGTCTGTCTATCCCGCTATTTCTGGCAGGCTAAGCGGTGACCAGAATCAAACCACGTTATTTAAGTAGACGGCCTCACTTCAAGTTGTGATTCACTTGAGAGAGAGAGAGAGAGAGAGAGAGAGAGAGAGAGAGAGAGAGAGAGAGAGAGAGAGAGAGAGAGAGAGAGAGAGAGCAGTTCATCAGGCAATACGGACATAAACGGGCCCTAAGCCGTACACGCACCATTTAGCCGGGATTGGTTCAGGAGAAGACACCAGTGCGGGGACCCAGGCTGCCTCGAGGTTAGTCAAGGTGGCGGCGTTGGCATGGGTGAAGTTTTAATCCATTCTCCGGATAACTTGAGGTGTTACGTCGAAGAAACTGAGTTATTACGTCGAAGCAAAGGGGTTTTAAATACTACGTCTAAGTAAACTGATGTGATTTGCTTGGTCGAAGTAGGTTTAGATGAGTTTTTATCAACCAAAAAGATCATACGACAGTGGCGCGTTGTCACGTCTACCCTACGACGACACCCCCAGGGATATCCATGTCTCGCAGCTATAAAGGGGGACAGGGAATACAAGAGACTTACAGGTCTGATCCTCTATCCTTCTGCACAGATATCCACAACTCCATATACTCGTTCTGCGTGAGTCCATTACACCGTGGGCCAAGCCAATCCGCAGTAAGACCTTAACCTGACTCACCTTTATTCTGCACTACGCTACTTGAAGTGTAAACAGATAAAGTTGTTAGCATACGCTAGAGCTGCGAGTGGCGGCGTTAATTAACGTGGCGGCCCTTTGAGCTTGTTATGGGCCAGTGTAACATCCGGGTTACCACAGTTTACCTTCCCCAGGTTTCCCCAGATACCAATTTGTCGACCATCCCGAGAGGAAGGATGAACAGCACGCCGACTGCCTAGGCCGGGATTCGAACCCATGCCCACTGATTTGTAGTCAGGGATGCTAAATACTGCACCACGGAAGCGTATACTACACTATAGTCAGGCTCAGCTATGTAGTCCGATTAGGCGGGGACCACTCGGAAAGTCCCCTAGCCAGAGCTCTGCCAAATCGTATTTAATGTATACAAAATATTTGATACACAATTTCAAATAGTACATAGCTGACATATGAGTGAGAGAGTGATGTATTGGGCGTGATGTGGCAGGGCTGTGATGAGGTTTGGAACCCACCCAAAAGGACTTCATATTTGTGTTGGACTATACTTAGGTATATCATAGTCCTCGCCACACGCGTGAACAGGCGGTACTGTTTCAGCTACTAAGCACTCCACTTGATCATGGCTCGAAAGACCTGAAGTCCCACTGGGTCCGCCTCCTCATGCATTTTTTTCTTCTTTTTTTTTACAGCAGAGGACACAGTGCAAGGGCTATATATATATATATATATATATATATATATATATATATATATATATATATATATATATATATATATATATATATATATATATATATATATATATATATATATATATATATATATATATATATATATATATATATATATATATATATATATATATATATATATATATATATATATATATATATAAAGCCCGCTACTTACTGCTCCTAAATAGAGTAGAGTGGCCAAAAAGAGAAATCAGTTTCGGGAGGAGAGGCGTCCAGATACCCTCCTCTTGAAAGAGTTCAAGTCGTAGGCAGGAGGAAATACAGATGAGGGAAGATCGTTCCAGAGTTTACCAGCGTGAAGGATGAATGAGTGAAGATGCTGGTTAACTCTTGCAGAAGTGGCTTGGACAGTATAGGAATGAGCTTGATCAGAAAGTCGTGTGACGCGAGGCCGCAGGAGGGGGGGGAGGCATGCAGTTAGCAAGCTCAGAACACCATTCTGCATAAAAATATCGATAGAAGATAGAAAGAGAGGCAACATTGCGGTGGAATTTAAGAGGTAGAAGACTATTAGAAAGAGGAGGAAAGTTGATTAGACGAAGAGCCTTAGACTTCACTCTGTCCAGAAGAGCTGTGTGAGTGGAGCCCCCCCACACATGAGATGCATACTCCATACGAGGGCGGATAAGGCCCCTGTATATGGATAGCAACTGTGCGGGAGAGAAAAAGTGGCGGAGACGATACAAAACGCCCAACCTCGAGGAAGCTAATTTAGTGAGAGAGGAGATGTGAAGCTTCCAGTTAAGATTTTGAGTTAAGGATAGACCGAGGATATTTAGTGTTGAAAATGGTGACAGCTGAGTGTTGTCGAAGAATAGATTATAGGTGTTTGGAAGATTGTGTCGAGTTGATAGGTGGAGAAATTGAGTTTTTGAGGCATTGAAGGACACAAGGTTCCTTCTGCCCCAATCGGAAATGATAGCAAGGTCTGAGGTTAAGCGTTCTGCAGCCTCCAGCCTGGAGTCATGTAATTCCTGTTGAGAGGGTCTTCTGTTGAAAGAAGTTGAATAATGCAGAGTGGAGTCGTCGGCGTATGAGTGGACAGGACAGTTTGTTATGGAAAGAAAATCATTGATGAATAACAGGAAGAGAGTGGGTGATAGGACAGAGCCCTGTGGAATACCATTGTTGATAGGTTTAGGGGAAGAACAGTGACCATCTACCACCGCAGAGATAGAACGGCCGGAAAGGAAACTGGAGATAAAGGAACAGAGAGAAGGATAGAATCCGAAAGAGGGCAGTTTAGAAAGCAAAGACTTGTGCCAGACTCTATCGAAGGCTTTCGATATGTCTAGCGCAACTGAGAAAGTTTCACCGAAACGGCTAAGAGAGGATGACCAAGAGTCAGTTAAGAGAGCAAGAAGATCGCCAGTAGAACGCCCCTTACGGAGCCCATACTAGCGATCAGATAGAAGGTTAGAAGTGGAAAGGTGCTTTTGAATCTTCCGGTTAAGGATTGATTCAAAAGCTTTACATAGACAGGAAAGTAAAGATATAGGGCGATAGTTTGAGGGATTGGAACGGTCACCCTTCTTAGGCACAGGCTGTACGAAGGCGTACTTCCAGCAGGAAGGAAAGGGAGATGTTGATAGGCAGAGACGAAAGAGTTTGACCAGGCAGGGTGTCAGCACGGAAGCACAGTTCTTAAGGACAATAGGAGGCACTCCATCATGTCCATAAGCCTTCTGAGAGTTGAGGTCAGAGAGGGCATAGAAAACATCATTAGGAAGAATCTTAATAATAGACATAAAGAAGTCAGAGGGGGGATGAGTAGGAGGAATATGCCCAGAATCGTCCAGGGTGGAGTTCTTACAGAAAGTTTGAGCGAAGAGTTCAGCCTTAAAGACAGATGAGACGGCAGTGCTGCCGTCAGGATTAAGGAGAGGAGGGAAAGAGGAAGAAGTGAAATTGGAGGAGATATTTTTGGCAAGATGCCAGAAGAAGAATTAGAGACCGCAAAGTTTTGGCATTTTCTATTAATGAATGAGTTTTTGGTAAGTCGGAGAATAGATTTGGCATGATTCCGGGCAGAAATATAAAGATGATGGTTAGCAGGAGTGCGAAGGCTAGAGAGTAATCGTCAGAATCTCCAGGGACTCGGCAAGGACTTCTACATCATCGGTAAAAACAAGATCACCATTCCTGGTTTTGCCGGTAAGGTAGCGTTAAAGATTGGAATATACGTGGCCTGGGTGTTCGTATCCGTTACATTGGCCCTTGACTCTTTAGTGGGTAAGAACCCATTACCCCGGGGCACAGGGCCGGTATGATATCTGGGTTACCACAGCTTACTTTCCCCAGGTTTCCTCAGACAATTTTTGACCAGCCCGAAATGGAAGATGATCAAAAGTGTGAACTGCGCGCCGACCGTCAATAGGATAGGTTCCAGCACGGCCTCGGATTCGTATCTGAGCCCACTAACCACTGCACCACGGAGGCTCTCTGCCAATAGATGTTCCACAATTACTTTGATCCACAACTCTGCCTATTACCCGCTCCATACAAGTGTGAAAAACGGACAAGGACACTCCAGTGTTCACAGGAAAGAAGGTGGATACAGACCCTTTACCTCCCCCTTCCCCATCACATAATTTACAGCACTCTCACTCATAAATCAATAGACCGACATTTCTTGCAGAAATTGCACGGTGTGGCGAGACATCCCATTGTGCCTCACACTGGACTGAATCAACAAAGCTTTCTTAGATCATCATAGACTGATAAAACCCCATGTCGATACTCAAGTCAGCGCACCGTCAGCATGCTGATATTTTAGTTACCGCCATGCCAGGAGTGAACCTGGACTGCTCATATATCGGCCACAGATCCGCATGTCATAGGTGGGCACACAGAATAAAAACCCAGTAGTTGATGCAGTCCTGACGGCTCCCTTCCTCTTTCCAGATAGGGACGACCAGCCAGAATACCTGAATGTCATACGTAAGTTAAGACTTCATGCAAGCGACGGATCATGCCCGCACTTCTTGCCTTGAGTGGCCCCACACTGCATGAAGATGCAAACTCCAATGGCCTTTCAACTATTCAACTTTGTTACAGACTCTCTGCCTTCAACACAGGATGGAGTTTCGTCAATGGGTGGATCACGTAGTAGATCAATGTTATATTAAACAAAGTTTCTGTTCTCATGTTCGTTTCATTAGCATTACAGGTCTGATTTGATTACCATTGCATACTTCTCAGCTGTTGCGACAGTAGTATTTTAGAAAAGGTAGAACCATCACAAATTACACAATACTTCCACGCCCATGTTCGATTCAATAGTGTTACAAGCCTGTGGTGAGCAAAGGCCCCTTTCGTTTTGATTACCTCACTAAACATGGGCAATCTCTCCTCAGGTAACCGTTTACCGATCGACCCACGCGAATGGATGGACAGGTAGATGAGTTGTAACCTGCCTGGTCCAAAGCAACCAGTTTGTGATGCGTACTGCTACCAACGACGCTACTTCTAACGAGGCTGTTAAGTTCCTGTCGAATTAACTACATAGGGACGTAGATGGATACATAGATAGATAGATAGATAGACAATCGGAAAAGCATTTAGATCGTTAGATATAAATAGAGAAAGATAGATAGATAGATGGAGATAGTTATAACAAAACGATAGATACGTATATAGATAGATAGATGGATAGATAGATAGATAGTGGGTTGGTAAGTAGGTAGGGCGGGAGGGAGGTATACAGATAGGTTGGTAGATCAATAAGTAAACACACACACACACAAACAGACAAACACACACACACACACACACACACACACACACACACAGACAAACACACACACACACACACACACACACACACACACACACACACACACACAGAGGGAGAGAGAGAGAGAGAGAGAGAGAGAGGGGATAAATGGATTTACCAGTGAAATATTGATACATTGAAATGGACGAACACATACGGATAAAAAAGTGAGCCGAGATAGATAGATAGAGAGAGAGAGAGAGAGGGGGTCGTAGACACAGACGACTGTGAGTAATGCCGAAAACGTTAGCCAACATTGACATTGTCATGCTATGACGTCACTAATGCCATCTCTCTCTCTCTCTCTCTCTCTCCTCACCCCTACGTGCATGCCTACCTATTTGCCAACACACATACATGCGTATATACAAATCGATCTTTCAGGAATCATATACCTCCACTATTTCTAGAAAGTTCGTTAATTGAACAGGTTCATCACACGTGCATATTGACGAAAATTTAAATTAGAGCTACCACATAGATGATGTATGTTTTAAATTAGCAAAAATATGTGGTATATTATATAGGATCCGTCATCAACCTACTACCGGTGCTCTGCTAAGTATTTACTACACATTGTGCTATCCTCACATGACTTACTGCATATCCATTTGGGCGTCGACCTGGCCATCATTCTCAAATAAATAAAAAATATCCCAAAATATAGTTATTAAATGCATACTTTTCATGAAAAAATATGATTCAACAAACCAGATATATCACTCTCTGAATATTCTTAAATTTGAATCTATTAGGTAGTAAATATTTTATATGTTTGCTTATTTATCGAAACCTCAACCACTATCCTTGTAACAAAGTTTTCCAAGTTTGTAGACTGTTTACAACACTAGCCGTAACAATGTTAATCTGCTTTGTCCTCAGTTCCGCACAATCTCCTTCAACAACAGTGTGTTATGTAATTGTCCGAAATTATGGAATTATCTAACTGCTGACATTAAGAACTCATTAATAGTAACTTATTTTAATTCAAAAAGAAAGTGAATAAGTATTTATTTACATTTCAAACACATGAAGGGCAATAACATCTTTAATGCTCATTAAAATTTGTCCATGTATTTAGACATATTGAATATTAACTGTCATGGTTTGTAAATATAAGAGATTCGATGTTTTGGGGGAACAATTTTACGTATTTGAATCTATGTATTATGTAAGTATATGTGTATGCGCTATGTGCATTTATATTTATAAGTACGTTTTTTTTTATTGTATACAAAGTCTCTATTTATGTACATGTGTATGTGTAGCTATAAAAAGTGTACCTAAGTAATATTTACTTTGTGAATCTACTAGATGTGTATTATATTAGTTTTGCCTGTGGTGCCTGTTAATCATTTATGTTACAAACTCGTCTGTACACGAGCTGCTCCTCGGCAGACCATGTCTTTGTAAATATTGTTCATTATTGTTATTCATTTGGGTGATGTGTAAAGGCAATAAATTTACTTTACTTTACTTTACTATACATAATCAATCAATCAGTCAGGCGGGGCATGTGTCGGGGGGTGCGTCTTCTCGCCCAGCCTGCAAGGTCAGCCCCGCTACCAAGGTATATGAAAATTTCCAAGATCTCTATATCCTCACCACACGCAAAAACAGATTATACTGTTTCATCCTGTTATCCTGTAAACCCCTGTGCCTTCGTCCTGGCCCAGGAGACTCGAAAGTTCTAAATGTTTCGCCTCCGCGTGTAGACTCGAGAGCCATTACCAGAACCTATAGTTACTCGGCGAGGATTATTACATCAGCAGCAAAAATAAAATCGGAGATCTTGTTATAAACAAGTGATGTTCCCAATGACTTTGGTTCAAAGCTCTTTCCAATACCCAGCCCATGCAAGTGTTGAAAAGTGATAGGGTAAGGACACAGCCCTGCCTCACTACTGTTTCCACAGGAAGGAAGGTCGGTACGACCTCTCCCCCTCATACAGACAAGTCATAGCCCTCTCAGTCCCAGAGTACAGGTCAGTCGACAGACCAACGATCCTTACAGAAATCCCACGGACCTGCAGGAACTTTAAAAGTACCTGAATGCATTGAATCAAGCGCCTTAAATTGGCTGCAAGCATATTCTGTCGAAACTCACGTCGGCGATCCACCAGCACGCGAAGTGCTAGGATACAGTCAGCCGTCGAATTACCAGGCGTGAACCCGGCCTGGTCAGAGCTCTGCCACTTCAGAAGTTGATTGCGAATCCGCATGAGAAATAGATGGGCAAGCACCTTGTCTGGCACAATAATCAATTTAATAATGCGTTAGTTGTTACATTTCTGACGGTCCCCTTTCACTTTCCAGTTAGAAATGAATAGGCCCTTCTTTCTGGTCAAAAAATGGTACCAGAAAGCCATAGGGCAGTCAATACCACATGCAACCCAGGAACCATGGCCGCACCTCCAATTTTGAACATCTCCGTACAGATTTTACAAATTCCAACTCTGTTTTCACCCCTCACCCTTGCTATACCCTCTTTGTCATTCACGCGGGGACAAATGACGTAAAGACAACCCTTTCTGAGGAACTGCTTGAGAAATACCGCCGCATGATCAAGCAGTATAAACGTAAAACGGATGCCAGTAACATCATAATCTCAGGAATCCTCCCGAGGGTCGGTGCCGAATCTAGCTTTTACAGTAAGGCCTTCAGCACAAACAACAGACTTCAGTCCCTTTGCTCACAAGAAAACGTCCAGTTCGCTAACTTGTGGAACAATTTTTACTACGATTCAGACTTGTTCCTTCCTGATGGCATTCACTTAAACCCTGTTGGAGCAGCCCGTTTCGGGAGGCTGCTCTGTGACCAAGTGGCTCTTCGAAAGCCAAAAAACGCGGAGGCGAGAACACCAGCAGCTCCACCGTAAGGGTGCACTCAACCCGCAAAACTCCCGACTCAAATCACATTAAAGCTTGCTATGTAAACGCTCGTAGCCTACGTAACAAATTTGAAGACTTAGAAGTCCTCGCAGCTACAAATCATTATCACATCATCGGAGTCACAGAATCTTGGATAGACACTTCAAATAGAGATTTCATTGCGGAATATAGATTACCGGGTTATACCATTTTTAGTCATGAAAGAGAGAACAGACAGGGTGGAGGCGTTATCTTTTATATCCACAACTCTCTCCATCCAGTATCCGTGAAAACAGATATTATAACCAATGTAGACACGGTCTTCATTGAAATTAAAAGTAAATCTCGTAAAATAGTAACTGGACTTATCTACAGACCGCCAAGGCAGACTCTTGATATCGACCACGCATTAAGTGAATTATTATTAGAAACAAGTAGCAGTTGCGAGGCAGTAATTGTTGGGGACTTTAACTTGCCAGTGGAAAGATGGGGTGAACCGTTGAACTGTCATACAGGGCTCGACCTGTACACAAATTTACTAGAAAGTGATTTACATCAACACGTTCAAGAACCGACTTGGGAAAATAATATACTTGACCTTATCTTTTCAACGACAGCTGATCTAGTTAACGAGGTAAATGTTGGTCCAATTTTTAGTTCTAGCGATCACCGAACAATCACATTCAGCATCAATATGAAAGAAAGTAAAGTAACTCCTAGTAAAGAAAAGGTGCCTGATTATCAGAGAGCGAATTTCGTAAGACTCCGATCAATTCTAAATAATTCTGACTGGACTGAAATCACGGCGGAAACAGATATTGATAAATCTTGGGGGGCCTTCACCACAATATTGAACAATGCCATAAGCATATGCGTACCCTATCGTAACAGACGTTCAGCTTCTAAGAAGAAACCCAAATGGTGGAATAACGAAATTCAAAATAGCCTATCTCTTAAAAAACGCGTATACAGTAGGTACATAATCTCAGAGCGAGGCTGACAAACTAGAGTTGGACAGAATTCGCCGCGAAACCAAGAAATTAATAAAACGAAGCAAGAAAAATCTTGAAGAATATATAGCGGAAACAAGTAAATCTAATCCTAAAGAATTTTTCTGCTATGTAAATAATAAAAAGTCACTCACTTGTGGTATCGGACCGCTTGCTAATGAAAATGGTAACCACACGAACGATGAAAATGAAATGGCTACAATCCTAAATAACTTTTTCGCATCCGTATTTACCGACGAAGATTGTTTATCACCTCAACCGCCGGAGGTTAGAAGGACCGAAAAGATGTTAAGTGGCGT
Organism: Eriocheir sinensis; assembly: GCF_024679095.1. Classification (NCBI taxonomy): domain Eukaryota; kingdom Metazoa; phylum Arthropoda; class Malacostraca; order Decapoda; family Varunidae; genus Eriocheir; species Eriocheir sinensis. The sequence continues at coordinate 4,146,387 of NC_066537.1, forward strand.
GCTCATCATAGAAAGTGACATTTTACGCACAATTGAAAAGATTAAAGTAAGCAAAGCTCCTGGTCCAGACAAAATTACCCCTAGGGTCTTAAAAGAAATCAAACATCAAATTTGTAAACCGCTCTCCATCATATTCAATAA